>NC_052056.1:98392000-98751000 GCF_903992535.2 Arvicola amphibius | reverse complement strand
TCAAGCCACGCTGCCGTCAGCACCACAATGCTGTGACTCCATCTATACAGTCAGCACTTTTTATTCATTGGCCCAAGTGTTCTGTCTCCATGCTTGCGGCTTCAGCCTGCTCTGCACTCCATCCTTCAGAGGGTCTTGGGCAAATCAGTGCCATAATTCTGCTCAAAGCCAAGTTCTGCTGGTCCTGGCTCATCTTCTCCCTACTCACTTTTTGTGTTACCAGAGATGGAGCCCAGGGCCTATCAAATGCTAGCTAAGCTGTAGTGAGGAGGCGAGCAAGCCTGCTTTTAGTGCCACCTGGCTAGCTTATGCCCCGAAATAACAACACACAAACTATATTCATTTAAACACTGCCTGGCCCATTAGTTCCAGCCTCTTATTGTCTAATTCTCACATCTTGATTAACCCATTTCTAATAATCTGTGTAGCACCACGAAGTAGTGTCTTACCAGGAAAGATTCAGCATGTCTGACCTGGTGGCTGGCTTCATGGCAACTGTCCAGAGAGGAGAGGCATGATGATTGACTAACTTCCCTTCTTTCCAGCATTCTGTTCTGTCTACTCCACCCACCTAAGGGCTGGCCTATCAAATGGGCCAAGGCAGTTTCTTTATTAGCCAATGAAATCAACTCAAACAGAAGACCCTCCCACATCACTAAGCATTCTCTTACTGACCTACAGCCCTAGTACCATCCCGTTTCTTTGCTGCTGACCACAGGAGCTCCCCACCATCCATTTCTGTGCTCCCTATTGTAAAACACTCAGGGGTCTCCTTTTTAAAACACATCTTAAGGCTGGGGAGATAGGTCAGTGCTTTAGAGCACCTACTTCTATCATAAAAGACACGGGTTCAGTTCCCAGCCTCCACATGGTGCTCACAACTGCCTGTAACTCCAGTTCTGGAGGATCTGATGCCCTCTTCTGGCCTTCATGCCATACTGCATGCAGATGATGCACATTTATCCACATGGGCTTGTACACACACACACAAACACACACACACACACACACACACAAATCTTAGGGGTTAAGAGCACTTGTTACTCTTGCAGAGGACCCGAGTTCTATTCCCCACACTTCCATAGGGCCTCTCAGAGCAGCCTAGCTCCAAGGAATCTGATGAACTCTTTTGGCCTCTGTGGGCACCCTCACACCTGTGCGTGCACATAAACACAAACACGCACATACACATACTCAAATACATCTTGGGACTGATTTGGTGGCTCATCAGGTAAAGGTGCTTGCTGCCAAGCCTAACAACCTGAGTATGATCCCAAGAATCCTCCTAGAGGAAGGAAAGAACCGGCTTCTGCAGGTTGTTCTCCAACTTTCTCATAGATGCTGTGACACATGTGTGCCCTCCCAGCCCCCAAGTGTGGTAAAAAATAATTTACAGTTCCCAACATCTTAGAACATGTCAGCACATGCCAGCAGTCATCCTCCAGCCTAAGCCATCAGTCATTGGTTCTCTGCATCCTGAAAGAGTCTCTGAGGTCACCAGTATGTCACCTGGCACAGTGCCAGGCTTCCTGTCCTCGTTGGTCTAGACTTCCTTTGAGTGGTAGGGATACTGTCCTGCTTTCTTGTCTGCCTGCATCCCTGCTTCAGAGCTCCATACAAGTTTCTATTTTCTCATCACTCTCATGGCCAGAGGGATGAGATTCTGAGTTGGTTTTTGTTTCTGGAGAGACTATCATAAATTAGGCTGGGGCCTGATAGTCCCTTCTTCTCTCTTACGGGTAGAAGGGCCAAGGAACAAGCCTAGGGCCACACACAGCAAGCTGGAGAGCAGCTTGGGCCCACAGCCCAGGTCTGTATGGATGTGGTGGTACCTTCTCCAAAGTTCTGAGACCTTCTCTGTTTGCTGCTCAGTGAGTTCAAAGCGAGCGCCTCACTAATGATGGCCCCTCTTGGAGCCTGTGCATCCTCCAAGTCCTTTGTTCACTGTGCGTTTGATTGTTTCCCTGGCAGCCAGGTGCACTTGATCTCTGATTCACTCTTCTCTGAGCGAAGCCCTGGTAGGTAGGTGAGTGGGTCGGGAGTTCTAAATTTATTATAGGAGGTCCCCCCTTCTGTTTCATATTAAAGTCCTGTCAAGAGTCGCGCAGGTTGCCCACCCCTCGTCTCTGAAGTCTGATCAGTTTCCAGCTAAGTCCACTTCTGACCACACATCTGTTGCCCACAGTGAGACACCTGCCTGGGACACATCTTGTCTCACCTACTCTCTTGTCTTCAGACACCACCGTCCAACGTGGGTAGGTTTCCCGTGCTGAGCTCTCTGGGGTCCTCTTTGGGGAGGGTGGCTCGCCTGCCTGCTCCTGGTCTGATCAGGGACCCGTCAGTTCACCCACTCTGTCTCCAGTCCTGGCATGTGTACGTTCTAAGGAGTGCACCCTTCAGGCAGGTGAGGGCTGTGCTTCCTGGCTCTCCCTTTTCTCCCTTCCTCCCTGCTCCCACTTGAGCTCCTTGCTGAAGTTTGTTTGGGGCCACATTTCTGGATGTTTATAGCACCAGACGCCCAGCTCTTCCAGAGCGAAGGATGCGGGAGAGGAATTGAGGCATTTGTTTGAGAGCTTCTGAGAGCTTTTTTTAGCGCGAACAGTTCAAAGAGCTCCTCTTGTTAATCAGAGGAATATTCCAGCATCCCTGGGGTGGTCACACTGGCTTAATTGGAACCCAAGCTGCTTTGAAGTCCTTTTAATCCTTTCCGGGCTAGGAGAAAGAATTGGGAGGCAGCAACTGTAAATTTGAAATTTCTTCATTTTATTTACATGTGTCTGGGGACCCGTGGAACTCGTTTCTCTGAGGCATTTGTGTTTCAGGCTGTGGACAGCTGAGTGAGATTTGGACATTAGGTTCTGGGGTGGGAGAGTTGCAGGGCAGTGGGTCACTTCAAAGTGGCAGCAGTGGGCCCTGGTGCCCATGCGGTCTAGCAGCCTCTGAGGCATGCTGTCTTGTTCCTGGCCTCCAGCCGCTATGCCCACCAGTCATTTATTTTGCTACATGGGGATGGGACATTAGCCACTCAGCAGAGCGTTTTCCCACACCTCTTTAGCTCCTCAGGTGGATCCAGGTCGTTGTGCCAGCTAGACCCTTCAGGACAAGTACTCTTGTCTGACTTTCCCTGAGCTATCTAGGGTTAGTTGTGATTTAAAAAAAAATTTTTTTTTTGAGGTAGGGTCTTAGAAGGTTTTAGACTGGCCTTGAACTCAGCATATAGTTACAAATGATCTTGAACTTCTCTGTGCCACCAGGCCTGGTTCATGCAGGGGATAGCACCCGGGGCTTCTTACATGCTGGGCAAGCACTTGACCAACTGAGCCATGTCCTCAGCATGTGTTTGGTTTTGAATCAGGGTCTCACCTCCCAGACTGACCTCAGAACCCTGGAACTCAGGATTCTCCTAAAGCAAGCTTCTGAGTGCTGGAGTAGGTGTTTGTTTTTGAAATTTCATTTTCCCATGTATTTACATGCTTTTGGGGATGCTCTGTCTCTGTCTGTTGTATCCATGCTGGGGTCACAGAGGTGTGCCACCGTGTCTGGTTATTATGTGGTGACGGGGAGTCAAGCTCAAGTCATCAGGCCTTAGTGGCAGTCACTTTACCTAGTAGCCATTGTCCTAGCCTCAGTGCCACTCTCCTGGAGGCTTTTCCTGACCAGTTTGTCAGCGTGACCACCTCACTTTGGTCACCCTTCCCCCTGTCCTTGCTGGTCTGTAACCATGCTTGTCATGGAAACATTACACATTGGTTTTGTCCTAGTAGTTTTGTCCCAGCAGGTAGTGAGAACCTGTGATTCTGGACACCACGTGTTCTGTCAGCGTGCTGTCCACAGGTCTCACTCCTAGATATGTCGGAGACAGGGCCTGACTTTGTGTGGGTCAGGCCGGCATGGAACTCGGTTGGAATCTTCTAGCCTCAGCCTCCTGATCACTGGCTGTGCTGCTGTACCAGACTGGGAAGTTGCCGTAGACACAAGGTCTGTAAGTCCTCACAGGTGCTGCACTGAATCAGCCGCTCCCTCCTCCCTGTGCTCGGAGTCGGAGCTGACTCCGGCTTGGCGGCATTTCCTTCCTCACTGTTATCCACCCACCAGCCTGCCTCTCGGTGATTTTCGACCTGGTTCTGTCACCAGGCAGCTTTGCTCCTTTCCTTCTGCATATTCCAGAACTGACAGGCCCATGTCCTACAGGGCCAGCACCAAGGTTGGAGATGGTGTGGGGTGGAAGTACATTGCTGTTCACTGTCCTGGGAGACCTGGCAGCAGTGGGGATCACAAAGACCCAATGAAGGCCCAGTGCTCCCGATGTTGGGGCCATTAGTCAAGTAAGGAAGTGTCAACCCGGTTTCCTAGATCAGGAAGTGAGGTTTAGCTGGACCCGAACTTGATCCTGGCCTGCTCCAAGGCAGCTTCGCCATGCCCTGTCTTTTCACCTCTTTGTTTATTTTCTGAGCAGCACTTTGGGGAAAGTGCATAAGGATGTTTGGAGCCACACCTGCCTGCTCTGGAATGAGGCCAAGGGGACAGAAATGTTTAAAATTCACTGTTTAAATTGCTCTTATGTATTTGCGTGAGTACACCTGTGACCTGACACGTGGTGGCTAGAAGACAACATGGGGCTTGGCTCTCTCTTTTCACCATGTGGGTCCCAGGGGTCATCCAGATCCTTGGGCTTGTTGGCAATCACCTCTACCCTCTGAGCCATCTCAGTGGCCTGGAAGTGTGCTGTCAGTTTCTGTTCGATCCTCTTGTATTCCAACTGAGCATGTCCTAAAGTATTATCTGCCTTGCAGTCATAGTGGTGTCTATGACACCCTCTGCTAAGTACTTTGTTCTCATGATTTGGTTCAGCGAGGACAGCTGAGTCTGCAGGGGTCAGCTGGTTGGGTACGGGGCCTGGGGCCTGTGTGAGGGCCACCCTGACTTGCTTGTGCTGCCTGGCTTCCCAGTGTAAGCCGTGAATTCCACACCTGGAAATAAGGATGAGACCCATGCACATGTTTCTGTTCTCTGTATTTCTTGCAGTTTGGGGTTGGGTTTATGTGGGCAGCAGGGCACAGGACCATGGCCCCAAATGACCTGGATTGTCTAGTGCTGCCTAGGCTAGCCCAGGCTAGCTTTGGCAAACTCTGGCAGATATTGCAGTCTCAGATCACTTCCTAGTAGGCCATTTGTGATTATTTTCCTGTTTCGTTCTCTTATTTGTACATGTATATGCATATGTGTGAGTGTATGTGCATGTGTATGTGCACGCTTGTGAGGTCACAGTGTCTCTACTTTATTCATTCGCCAACAGCCATTTCCCACTTTATTTTTTGAGACAGGATGTCTCCTTGAGCCTGGTGCTCATTGGTTTTGCTAGATCATCTGGCCACTGAGTTCTGGGGATCTTCTGGTCTCTGTTTCTAGAGCTCAGGGGTTATAGGCAGGAACTGCCACCCTTAACTTTTTCTTGAGGAGTGAGGCTCAATCAATCAGGTTAATAAGATGGCCACAGTGGGAAAGCATTTGGCACCAAGCCTGGTGATCTGAGTTTGATCCTGGGACCCACATGATGGAAGGAGTGTACTGACTTTCACAAATTCACATGTTGCCCTTTGACACCCCCTCCCCCCCATAAATAACTGCAAACAAACAAATCAGGTTTTGGTGCTTTCAGATAGGCATTTTATTAACCAAGGTATCTCCATAGGTTCTACCCTTGTTTGTTTGTTTGTTTATTTATTAAAAAGAATCAGGTTTTCGTTTCTGTAGCCATCCCAACTCACCAAAAGAACAGTGCCTTTGAAGGCATGGTGCCTCCTCCATGTTACCCTGGCTCTGCTCATGGTCACCCCAGTCCAGCTCCCTTGGTGTGGATCATTCTGAGCTCTGAGACAACAGTGGACTTGCTCATTCAGTCTTACTCCCAGGAGGTACCTGTGGTGCCAGTCACCTGCTTTGTGACTGAAGAGATACTCTGAAAGCCCTCGCTAAACCAGTGTGCAGAAGATGGCTTTACTGTGCCAAGTGAAGGCTGTGGAAGGTGCACGGGGAAATTGTGCAAAAGTTGTGAAGAGGAAATTTTTAAACAATCCAGATCAAAAGCTATAAAATCAAGTCAGGTGGCAGGCCTCAACTCTGAGGCACAAAGCTTGTAGTCATGAGCGTGTCTTCAGGGTGTGGTTTGTGCGAAAGACAAGATAAAAACTCTTCTGTGCAGATTTGTGGATGATTATAGGAGTGTGTGTGTGACACACAGACACACACACACACACACACACACACACACACACACACACACACACTTCTGTATGTTTGCCCAGGTGAGGCAGCATGGAGGCCTCATATTGACATCAGGTTTCTTCCTCAATTGCTGCCCACTTTGGTGTTTTGAGAGGCTCTGTCACTGAGTGGAGCTTGCTGTTTTGTCTACACTGGCCGCCAGCTCACACCAGGGAGCCTTCTGTCTCCCTCCTCTGTGCTGAGTACAGGTCTGTGCAGCTGTGCCTACCTGGTGCATGCTAGGAATCTGAACTCGGATCCTATGCTTGTGCAGTAAGTGCCTTACCCAGTGTCCCGTTTCCTCAGCCTGCATTTTTTTTCTTTTTAAGTTAAAATGTCTTGGGTACAAACCAGGTATGGTGTGGCACACACCTTCAATCCCAGCACTTGGGAGGCTGAGACAGTTGATCCATATGAGTTCATGGCCAGCCTGGTCTCCATGTCAAGTTCCAGGACAGCCAGGGCTATATAGTGTGGCCCTGTTCCACCCTGCCCCCCAAAACAAAAACAAAAACTGAGATACATAGATTTTCAGTTTCTCTCTTAACGAACTTTAGAATCAAATCGTAAACCTTGAGTATTTAGATAAAAAGTCCCACTCTCACGACAGCTCACTCTCTCACACATACCCCCCCTCCCCGCCCACTCTCTCTTTATAGATTTCACCAATGCTTCCGTGATGGCCTCTTTTATAATGCAAGTCATTTGTGTTACATGTAGCTGGACCTCATTTAGGAATGATCTGATTGCTTGTTTATAAATGGTTATAGTTGAATTCCCATGTGTTAGTTTGTCATGGGAATAACACATTTCCTTTTTTTTTTAATAAGAGATTTTAGATAGCACCTGCTTCATAAGGTTGAGAGCTAAGCTTTGAAATAAGTAGTCATTGTCTACCTAGTAGTTATTCTGTTTCCTTGGCACAAAACATTTACGAAAGGCCTGGTGAACTGGCTCAGCATGTGAAGGCGCCTGCTACCAAGCCTGGTGGCCTGAGTTTAATCCCTAGGACCCAGATGGTGGAAGCACAGAACCGACTCCCGCACGTTGTCCTCCCTCCACACATGTGCTGTGCCACCAGACCCCTAATACATATTTCAGAATGCTGAGGAAGTTTGCAGGTGTTTGCAGCTAAGACTCCTGCTTATTTTTTCATGTCTTCCAGGAAGCCGCTTCTCCTTTATTTGTCCCCTACACCCTTAGCGTAAATGCAAGCCAACATAGCCATGCTTAAGTTTTGGCTTATTTAAAGACACAGTGCATTCACATTCTGCTTCCTTTTGTGGGAGCAGGGGAAAGGGGAGTCTTGAGACAGGTTTCTCTGTCTTGCCCTGGCTGTCCTGGAATTCACTCGTAGACCAGAGACCCACCTGCTTCTGCCAGAGTGCTGGGACTAAAGACATATGTCACCACACCTGGCTCTCTTACTTTTATGTAGTAATGCATTTTGGAGATCTTTCCTATCACTATATATGTAAATTGAGTATTCTTTTCTCTTGATTTCATTCAGATTTCTTCGTCTGGATAGACTAATTTGGCCAGTAATATTGGACCCGGTTTTGTTTTTCTCCAGTGCTTGGGATGGAACCTAGGACATGTGGGCAGGCATTCTGTCACACCTTGAGCCCAACACTGCACTTTTTTTTTGAGACAGAGTTTCTCTGTGTATCCCTCGCTGTCCTAGAACACACTTTGTAGACTAAAATGGTCTTGAACTCACAGAGATTGCTTGCTTCTTGAGTGCTGGGATTAAAGGCGTGCATGACACTTGTGGCTAGCCGATACTGAACTTTTAATCCATGTTTTACCGTCAGACTAAGGCAGAACTTGGAAGGATGTATTCTTCTAAAACAGTCTCATGGGTTTTCATCTTTTTTTTTTTTTCTGTTTGGAGTCTCTGCAGTGAAGAGCCCAGAGCAGAATCGAAGGTGACCCTGTGACCCTGACCCCCGATGAAGGAGAATGATGGCTGGTGGCCAGGGTGGAGTGCAATGTGTGTGAGCCTGTGCTTCAGGCCGGGGAGGATAATGGTGCAAACAGGACCCACAAAGAACCGGGTTTGATGGTGATGCTTAGGGTTGTAGCTGTGTAGGCTGGAGCAAGCCCGACTAAAGACAGGTGTCAGTGAGTGGGCACCTGGAGTGACAGGAGAGCTGCGTGTGCACACTTACGGGAGAAACTCCCCAGAGAAGGGTGTGTGGGACCTGAGGAGGGATGTGGTAATGGCTGTGAACTGGAACAGCTTCTGCTTCCTGTTTCTCTCCTGGCCAGCCCATCTGTGTGACCTCGTTTCCAAAAAGGAGGAAGAATGTCATGTGACAGGGGCCTGCTGGTCCTTTGCTGCTGTGGCAAACCTCTGTGCCTGAGACAGCAGCCAGCCCTGCCTGTCTTCCTCAGGGAGAGGGGCTGTCCCTCTACATGCTTGGAGCTGACAGCTTTGGAAGGTGGATGAATGATAGTGCCTGCTTCATGGTCAGGCTGTCACAGGGTGGTTCCCAGCTCTAATGACGATGCAGACTTGTGCCTCTCGAGTGTCTGCTGGAGCCTTAGTGACTGTGGCCTCAGGACTTGAGATTCCAACTCTTGCTGGGTGGCCTTAGGGTTGTGGACCTGCAGTGCATGGCACAGTGTTAGGCTGCTGTGCAGTGCTGACTGAGTATGTGATGTTTGCCTGTCCTCGGTCCTGGACCTTCTAAACCAGCTTCTTATCAGTCCTGGGCAAAGTCTGACTCTCTCTCCATAGCAGTGAGTGCCGTCACCCTTTCAGCTTTTAGCACAAGCTTTCGCTATCTAATATGTTCTGTTCTGGACTTGGCATACTTTTTTTGCAAGAACAATAAACCCATCTTGCTGGGGATGGGGGGTGGAGGGCTCTGTTCCCTCCTTTCCCTCGTTTTCAGTTGGTCCCTGGCTGAAGCCCAGTCCCTGCAGTTTTGGACTGTGGTCTCAGCCCCATGGCTTCCTATTCTCTGGAAAGAATGGCACCTTGGAAGAGAGCTCATGGCCTGGTGTTTGCTAATTGGGTCTGTGGCTGCTGCCACTTCATTCATTCTCGACACTGGTGTCCTCGGGATTGGGTGTCTTTCAGACGCTGTGAAACCAGCACTTACGGCTTCAGTGAGAGCCATGGCACCTGCTATTAGAACTCAAAATAGCTGCAGTTGGGGCTGGAACTGTCTTTGCCTCCGAAATAAACTAGTGGGCTCAGGCCCCAGCATTCTGTGCCTGCAGCTGAGTTTGTGTCACAATTCAGCTGTTCCTGAACAAAGAGGCCTCTCCCTGAGAGCCCCCCCGCCAGACCATGAAAGGCCTCACAGCTGAAGCCGTGGTTGTTCGGCAGCAGATGCCACAGCTTGGACTGCAGTTGGAACTGTCACTTCCCTGTCATCCCATGTGTCGGAGGCCCCAGAGGCCCTACGCGCCTTCCACTTTGTAGTTGTGAAGTGCGAGTGTCACGCTCGCTGCACCGGACTGGCAGCGGTATTTTTAGGCCACAGTGGCACTCGGTGGGATGCCTTGTATTTGAAAGCACTTTGCTAATCCCTAGAGTGCCTGGAAGCTTCTCTGAGTAGCTTTAACCACACAGGTCAGGAGGCTCTGCAGCACAGTCTCAGCCAGCACCTGGCAGTCCACGGGCTCTGTTCAGGGATGAGGTGAAGGCCGTGCCTATGGGTGAATCCTGTGATTCCACAGGTCTGGAGAGCCCTCCTCCATGCCTATGAGATCAGCACAGGTGGTGGGGGCCAAGCAGTGCTGAGCTGGTTTCTGTATCCCCGGGCTTCTTAAGGATTGCCCCTTCCCTTTACCCTGGTGCCGGCACTCATGGTGGACTGACAGCGCATGACGAGAGTTCTCCCTACACTGCAGCTTCTACTAACTCTCCCTTGTGGCCTTTTCTTTCTTTTTTATTTCCTTAAGTTTTCTTTTTTTTTAATTTTTGGTGGGGGTTATTTATACTTACATATACATACATGCACTGCAAGTTTGCAGTCTGTGAAATTCACACAATACCTAGAAGAGATCTTGATTGCTCCCACCCAATGCTGGCAAGCACAATTTAACTGAGCCACACTCCCACCAGGGTGCGTACAGTGGATATAAGAATATACATGTTGCTTATTCTTTCTGTGTGTACTTCAAATGAAGAGTCAGTTTGTGCCTGGCTCTTTCTTGGGCATCTTTTGCCTGGTACACTAGTTTGGCCCTTTTGCCAAGAGAACTTTATAGCTGCCTGGGTTGCCAGAGACCCACAGGTGGAGCTTTGAGGACTGGAACTGACCTCTCATGGGTCTGCAGGTGGATGGTCCAGTGCTGGTGGTGACCTTGTGTTGCAGAGAAGGGGACGGAGGGAGGTTCTTGATGTATTTTTCTGGTGCTGGAGTTGGAACCCTGGGTCATGCCTGCTAGGCAAATACTCTACCACTGGGCTGCATCTCCAGCCCCTCAGACAGGGTTGTAGTAAGGTACTGTGCACGGTTGGTGGGGTAGCTCATCTGTACCCAGGAGTGACCAGAATCTTGCTCATGAGAACTGTATTGCACATGAGTGCACACACATTTAGAGGCCAGAGGTCTACCTTGGGTATTATTTCTTGGTATCATCTACCTTGTCTTTTAAGTAGAGTCTCTGATTCGCCTGCGACTCACCAAGTAGGTTAGACCAGCCAGTGGGCCCTAAGCATACACCTGTGTCAACCTCAGCAATGAGCAGGTGCCATCACATCTATCTGACTTTTATGTTCTTAATATTTTCAATTCCATTTTGTTTAATCAATTAATTGTGTGTGCATGTGAAGTTCAGAGGACAAGTTGAGGGAATTGGTTCCATTTCTCCACGTGGAGTCCAGGCATTGAACTCGGGTCCTCAGACTTGGTGGCAAGTACCTTTTTCCCCACTGAGTCATCTTGCTATCCCAACACACTCAGCTTCCCTCCTACCCCAGCATGGCTTATGGGAACTGAACTCGGATTTTTATGCATTATGGAAATATGTTACCAACTGATGATAGCTCTAAGGTGTCTTTTGAAAGTAGTCTGCCTAGGTGGGTAGACTGTGTTTGGACCTGGATGCTGTGAGTACTGGCTACTCTGCACATGGGCTTCAGAATCTCTCATGCAGATCTCTTAATTGCCAGTGGATGATGTGACTTTTGATGTTTTGTTCTGTGCACACAGTTTGGTCTGTTTCCAGGGAGAGCAGGAACTGAGTGTGCCTTCTTTACCCCCTCAGGACTCCAGAGGACCTTTCCAGGTTCGTGGTTGAGCTGCAGCAGCGAGAGCTCACCCTGAAGGAGAAGAATAATGCCATCACCAATAGGTAGGTGGCCTGGGTGGGGCTGGCTGTACCAACACATAGGTGGCCTGGGTGACTCTGGCTGTACTTTGTTCTGGGCAGTTTGAGTCCTGTGTACCTTTCTCCTGGGTTACTGGAAGTGATTGTCTATTTTCCATTACTGTTACATAGTACCTGGGGCTGGATACTTTTCAAGAACTTTATTCTTGTAGGGTATAATGATGGTCTTATTAGGGCATAGCTCTGCTTAGGCCAACAGATGATAGGTTTGTGTATGCATGAATGTTTCATGCTAACTTGCATATTGGAGAAAGCTAGAGGGGAAGGGTTGGGGTTTTGTCTTAACAGCTCTTTGAGCACCAGCCAAGGGTTTCTGAGAGCTATCTCAGTGCCTTTGAAAGTCATTACCCTCAGTGGCCTAAAGACCTCTCATTCCATCTGCTTCCATATATGACTGCTTCAGGTGGACTCATTTAAACTGCATGCATGCAAGTCACAGCACTGGGAGATGGCTGTGCCTCACGGGCCCACGGTCTGAGCCATTGCACTAGATGCTGCCTCACAGGCCACAGAGCAGTGAGTCTTAGCTTGAGGCACTCTGCAAGTGGTCTTCCTGACCCCGAGTCCCTGCCTAGATCAGGAGCCTTGCAGCTTTCCGGCAGTGTGTGGACTCTGATTGGCCCTTGGGTTACATGCATGTGTGATGTATGCAGACCTTTGTGCTCACAGACATGAATAGTCCATCTGGCCTGTGCCCTTGATCACAACTGACAGAAATCTCACCCTGAGATTAGCAGCAGGCATGTGTGTTCCCTGGTCCAGTCGGAAGTCCAGGGGCAGCTATGAGGCCCCACCTGGCCTGTCGTTCTGCTTGTCCTTCACTACTTTCCCAAGCCCAACACCAACTGTGTGCCTTATGTTTCTGCCCTGACACTAAGGGTCTGCTCAGATGTCAGTCACAAGTGTCAGATCCCCAGGTCACCCACACTCCCATCCCACCACCCTTTCTCAGGCTGTGCATTCTCAGAAGTCAGGAGAGTGTCTCCGCTGAGACTCCTGGTTTCTTCGGACACATCCAGCCCAGGAGCAGCCGGCTGGAGGGTGCTCAGAGCAGGCAATGTCGGGGTTCACTCTCTTCAGTTACACCACCCTCCCACCACCTTGTTGCGGTCACTAACCCCAAAGTGTCCAAATCCTACTGGGAAGAGCTTCACAGCCCAGCCCCAAGTCAGTGGTTGGGGCTAGGAGCATCTGCCCTCTGTTTTCTAGTCCTTTGTGACCAGCTCCAGTCTGAGCACTGTGGGGCTGGACCAGCTTATCTCTTTAGCAGAGGAATTTGTTGAGAGCCCACATGCCTCTCACCCAGTGGAGCCCAAGAGTTTTAGGGTTCTGCCAAGAACCAGAGTCTGAAGCCAAATGTGTTTGGTCTTCTTTCACGCTAGGCTTGTCCCCTGTCCTTTTGTCCTGGGGCTGGCTGCTCAGATGGTCTTGTGACTTTGAGGTGTCATCCTAGGTTTAGTGTTACATCCAGAGACAAAAAGTAATCTTCGAGTCTTTTCTGGAAATGGAAGACTTTTTTGGGGCTTCAGTCCAGCTGATGCCCTTCAGTGACCAAAACTGGGTGTGTGCCTATTCAGATCCTATACTGATGGAAGATGGGGTTGCCATGGTGAGCCCAAGGTCATTCGATGTGTGATTGAGCTACGTAAGGCCAGTAGGACTGGCTTCTGCAGAGCCAGAGGGAGGGGCCATGTGCAGCAATCAGGGCAAGAGCCCTGAATGGACTGGCCCTTGCATGGACAAGCGCTAGGGAGAACCATGGAGCTGGCCCATTTATTGTTGATGATCCAGTCATAGCCTTGTCCTTTTGTGGAGACAGTGTTTAATCATTTATTACTAGCCAGAAGGAAGGGTTTCTCATATTGAGCGCTGATGTCACTCTGAAAATTGGCTTCTAGAGGCATCTGGTTATGTTGGACATAATCACATCCATTTACTTGAGGAAGCTCACATGATAAAGATTGCCTTTTGCTTTCAAAGCCACTGTCAGATGAAACGGGCGTGAAAAGTGATTTGGAATTAAAGCTTGAACGTTTGCCTGGTGATCCTCTTCATTTTCCTCTGACTATAAAACGGAATGAACTATTAAAGGGAAGGAAACCTGTCTGCGATTCCCTCCCACCCAGAAGTTAACTGTTGTGACCAACACAGTAAGACTTGGGTCTGCCCAAGAGCCATGGGGCAGGGGGGCCCATTGGTACATTTTCCACCATACCTGGCTTGTGTTTGCCTGTGCCAGGGGCAGACAGGGCTGGGGAGTCCTCTGAGCCAGTACACCTGTAACTGTAAGTGTGTATGCCTGGTGCTTCGCTCTCTTCTGTAGGATGTAATGGTCCCTAGAGAGCAGATCTCAGGGAGGAGAGGCATGGTCCACAGTATTGCCTCTGCCTCCCGGGGAACATTTTTCCAAGATGAGTTGTTTTTGGGTTTTTATGTACTGGTCTTCTGTGCCTGAGTTCACGTGGGACCTGTGACTCAATTGTTCTCTGTGGCTTCTGTAGCCTGAAAGTAGGCTTTTCATGGAGTCGGCTAAGCATTTGCCTGGCTTGTGAGGCTTGCAGAGCTGAGCTGCTGAGCTGAGGAGTGGAGAGGCAACAGCTATGGGGTGCTGGGCCTAGGTTTCCAGGGCTCCTCACTGTCAGACTGGGGCAGGGGCCACTCTTAGTAAGGTAGGAACCAGTCATCACTGTGGAGTCCAGTGCCATGTCTGGAACCTGAGATGGCCTAGTTAAAGGTAGTTGTTACTTTGGTGGGGTGGGTCGTTACGAACCTGGGTTCTCTGGTGCATCGTGTTTCAGGCCACTCAGGAGATGAGCTGAGACTCTGTGTTCCCAGCCTATTGTGTACTAGGTCCTGGGCCCCACCTTTCCCTTTAATGCAGGCTCTACATGGAGTCAGATCTCAGGATGGGGTGGTGGCTAGGTGGCACTGGCCTTAGCGGTTGGGCCCCTCAGCCTTTGGGTCCTGGGCTTTACAGGGCAGGCAGGTCTCCACTGTTTTGTTCATGGGACCAGGAGACTCTGCAAGGCCTAGTGTTTTCCCTTGGCCTTTTGAAGACAGTTAGGCAGATTCAGATGACATGGAGAGGAGAGAACAAGGTGCAGCCCGCATGTGCTGAAGAGGGTGTTACAGGTGGGCCCAGCTTTCCACAGGAATGGGCAGGGCCCTGTGGGTGACGTGTAGTTGCTGAGGAGCAGATCATCAGTATGAGCTCAGGTCATGTGCTGGAGGGCTATGGTTCTGGTCACTTCTCATGGTTAAGCAGGGCAGTGGCCTGCACTCCCATCATGCTGTGCATTTGTCTGCTGTTCTTTTACCTATTGACCATGTCTGAATCTTGCAAACAAAACTGCTTCTTTTGTGGCTTTTAAACCCCTGCCCTGAACTTCATAAGCCATGGCTTGATTCTGTTTTCTTTCTCCCTTCCTGCCCCTCCCCCTCTTCCTTTTTCTTTTCCTTCTTTCCCTTAATTCCTTATCCCTCTGGTCCTTCCTTCTTTTCCCTTCTTTCTCTCTCTCCCTCTTTTCCCCTTCTCTTTCTCATCTACCTTCTCACCTCCTCTGGTCATCCTCTCTTTCCTCTTTCCATCTGTCTTCCTTCTCTTGTCTTTTCCTCCTCTTCCTCAGCCCTGACTTGCTGTGAGGAAAGTGCAGACTTTGTTCAGTGTGGTCTCAGGATGCCCACGATGCTCATCGACTGTTGGAAGGCAGGACCCCCCACCGCTTCTTTCTTCTGTGAAGAGCATGGCAGCACCTCCAGTCTTGGGGACATTCACTTAGGTGTACAGCCCCTCCCACCCCGGCATGTGAGTCATCTGCCTCTGCCAACCCTAACTGTGTCTGAAAGTTGGCATCGGGTACCCCTGCTGGGAGCCAGAGAGTGAGTGTGTGTAGGTCCATCTGCTTGGGGCGCGAAGTGCTGCTAGAGTTGGGCTTTTGTGTGTTGGCTGCAGTCACCTCAGCAGGCCCGTGTGGGGGGGATGGAGCTATGCCTCTGGTAAGGCTGCTAAGCAGGGCTTTGAGGTGCAGGGCAGTAGGGGCCTCACCGAAGGAGGCAGAGCCACTGATGTCATCTGCCTCTGGGAAGATCAGATGATGTCATACCCTGGAGTTTCCAGCTAGCCAGAAGCAAGGCAAATGTGATGGGGAAGCAAGTGCTTCTTACCTTTGATCATCTTACCTTTGAGATGGGATGGCTGGTTAGGTGTGGTTCTGAATTCATTAGATTGAAACAGATTTTTTTCAAAAGACATTGTCTCCTTATGTTTTCAAGACTGACCTAGGATTCCCTGGAATTTCCTGTTTTGCCTATGCTGGCCTTGGACTCTTAATCTTGCTTCCTCAGCCTCCCTAGTGCTGGCACAATGTGCTTGTTATCACATCCAGTTGATTTTATTTTTTTTGGGTGAAAGCCCAGAGGTGGGACGCACACTTCCTCCTATAAGGGTGCTGGGGTTTTTGAGTAGCAGGAGGTGGATGTGGGGGCTGGTAGAGGGGAGTAGGGGTTGGGGAGAATGTTACAGGGCATGTATGGATGGAGGCATGGACGATGTGGCCTGTTAGGTAGGCAGAGAGGATCTGGTCGTCTTTGCTCAGGTGAATGTTGTCTGTTGAAGTGGAGAACATGTCTCTGCGTGGCTTTGTTGGGGACTGCATCCCTGGTGTTGGGCAGTTCTCTGATTCGTGAGGACCAGATGGGAAGGGTCCATGTTCAGGATATGTGCAGCAGGATTGGGAGGATTCCTCCTTGGTGGACAAAGGGGCAGCTTTCCCAGTGGGTACCAGTAGGGAATCCTCAAGAATGGCACTGGCTGTACATTCCCATTGAAGGCAACTGTGAGCCATCGGGCTGCGCCTGCTCCCCTTCTCACCCACCGTGCACTGCTCACGGGCACCATCCATCATGGATATGGATGGGGCTGTCAGGGCCTGCCTGTGCATCCTCGGCACCTTCGCACAGGATCTGATTACAGTGTCAGGAGCCTTGCCCTCTTCGCTGTGCCAGCTTTGCTTCTTGTCCTGTAGGGCTGATTTATCTCTTGGCTTTGTGGCTAAGGATTTGTTGCCTGGGGTTTGGTTGTAGATGTTGAGTGTATCCTCTGTTCATTGTCCAGCACTGCCCGAAAGTCCCCTCTGCTCTTGCTGGGGCTCTTTAGAGTCAGGAGATCAGGGGCCCAGATCTGCGTCACCATCACTACTTCCCGGCTTCCTGTTGGCTGTACTGAAGTGCTGTGGCCAAGTGTCAGACAAGAGGCTCACTGACTACTCAGTTAGGTTATCATGTAGACAGACACTTACAGGATGGTCCCCTGCGCCTTGTGAATGTTGACAGAACCAAGAAAACTTGTGCAGGGATTTGAGGGGGTTTCTGTGTTTTGCTGGATGGGGAAAGGGGTGGTAGAGAGAGCAGGGCCCCTTTGTCATCTGTGATGGGAGCAGCCAGTGTCCATGGGTGTTTTATTGCTTGGAATACTCTTCCTAGCACATCCTAGGCAGTGTCTGATTTGTCCTAGGTAGGCGTGGTCCCCATTCTCTCAACCATTTTCAGAAGGTGAATTTGAACCCTAGTGGATCTGCAGGGAGGCAGTAGAAACAGAACTTGAACCAGTCTGTCAGTCTTCTAAGCATCCATGCTACAGCTCTGGTCATAACCCGGGTTGCCAAGGAGGTCCCGACAAAACTTTTGTCTGGGCCACTTCAAGTTGTCTAGCCTGCCACCTCCGGAGATGGTCATGTAAGGCAGAGCCACCGGAGACAAGCTGTGTAGAGATGTGGACATGGGTGCTTCCCCCTCCACTCTGCCTTGTCTGCTCCACCCATGTAGGCCAGGCTGAGCTCTTGGAACTGAGACACACTTTTTCCAGCCAGCTTTCATGAGCTACCTGCTCACACCCAGGGCTGCACTTGCTGTGGCCTCACCTTGTGGCTGTAGTCCTGAAGATCTCCTGCTGCTGGGTGGAGCATCCTGTGCCTGCAGACCTGGGGCAGGATTTGGGGTCAGGCGTGTTGAGTTCTGAGGTTCCTGTTGTCCAGGTCTTTGTCGACACCTGCTTGTCTATCAGAGGGGCCTTAAAAGGACAGTGAGTGGACGGTGTTACCCCATCTGTGCACGGAGCTTGTGCCCTGACTTTCCTATTGGCTCCCCAGAGCCAGTTAAGTTCAGCATCAGAGTCATAATTTTTGCCTGTTTGTCTAGGGCAGTTAGGCCACCCTCTCAGAGCATCCTGTAGTATAATGAGGCCTTGTCACCTGTGTGAGCCGGTGCCCGCAAGAGTTATAATGCTCTCAAGCTGTCTAGAGGCCAGCAACGCCAGTGACAGGTGCTCAAGATTAATGATGCAGGGGCATGTTTTGTGCCTCCAAGGGGGTGTCACGCCGCACCCTGGAGCTGTGATGGGGGTTATTGCTGGCTCCAAACTCAGGTTGCCTTTGCTTGGATCTCAGGTCTATCACTGAGGAGCACTTTGTCCTTGGACAGTTTAATTAGCCTGTCCACAGTGAAGGCACCTTTTCGGGTGGGGTGTGGACAGGAGGGTGAAGGATGGACCATAAAGGATATAGGCTGGTGTCTGGAATGGTAAACAAGGGCCTGAGTAGGCACCATAGTCATCTTCATTGTCATCTGTGTTTGTGGAGCCATCGTGAAAAGTTCCGAAGACATGACAGCCCCGGCACTGGAGTGTTCCCAGTGGGCACCACAGGCAGGATGGGTTTTGGTGGATGATTGCTGGTGATGGCCAGGCCTGGAGATGAATGCATGACAATGGAGATGATGCTGGAATTTGTTATGGTTGATTGGGTGGGCAGGAGAGGAGCAGCGAGCAGCCAGCCCTGGCCTGGCTCATCTCCCATAGCCGTGCCCCCTGCCAGGTCTTATGCTCATTGCAGCCATTTACTGTTTTGGCATGAGCTAGCTCCTGGGCTTGTCAGGGACAGAGGCGGAGGTCTTAAATGTCCATCTGGTTTTTTTCCACCAGCGTGAATGGGCTTTGGCAGAGCAGTTGAGTCAGCTTGCCTCTGGTGGGCTCTCTCCACGTGTCCATGGCAGCCCCCACTGTGTGTTTCAGGTATGCAGTGGGACCTGCTCACTGTGACCACAGGCCTGTCCTCAGCGGTTCCAGACCAAGTTCCTTTGGGGGCCGCCAGTCACGGTTCATGTGCCTCTAGAGACTTGGCTGGGGCCTAGGGAGGAACACTCCGAGAGAGGCTGTACTTTCCTTCCTGGGACAGGGAGGACATGTCCCTAATAGCCGAGGCTTCCCTTCATTTGTAGATTGGTTGTATCAATACTTGTTTCTGAGCTGACTGTTGTCTGGGCTCCTTATGGAGCTGTGGAGGCTTAGGCTGTTGGCCGAGCTCCATGGCTTTCAGTTTAGTACCGAGGTTGTGAATATGGTGTATGGTTACAAACACTTATGTTTCCAAAACTCAGCCAGAGTGGGCCCTGCATGGTTGGCCAGACAGACACTGTCTTGCCACCTGTTTTCTGTGCAATGATCTGTCTGTAATGGCCTCACCATCATCCTTCTAGGCCCATGCCTGTGCCCTGTCTCAAGTCTTGTTGAAGTGCATGCTTGTTTTCTCCATTCTAGGACTCATGCCACTCTCTGTCACTGCTTTTTCTAAAGCGACAAACTGTGTCATTCTTTTCTACACCTGCTTTCCACACAGCTGTCCGAGGGACACTTTATGACTCAGGTCACGCCATATTGTCCCCACACCTGAGCCTTCCCCTGGTGCTGTGTCTCCAGAGTGGGTGCAGCTTCCTTGCCAGGCTGTTCTCACAGCACCAACATTCTTTGCTCCTGTGCTGGCTCAGTCCAGGATCTGTGCACCCCCTCCTGGCCGCATTTCCATTCCTCTCCAACGTGCCTGAGTGTTATGCTTTCAGCCTTGTGTCTTATTTCCCCTTGTGGCTTGGCAAACCCGTCAAAGCTAGGATTCTTGTTTAAATGAATATACATTTGCCTCTGCCTAACTGTGTCTGTGTCCATCTGCTTGTCTGCCTCAGTGCAGGGTCTGTGCCTGGCTTGTCTGACAACATTGCAGCCACAGCACGTGCTCTCTGCAGTTGAGCTGGACGAGCCAGAGCTGTTGACAGCCGCATAGGCCTGGGCTTATACTGTTGAGTTGGCTGTGGCCTGTAAGGCCGTCTGCATCTTCCTTCCCTGTTGTCCTGTCACTTAGCCTCCTGTTCTGCCAGGGGTGGCAGCAGCTGAGCTTGGGAGTTGGTACCTTATATTGCCTGTGTCTGGTCTGGCACTTGGCATTATCTGTGGCATCTGTCACAAGTAACTCTAGCCTACCTGATTCATCCTGGGGCCTCTGAATGGCTTAGGACTATGAGCATGGCCACAACCCATTCCAGTTAGTGCCTAAGCAATAAGCTCTCTCCAGTTTTCTCTTATATGATACCCGGGAGGCAGCTTCTGTGCCAGGGCTGAGGCTGTGCCAAGCAGGATGAACCAGAGTTCGGCTCTGGTAGGACTTGTGTGCACTGGGCCTTAGCACAGGCCTGATATCAGTGGGTATGATAATACAGAGTGCTGGGCAGCAATGGTGTCATCCTGGGCTGCTTGCAGAGAGAAGGGGTGAGATGGAGACATTGGGGAGGAGCCAAAGTCTAAGTGTGCGTGCGTGCGTGCGTGCGTGCGTGTGTGTGTATGTACTCATGTGCAGGCGCAGGCATGATGATACAGAAGTATGGAACCTGTGTAAAGTGTGTGCATTTCACTAGCATATGGCTATGAAAGTAGATGAGGGAACATTTCTTAGTGGATGTGGGTTTTGTTTGGATCCTATAATACCAGAACTGTTTGTTTGTTTATTTATTTTTTGGTGTGGAGGGAGCAAAATAGAATGAAAAGCGACTTGAAGTGTACACTTAAATGTGGAGAGCAGCTACCCAAGGGTGAACCCTGTCTGATGCCTTCTGCAGCACTAGTGGCATGGGGCTGGGCATAGTACCCATAGCTGTCCTGCAAGGGGCATGCTGCTCTTAGCCTCCTCCAGCCCCAGGACTGCCTGGCCAGGAGCCACAGTCACACGGGGAGAGGTACTGTGTACTGTTTGCCTCTCCACCCCTCCTTATGACAGTGGGCTCCATGGCCCTTCTTTGGATGCTGGGGTGCCTCAGCGTTGAACCTGCCACATTCCCTCCATCCTGATCCTCTTTTTTAAC
Organism: Arvicola amphibius; assembly: GCF_903992535.2. Lineage (NCBI taxonomy): Eukaryota > Metazoa > Chordata > Mammalia > Rodentia > Cricetidae > Arvicola > Arvicola amphibius. The sequence continues at coordinate 98,730,204 of NC_052056.1, read as the reverse complement.
TTTTATCTCAGTCCTGCCTCCCAGGAGATACTCATGTAGTGACCTGGGCTTGAACCTGAAGGCTGCCCACACCAAATTGATCTGGTCTGGTTTTGACCTGGTTTGCAGAATGCACTAGGCATTGTGGGCTGCTTTGCTGGTAGACTGGTTTACCTACCAAGTTATGGCCCCAGCCACCATCTTTTCCTCTGACACGCTTACCAGACAAGGGCATTGAGCATGGCTGTATAGCACTCTGCCTGAAGTCTTGTTTGTATGTGCCTTAGGAAAGTCACCTTCCATCTGGTAGGTTTGGGTGCCATAGAACAGACCCAGTGTGCTGCTGTTCCAGGTTGAGCTGTTATCTGACACCATACTTTTTATACAGTTCCCTTAGCACACTCTTCTGAAAGGAATATAAGGGCAGGTGGGACATAGAATCCGGAGTGTGACTGGTAGCTCCCTCAGTACTTACCATGTGTAGCTGGGGACTTCTGGCCCCTCTGTGCAAGTTTGCCTGTCCTTTTTGTTTTGAGATACTCTCTCTTCTTGCCTTTTTTTTTTTTTTTTTTTTAAAGCAGGAACAGAACCCAGTGGCACTGCCCCAAGAGCTGTGTATGTGCTGGAACTGGGCCTGGCTTAAGCTCTCGGCACAGGGCAGCCTCAGAAGGCCTTGGCAACTGGTTGCAGTGCCCAGCTTTGGACATGAGATGGTGCCTGTAGCACTCGGAGCCCTGCCTGCTTGCTCCGTGAGGCTGCCTTCCCGAGCCTCCCCAGTGGTGTTATTCCAACCAAGTCTATAAATTTTGTGACCAATTAATTAGTGGGAGAGCGGGAGGGGGGGGTAGAGACTGGAAAGACCTTGTGATGAGTGGCCATCTGTCTCAGGTGTCTCCCTGGAGGGTTTAGCTCTCTTCCTGTCCTGTGTGCTGTGTGATCTTTGCCATCCAGTTCTTTGTTGAGATGGGCTGATGAGTGCCATAGGGTGTGTGTGTGTGTGTGTGCGCGCGCGCGCGCCCCAACCCTAACTTGACCTTGGCCCTGTTTAAGACACTCCTCTGTTTCAGGCTGTCTCTGTTCTACTGCTCTGCCTTGAGACCAAGTCTGGGTCCCCCATCCCCCAAAAAGCACACCTAGCCCATCCTGGGATTGAGAGCCAGGTCTGGGTCTTTTATTGAATGTTCTGAGTTCCCAAGGTATGTCTACCTGTTCTTGATCGTGGTCTAGGGAGGCACAACTGTGGGAGTGAAAGACCACTGCTAATGGGCCCTGTGTGTGCTGGGTAATGGGCATGCTCCTTCTTCATGGCCAGATTGCTGTCCTTCTATGCCTGCCTGTGTCCTCCCCCACTATCCTGGAGTGGGGGAGGGCCAGGGTTCTGGACCTGTTTGCTTGTTTGGCTCTTCAGCTAGGGGAGCTGCCATTAACATTTCTTACCCGGACTGTTGCTTTGTATGTCTTGCATATCCATATTTAAAGTGGTATTTACATATTCATAGATTTTTAAATAAGTTCTTATTGTTAAGGGATGTAGAAATGGATAAAATGTGAAACTCCCTCTTCTATTCAAGCACCAGAGAAAACTTCACCCCCTCCCACCCTGAATGCAGTCACTTTCTGAGTGGTTAGCTCTGTTGCCATGGAGATTATTCTGGAAGTCAGCTATCCTGTCCCATGGTGCTCTCTCAACTCTGCCCTGCCTAGCCCATGTCCAACACACAGCGCAGTTCAGTAGTCCACTTCCCACAGCCATGCCCTAAGGTCTTGTCACACTTTAGGTCCCTCTGGCATGACCCTTCCTCCTGATGGGATCCTGGAGACACCATCTCCATTTTTGTCCTTTGTGTGTGTGTGTGTGTGTGTGTGTGTGTGTATGTGTGTGTGTGTGTGTGTGTGTGTGTGTGTGTGTGTAAGTATGTGTACATAAGGCCAGGGGTTTGCATTGCTTCCTCCTTTAACCTCATTTTTTTTTCAGACAGTCTCTTGTTGAACCTGGAGCTAGACTGACTTGCCTAGTGTCCTGTCTCTACCTTCCCAGTGCTGGGATTGCAGGCATCACTATTACACTATTACCCCTGGCTTTAGGTGGATGTTGGGAATCCATATTCAGGTGATGCTTGTATTACAAAGACTTTCCAACCCTCTTCTCATCCACCCCCTACCCTTGTTCCCACATTTCCTTTCTTTTGGAAGAAAAGCGTAAGACAGATAAGGCTTGTCATTTTGGAGGTGACAGAGTTCAGAGATGACTCTGTCGTTAAATGCCCCTGCCCTGGCCTCAGGCACTCCTTGCTCTGCAGCTGGTGCCTAGGACTTTGAGGGACCAGGTACCTTGCACTTCTCTTTTCTGTGGAAAAAACCACTCCTTTCTCCCTACAGGCTCCCATGAAGGCCATTGTAGTTGGATTTTTCTTTGGGTCACCAGTTGCCAAATAAGAACATAGAGACTTTTTATTAATTATGAAAGCTTGGCTTTAGCTTAGGCTTGTCCCACTAGTTCTTTTAACATAAATTAATCCATTCATATTAATCTACATTTTGCCTCGTGGCTTTTTAGCCTTTCTTTCATTCTGTATGTCTGACATACATGCCTTGTTGGCATCTCTTTTCTTTCTTTCTCGAGCCTAAATTTATCCTCCCACTTATTCTCCCTGTCTGGAAGTCCTGCCTATACCTCCTCCCTTGCTATTAGCTGTTCAGCTTTTTATTAGACCAATCAGGTGCCTTCGGCAGGCAAGGTTAAACAACAGTGCATCTTTACATAGTTGAACAAATGCAACATATCTTTATATAGTTAAACAACATAAACAAATGCAATGCTTCTTTATATAGTTAAACAAATATTCCACAGCAGGTCATAGGTCAAAGATGACCTAGGGTTGCTGGTTTTACATCTTGGAGCTGTCTGACTTTGCTTCTGGAATATCTGTGTATGGGAAGCCCAATGGAGACACTGAGAGAGTAGAAGAGCCAAGGAATTAGATTCAGTGGGCTAGCCTCATCTGGAGGTCAAGTCTGGGTAGGAACTTTGGGTCTAGAGACCAGAACTGTATGATCCATAGAGATGTGACTGCTCTCCTGGTCAGTGGCTGGCATGTGGCAGTGGATTGACGCAGGACACTAGGGTATGAGCAGTGAACACATGATTGGAAGTATCTTCAGGGACTCTACTTGACATTGCTTTGACCGAATCAGACCTAGTGGGCATAATTTCTGGTCTCTACCCTTTCTCCCCTTTTTCTAAGCATGACATTGTGTTTTCTCATCTCAGTGATGTCTTCGTAGACCATGGTGTCTGGGAAGCCCTAGAAGACAGCAATAGACATGGCTGCGTCCATCAGCAATGAAAGCTGATGTGCAGATGTAACATGAGGGGCCTGCTTGTTGGGGTTTCTGTCCTGTCCAGTTCCCACAGCTGGCAAGCCCCAAAGAAAATCATACAGAGATCTCCGTAAGATTATAAAACTGATTGGCTCATTAGCTCAGTCTACTTATTAGCTCTTGTAGCTTATATTAACCCATTGTTCTTATCTATCTTAGTCACATGGCTCGGTACCTTTCTCAGCCGGGTAGTTACATCCTCCTTCTTTGGTGGTTTGTGCAGAAGTAGGAGGAATGGGCTTCCTCCTTTCTAGCATTCTCCTCTTCTCATCACCCCGCCTCTACTTCCTGTCTGGTTGACCCACCTATACTTTCTTCCTGGCCAATCAGTGTTTATTTAAAACATGATTGACAGAATACAGACAATTCTCCCGCACCACTCCCCCCCACCTTTTTTTTTTTAAAACAAAGGAAAATATTCATAGTCCATTTTTTGGGACTGTGGGTGTAGTAGCCTTTCTTTTTTGTTTAAACAGAAAAAGGAGAAATAATGTAGGAGGATCTTCTGTCTATGTGTTACTTTCATTGGTTAATAAAGAAACTGCCTTGGCCTTTTGATAGAACAGCAGCTTAGATAGGTGAAGTAGACCGAACAAAATGCTGGGAGAAAGAAAGCAGAGTCAGGCAGATGCCATGGCTCTCCTCTCCTAGATGGACGAAGGTTAGACTCATCCCGGTAAGCCACAGTCACGTGGAGATATATACGGATTATTAGAAATAGGTTAATTAAGATGTGAGAGTTAGCCAAGAAGAGGCTAGAGATAATGGGCCAGGCAATGTTTAAATGAATACAATTTGTGTGTTGTTATTTTGGGGTATAAGCTAGCCAGACAGCCAGGAGCCAGTCAGTGGGAAGTGGCCCACTGCTCCCTTTACATGCAGAAAACCAGATGAAGGAAACAACAATTGAGTTCTGTAGTCTGCGTTCCAAATAGCTTAGATGTCTCCACTGAGACTACAGCCACTGGGCACAGCTGAGTACATGGCACCCCTTTCCCTGCCAACAGCCCACAGGCCTCACCTGCATTGCTCAGCGCCTTTGTCATGACTGCAATGAAGAAACACTGCTGGCATTCCTTGGGACTCCTCAGGAGTGGCATCATTTTGCCTGTCACTAGAGGGCAGTGAGGGCCGCCTACTTTTGTCATTGAGTGGTGTAGAGGGAGTTGGTATTGGCCAGGTTCCTGGTGACTGAGCTGCCACTAGGTCCTCTGTGTAGACACTCTAACTTTGGCCTGTCCTGGCTGGCTGTCTTGACGTGGTGCTCTGTGGCTTGGATGGTTCTCAGGACCAGAGTCCAGGGAGGCGGCCATTGTTGCTGAGGACAGAGGTGCCTTGCTGCTGGGTTTGGGATAGGCAGCTTTCTTGCTCAGCAATCTTGGTTTCAGACCCATGAGTATTTTATTTTATTTTTATTTCTTTTTTAATGGAGCTCTACATTTTTCTCTGCTCCCCTCCCTGCCTCTCCCCTTCAACCCTCTCCCATGGTCCTCATGCTCCCAATTTACTCAGGAGATCTTGTTTTTTTCTACTTCCCATGTAGATTAGATCCATGTATGTCTCTCTTAGGATCCTCATTGTTGTCTAGTTCTCTGGGATTGTGATTTGTAGGCTGGTTTCTTTGCTTTATGTTTAAAAACCGAGTGAGTACATGTGATAATTGTCTTTCTGTGTCTGGGTTACCTCACTCAAAATGATGTTTTCTAGCTCTATCCATTTTCCTGCAAAATTCAAGATGTCATTTTTTTCTGCTGTGTAGTACTCCATTATGTAAATGTACCAGATTTTCCTTATCCTTCAGTCAAGGGGCATTTAGGTTATTTCCAGGTTCTGGCTATGACTCACAAAGCTGCTATGAACATAGTTGAGCACATGTCCTTGTGGCACAGTTGAGCATCCTTTGGATATAGACCCAAAAGTGGTATTGCTGCAGCCCCATGAGTCTTCAAGGGGGCTGCCCCGTGGCTCAGGGCCTCAGTTTCTAAGCACTCCAGCTTAACGCCAGTGAGCGCACCTGGTTTGAAGTTGTAATTAGTGTGCTCTATGTCGGGGCTACTGGCAATGCCATGTGCTGCAGAGGGGTCTCTAGGACAGTTGTGTAGCAGGAAGAATTGGAACCAAAGCTCCTAAAGGTCCTGTGGAGATTCCCAGCCAACCCTCAGTCACTTCCTCCAAAAGTCTCCACAACCTTTCTCAGCAACATCACCCACTGGGGACCAAGTGTTCAAATACAGGACCTGTAGGGGACATTTTTCATTAACCCACCACACCTAGCAGCTGTGAATCGCCAGTATCTCCTTAGGGAGAGGTGGGGCCCCTAAGTCTCTTCTCCGTTCATAATGGAATATTGACTGGCCCTGACTGGGGCCCAGGCTCATACAGGCCTTGTCAAGGGATCACTGTGTACGTATGAGTGCAGCAGGCATGTCTTTTCCAGAAGTCTGGTCCCCTGGCACTTCACCTTTCTCCAGCGTTTACACTTTCTTTCCCCTAAGCAGGTGTTTTCCTACACGCTGCCAGGTTTACTGAGAGAAGTGATGTGTCACCTCCTTTACTTTTGGTCAAGGAGAGTTAGTGGGTTCCCGTGTCTCCCTCTGTGGTGAGTCTGTTGAAATCCAGTGCTGCCGCCTCATTGTCCAGTGCTGGGGTGTGCTGCTTGTTGTGGTATGAATTTGGTTCTGGTGGGCTGCTCTTCTCTCTGTCTGTCCGTCTGTCTCTGTGTCTGTCTATCTGTCTGTCTGTGACTGTCCATGCAAGATTCCAGAGACTCAACAACGGCTGAGCTATACAGCAACACAAAGCTTTAGATCGCAAGGCAGTGATCAGGGCGGCTGTACACAGGTCAGTGTGCCCAGCTCAGCTGCTTCCTGTGAGCCAGCAGCAGCTGTGGGCATGAAAACTCAGAAACAGACTACCATTTACACGAGCACCAAACAATGAAGAAAAAAAAAGCTGTGAATATGGATAGAGCCTGTATGAGGAAAATTACGAGTTTGATGAAAAAAAAAATCAAAGTTGTAAAAATTCAGAGAGATATACCATGTTCATGGACAGAAGAGTCAGTGCTGTTACTATAACAACTCTTACCAGTCTGGATGCAGTGTGACCTCAGCCACAATCCCAGAAGTTATTCTGTGGGTTTTGTGTGTGTGCACTTGTGTACATGCGTATGTGCATGTTCATATGTGGGTACATGCACTTGTGTCCTAGGGTGCGTGAGCACACATCTGCACATGTATGTGGAGGCCAGAGAACAGTCTTGTCTCTCGTTCTTCAGGTGCTATTTCTTGAATCAGGGTTTCACTTGCTTGGAACTCACTGAGCAAGCTAGGCTAGCTCATCTGGGTGCCCCAGAGGTTTGCCTATTTCTGCTTCCCCAGTTTCTAGATTACAAGTGCATGCTGCTACCATGCCTTCTCTCTCCTAGTGTGAATTCCTCACCTTGCTCAGGAAGGACTTTACCCACTGAGCCATCTCTCCCAGCCCTGTTTTCAGGATGTTGACTCATAGTTTTGCTTCCCTTTTTTTTTTTTTTTCTGATTTTGTTTTTGTTTTTCTAGATAGAATTTCTCTGTGTAGCCCTGACTGTCCTGAAACTTAGTTTGTAGACCATGCTGGTCTCCCGAGTGCTGGGATTAAACCCACCACGCCCAGAGACACATTGGCCATGACACCTTTGAGAAAAATTGAAGGGGGTGACTGACATCTGACTGCAGGATTAAGTGGGAAACTGCAGTGATGGAGGCAGTGTGGCTGCTGGGAGGGTGGAAGGGTTCTGGGCTCTCATCAGCACAGCCGGCTGACTTCTGGCAGCAGTGCATAGGCAGGTTGGAGGTAGGAGAGCCTTTGCCACAAGTGTCACTGGAGCCGCGGGAAAGAACCTCAGGCCCACGCCTTACATTTCTTGCCAGCACTAACTCTAGAAAGATCATAAATCTATGTGTAAAAGCCCAAACTTGAAAATTCCTAAGAGGTGACAGGACCTTCAATTTCGTGTTGACTTTTGATACCCAACATAAAAGGCACAATTCCTGGAAGAAATAATTGGTAAACTGGGCTTCATTAAAATTAAAAGCATCTGCTCTGCTGACTATATTGCCAGTAGAATAACAAGAGAAGTCATAGTCAGCTGTAGTGGTGCAGGCCTGTCATTCTGGCTAGTAGGAAGGCTCAGGCAAGGGTATTACAAGTTTAAGGTCTGCCTGGGATACAAAGTGCGTTCAGGTTTAGCTTGAGCAACTTAGTGAGATTCTGTCTCAAATCTAAAATCAAGGATAAAAATTAGTATAGTGGTTGAGCATCCACCTAGAACTGCCTGATGAGGGGGTTATAGGTGTGGTTCAGTGGTAGAGCCCTGCCTAGAATCCCCCACTAAGTACTGAGCTGGGGGTGTGGCTCAGTACTAGAGTACCTGCCTAGAATCCCCCAGTGAGGGGTTGGGGTGTGGCTCAGTGGTAGAGCCCCTGCCTAGAATCCCCCAGTGAAGGGCTGGGGTGTGGCTCAGTGGTGATGTATGACATATATGTGACATGAACAATAATGTGTTATATGCATGTGACATGCGTAAAGCCAAGGTTCAATCTCTAGTCTTGTGGCGGCAGTGGTGGAAGAATAGTAGCCATAAAACATGAGAAAATATTTGCAAAATACATCTTGAACAATTACCAGAATACCAAATATACAATGAACCCTTAAAACCCAGCAGTAACAATCAAGTTTACAAAATGGGTAAAGATCTGAGAGTAGACTTCTCACTGAAGAGCGAAGCAGATGGCAGATAAGCGTTTGAAAAAGATGTTTGCCATCACGTGTCACTCGGGACTGTAAATGAAGACGAGGCACTCCTGTATGCCCATTGAAATGTCTCAACTCCAGAGCACTGACTGTACTAAACGCCAGGAAAGGAATAGACAGAAGCTGTCGTTCTTTGCTGGTGGGAATCTGAGATGGTCCAGCTATTTTGGAAGACAGCTTTGCAGTTTCTTACAAAGGTAAAAATACTTTCACCATGTGGCTCAGCAGTTGCACCCTCTGGGGCATACCCGGATGAATCAGAACCTGCATCCACATAGCAACTTGCACAGAAGCATTGATAGCACTTTATTTTAACCTCTGTGTGTATGTGTGTGTTCATGTGTCACTGTGGGCATGCATGTGCCACACGGATATATACTGATTGGAAGACAACCTCAGTGCCAGTACTTCCTTCCCACCTTGTTGGAGACAGGGGCTTTCTGTGGGTTTTTCACTGTATACATCAGACTAGCTGACTCACAGGCTTCTGTGGATTCCTGTTTCTGCCTCCTATTTCCCTGCAGAAATGCTGCGATTACAGCTGTGCACTACCAAGTCTGCCTCTACCTAGGTTCTAGGGTTCTGAATGCCTTCCTCCTGTTTGCATGAGAAATGCTTTACCCACTGAGTTCATCTTCACAGTCCAAGCTTAATTGGCAAAGCCTTGGAAGCAGGATGACTTGGTGACTCGATACATAAACTGGAACACCCAGAAAGTGGGGTACTGTTGAGTGCTTAAAAAAGGGGGGGGATGACTGTGAAGCTTTGGGAAGACAGACAGACTTCATACTTCCTGAAAGTGGGGGACTGAGATTTCTTTTTCTTTCTTTTTTTTTCTTTTTTTCCTTTTTTTGGTTTTTCATGTCAAAGTTTCTCTGTGTTGCTTTGGAGCCTGTCCTGGAACAAGCACTTGTAGATTAGGCTGGCCTTGAACTCACAGAGATCTGTCTACCTCTGCCTCACAAGTGCTGGGATTAAAGGTGTGCACCACCACCGCCTGGAGACTGAGGTTTCTATTGCAGGGCATTGGCTTGACTGGTCAATTGGGGGGAAAGAGCAATGGATGAATAGAGTTGTGTGTATGTACAGGGTGCAGGCCAGATGTCGCTATCCACCTAATATACTGAGGCAGGGTTTCACTGGAACCCAGAGCTCTCCCATTTGGCTGTCTAGCTAGCCAAGATGCTCTCTGGTGCTGTCTCTGCCTCTTGGTTTCTGGCCTTAGAGCCATGCTGGCATTCATGTGGTGCTGGGGAGCCGTGTGCTCTCTTCAGGCTTGTTCTGCAAGTTCCTTTACTGCGCCACTGAGGAGAGCATGGCCCACTCCGAGGTCTGTTAGATTTCTATGCAGTTTTTTTTTAAACAACTCTAACTTTCTTTAAATATTAGCATCCATTAGTACAGAAGAGAATTACTGTGTGAGTTATTTTCCTAACTGATGTGACCAAATGCCTGACAAAAGTGGCTTAGGGAGAGACAGGTTTGTTTCAGCTCACAGTTCTGGGGTACTGTCCATCATGACATATGGCAGGCAAGGCATGGTGGCAGCTGGCCCCATGGTGTCCATAGTGAGGCAGCAGAGAGACGGATGCTGGTGCCCAGTTCCCTTTCTCCGTCGTTCGTCCAGGACCCGGCCGACCAGCTATATTTAGAGTAGGTCTTCCTTACTCAGTTAATCTAGAACTTCCTTTACAGATACACCTTGAATTGTGTTTCCATGGCGATTCTAAATCATCCAGGTCTGTAGGAAAGTTTACTTACTACAGTTACTAAGTAAGCTGTGGTTAGAAAAGGAGCTGTCTCAGAGATGAGGTTCTTGAGGTCACATGCTTACGCCTTCTGCAGAGTCCCTAGAATCTGTTAGTGTGGAGAGTCATGGATGCCATCTGAGCGTGGTGACCTGCCCTTCCCTAGCTTTGGCCCAGCGGTCTTGGGTTGGTCCCTGTTACCCCTCATTCTATGATTGGGCAAAACAGGCTTTTGTGGCTCTCCTTGCGCTCTGGGGAGAACAGACTCAACTAGCGACCAGAACGACTGAAGTGAGGAGCTGTGCTGCTGTGCCCCTAGCCTCTCTTATGGCTACAGCTGGGATTAAAGCTGGGAGATTCGAGCCTGGAATTGTGGAAGTGTCAAGTGGAGAATGAAGCATGGACTTGGTGGACTCCCCTGAGCCGCCTATAGTCCACTGGTTGGCAGCCTGGGCCTAGCCTGGGTCCCTTGGCTTAGGATGGTATGCATCTATTGTGAGCGTGTGGGGGCAAAGGCTTTGGACTGAGGCGTGTGCTGTCAGTGCCTGGGCCTGGTGTCCCCTGGGATGGGTGCAGCGGGCAAGGATCAGTGGTTCTGTAACAATCTCTTGTCTTTCTGTTAGAGAGACTTTCAGCGCCCTCTCATTTCCATGCTCTGCTAATTTTATGGTCGTTCCATATTTTCTTGTCATAAATGTAACAGATTTTATTGTGTTTAAACCATTTTTTAATATAGATTCCCATAAAAAGCTGGAGAAGTGAGAGGCTTGTGCCTCATCAGACCTTGGAATGTTCACCCACCTCTTTTCAAGCGTTTGGGTTCTGCCACCCATGGAACATTCTGGAAGTGCTCCTTATGTGCTTGGTTGGACGTGCTGTCCCCAAGGGGCTGTGCCCTTGTCTGCCCTAACTGAAGTTCCCAGTGCACGAGGACCTGTCAGATTCATGGGCTCATTTGTAAATGGTAGATTTGCAGAGGAGGGGAATGGCCAAAATGCTGGGGCATAGGTCTCCTGTCATGCAGTTAGTCCTGTTCATGGCACAGAGAACTTATCTGTGGCCACTTGAATTGCTTCTTGGCCCCAGATTGTCTAGTCTGCTCACCCAGCTGTCCCAGGAATATTTGTAGGGAAGGCTGTCAGGGTACCAGGGTCTTCTGGCTTGTAGAGCCAAGCCCTGTCTTTGCACCTGGAGTCCTGCTGTAACCTGGAAAGTGGTGATGTGGTTCACGGTGCATATTGGGTGTGGGTTCCATGTTGTACCCAGTCCGTCACCTACAAGAGTGGGAACACTAACCCAGGCAAGCTGCCCCAAGAAGGATGCTTTGTGATTTATTTTGGAGATCTGTGACTGTCCTATAATTTGTTCTAAACGTATTTTAGTGTCAGTTTTAAAACATTTAAAGGATGTGGTGGCGCACGCCTTTAATCCCAGCACTCAGGCGGCAGAGGCAGGCGGATCTCTGTGAGTTTGAGCCATCATGGTCTACAAAGCAAGTTCCAGGACAGCCAGGGCTGTTACTCAGAGAAACCCTTTCACATAAAAAGCAAGCAAACAAACAATAAAACCCCACAAAAAAATAAAAAAATAAATATTTTTTAAAATTTTTTTTATGTGATTGTGTGCAGATGTCTGCTGCTCACGTGTGGACAACTTTCAGGAGTTGGTTCTCCCCATCCACCACATGGGGCCTGGGGATCGAACTCAGGTTGTCAGTATTTGTGGGAAAGTCATCTGAATGGCTCCTCACTGTTAGCTTTTAAAATAGTTTCCAAAGTTAGTTTCCAGCTTATAATTTTGACCCTGTTAGAGTCTTTGGTATCCAGTCTCCTCTGATGGTTTCAGTCTCCTTGGTTTTGTTCTAGAACAGACCAGGGACTTTCAGGCAGACATTGCGCTTGCATCTTTTGGACTTTCAGGGAACAAGCATGTGAGGCTGGGTGTTGATTGAGACCTTGCCCCATTGGCCATGCCTGACGGTGCTGGGCTTGGCCTGCCCTATGACTTCCGGCAGGCTGCACTAGGGCAGCCTTGTGGACTTACAGTCAGGCCTGTTTCACCCAGGTCCTTCTTCATTGGGAGGAGCAGAGCCCCTGGAAGCAGGGAGCTCAGTATGGGAGTAGCATCTCCTCGGTAGGCAGTAGTACATGGCTGGCTCTTATATGGGTACTGAGGTGGCCCTGGAAGCCAGAAATCCAACAGGGTGCTGTGTAGACCCCTAGGTTATTGGTAGAGAGCCCTGTCTGTCAGCTCTCCTGGAGGCTGAATTCCTGGCACTGGGATAATGCTTCTGAGGCAGGCAGGTTTCAGTTGTCACATGGTGTCTAGCATCTGTCAGACCCTCCTGTGCTCATCCCTCCCCCGAGGAAATGTTTTCTTCACAGTTCACTGGATCCCAACAGGACAGCTTTCCCGACTCATCAAGGCCATGCTGGCAGCAGATCCCATGATGCCACAAGTTTCTCTGTGCTGTCCACCTGTCTGTCCCTCTGACAGGGCTCGCCATGTTAAGCCTGAGCCCTGTGTCCAGACAAGCCCCTGGGAATGGCTCTTGGCCTTTCTCTGAGCTGCTGCAGCTCCAACTCCCTGGACCAACTTGATATGTGGGCAGAAATAGCCACATTTGTTTTTCTGATCCTTGGGATTGGGTGAAGAACCAGCAAGATGAGCCATGTGTCTATTCTTCTCTCATCAGGAGATGGCAATCCATCCACCCCACCCCCACTTTTTTTTTCCCCACACAGTTGTCTTTTGGGAGGGTTACGTCCTTTGCCCAAAAATAATGCCCCAGCTTTAGAGTCTCATGTGTTGCCAGTGTCCCGTGGAATCCTCATGTTTAGATAGTGCTGGACAGCAGCTGCCCAGGAAGAGCGTTGCCAGGCATGGTGGCCGAGGGAGCCTTGATGAGCCTTTGGAAGCAAAAGCCTGTCCTGTGTGACACAGTCCCAGAGAGACACACCTTTCAGTTTTGTGCCTGTTCCACACAGGTGATTTTCCTCAGAGCCCACTTGGGCCCTTCTCTGAAGGCACATGCGTCTTCCCGACCACTCACACGTCACCCCACCCTTGTTGGTTCTAGCTGGTGTCTTAGTGCTCAGGGACTCTGAGTATGCCATCAGGTTTACAGTACTGCTTCAGTCCTGGCTGGTATCGAGCAGAGGGCCCACTGGCTCTGGGCCAGGAGAACTGTAAGCCACACACTCATGTCCCTATCTGCAGTGATCTCTCGTGCCTGGCCCCTTCATCCATTCATGCCTGCAGCCCACTGAGGTGGCTCTGCTCACCCTGTCCTTCCCTCATGCAGGCATTGGAGGTAACTCTTAGAGGGGAGGCCACTTGGGTTTCCTATGTGGTGTCCTATGCCCACAGGAAGGAAGGCTCCTTCCTTCACCTTGGCTGGCCCATATGTGTTTCTGGAAACACAGAGTAGGTCACCTCTTTATGGCAGGGGTCTTCTCTTCCTGGATCCAGGAGCTTAAGGGTCTTTAGGGAGTTCTGTTCCAGCAGACTAAGGACAGATTCCAGCTGCCGTGGTCCCGCATCACATGCTGGATCTAGAGAGGCCTGCAGACGTGGACAAACCTGGCTCAGTGGCTATTAGCCATACCTGTATCACCAGAGAGAGACTTTCTAGTGGTCATGGTGCAAGATCAAACCTGCAGCCCTCTTGGATAGAAGCTGGGTTCTTTCCTCTCTCCCTCCCTCCCTCCCTCCCTCCCTCCCTCCCTCCCTCCCTCCCTCCCTCCCTCCCTCCCTTCCTTCCTTCTTTTCTTTTTTGGTGTGTGTGTGTCCATGCAAGTTCGCAGCCATGCAGGTGCATGCTGAGGCCAGAGGTCAACCTTATGTATTATTCTCAGGAGCTTTCACCTAGTTTGAGACAGTAGCTTTACTGGCTATGAGCTTGGTGATTTACCTATGCTGACTGGGCAGCCCACCCCGAGGTCCTTCTTTCTCTACTTCCCCATCTATGTGTTTACAAATGTGCCAATATTCCTAGCTTTTTATGTGGGTCCAAGGGGACAAAAGTAGGTTCCTATGCTTGTGTGGCGAGCACTTTAATACATGAGCTATCTCTCCAGCCTCTGTTTCTTTATAGAATCTTGCGATTTAGCCTAGGCTAGCCGTAAACTCAGGATGTCCCTGCTTTACCCTCTAGAAGGGGTTGGTTCCCAGGCGTCCACCACAACTGGCAACTAGTCATTTTTTTTGTTGGTTCTTTGGTTCCGCCTCAGACGTGGCCTCAGGAGCCACAAAAGATGCCTGCCTGTCACACTGTGGAGGATCTGCTGATTAGATGTTGCCCACCAGGGGCAGCTGGCTCACAGGAGCAACTGTGCAGGGTTCTCGTAGGGGCCGCTTTCTTGAGACAGCTTGTGCATCTAGAGCTTCTGGTGACTTCTTTGCTGGTGAGTGCTGTCTCATGACCTGAGCTGCCTGTTTTCCACACCACAAAGGCCTCTGCTGCATCCTGGAAGTGACCGGCACTGTGCCCTGTGAATGGGCTGCCAGACTTTGAGGAGAGCCATCTGGTGTGATGAGAAGTGATTGAGTGGCTGGTGACAAACGCTACTCAGTGACAGAGATGTGGAATAATTAGTCTGGGACCAGAGAGCTATAAAGAATTTGTAGGCAATGGAATAATCACCTGGTTCATGAAAGCCAAATTGGTTTGGCAGCGATCTGGGGTGGAGGCTCCAGCAGCCACTGAAGTGCTCAATGGTGGAAGGACCCGAACCATTCATAATTTACTATGTCTTGGAGCAGCCTCTGTGTGTTCTTGTAACAAGTGGATTCCATTAAACACTTTCTCTTCTTTGACAGTTTTATTCTTATATGTGATGTGTTTTGATTACTTCTCCCCATTATGTTCTCTGATCCCCTCCCATTGAACCCCATTTTCTCTTCATCCCATCCTTTCTCCTATCATGCCTCTCATTTGATTTTTCTTTCCTTCCATTATATGTGTGTCCTACTACTTTTAACTAGGGTTCCCTGCTGAATGAACATGGGTGGGGGTTATGGCACTTGAGCACCTTACCTGAGACTACACCACTTAAGAAATGATCCTCTTTTACCCCCCCAGTAAGCTTTCACTGCCCACGACTCCTCAGGAGGAGTCAGTCTTATCACTGACAGGATGTTGAACCATTGGTGCTGTGAATTCTTGGGTTTGGGGCCAGGTTTTTGTCCACCACACATGTCAGTCTAGCTTCTCATGCCTTCCATAGAGGCAGTGTCTTCTCTTCGTTCCCATCTCACTAGGAGCCTGGGAGCACAGATATGCTGCCTGCCCAGTGACCCGGACTCGTGTGACAAAAGCTTTCCCACTGCTGAACCATCTTGTAGCAGTTTTTGGTTGCTGGTCTGTGTCTTAACCCCTTGCCATGCCCCTTTTCATTTCTGCACATCTTTTGGTCATTTGCTAGGTTTTTGCCAAATCCACCTCTCAGGTGGCTCACTTCTTCCATGTTGTCATCTGAACTGTCATTGAGGTCTGAGGCTAGGCCTGTGTTGCTGAGACTGCCATTCCTTCTGCCTTCACACACGGACAGCAGCACGGGACATCAACCCTCACCCAGCATGGGCTGTGGTGAGACTTCTCAGCTCAGGGCTGTAAATGTCAGGAAGCCAAACCATGGTGGGTCGTGCACTAATTGGCCGCGCGCTTGGAAGCGACAGGCAGGCTCACTTTTAAGTAGGCGCTTTGAGCTGGCCTTCCTGCTGTCTGTTCTGAAATTCTGATGGTGGACAAATGTCAGAGGCTTTCTCCACACCACCACTTTCGTCTTTTTGAAGATACCCTGGAGGCCATTACGGGAAACAGAAGCAGCCCCTGTCTGGTTTTAAGACAGTCATAGAGAGCTCGTACCACTCAGCCTCTGGCCTTCTCAGGTGTATCCTTCTTCCATTAGGCAGAGGACCAGCAGCTGTCATCACCCCCATCAGGAACACTGGCCATTCTGAAACCTCAGTTCCATAGTTCCTTCTTTTGGGGCTCGCTAAACAGGTTCCCAGGCTCGCCTAGACAGACAAGAGCTCGTAAATATTCATAAGTATTCCTGTCAGAAATTGTGCTTAGAAATAAAGCTGAAGCTTTCCTTCCTAGCCTGGGGAGGAGGGTCTAACTGCCTGGTAGTCGGAAATGTCACCAAGTGTCACACTTGTGGTGGACAGACAAAGGGCCATCGTGTGGTACCTTGGCTCTTCTCAGAGCCCAGCCTAGGCTGGTGTGCCTCCTACCTCCGGCCAGACTCTGCTGTACTGGAATCTGTTCTGCTCATCTTCCCTCTCCAAGGTTTGATGGCAGTGCCAGGGGCACTCAGAGGACTGAAGAGGTGACTTGAAATGTACGGTAGCCTTTTCTGAGTTTTGTTCAACTGAGTTTCTGCACAGCCTCAGTTTACCCCTAGCTTTCCAGCATATTGTGTTTCAAAGGCAGTTCAGGTCACTAGACAGGATTCTTTCTTTTTTTTTCTTCATTTCTCCCTCTCTCTCCCTCTTTCTTTCTGACAGGGTCTCATGTATCCCAGGCTGGGGTCCAACTTGTTGAGTAGCTGAAAATGGCCTTGAACTTCTGATCCTGCATCTACTACCCAGTTGCTGAGTTTATAGGTGTACACAACCATATCCAAAGCATGCTGTTCACACAGTATGTAATCAAAACAGATCTTTTTGTGAATGTAAGGCAAGGAGTCTGTCAAGTGAGCCACATCGCCAGTTCATCACCGGGTGGGTTTCTGATGTGGTTCTGCTCTGGCTTTGCCTTCCAAGAGTGATTACTGCTGCAGACTCCTTCTGGATCACAGATCCTCTGGTGTGGTGGCTGTGAAGATCATCTTCATGTGATGAGCCTGCTGGTCAGGAAGCCTGGCTCACAGGAACTCTGGCCTCTCTGAGTTGTTATTGTGATCCTCCTCTGCTTGTCCTGCCACCATAGCCACAGACTGCTCGCCCTGCCTTGTATGTGTGTACTGTGGGGCAGGCATTCCTTTCTCTTCCTGGGGTCTGGGCCACCTGCTTTTCTCCGTAAGTCCTCAGGGTCTTTGTCCCTAGTTGCCGTCCAGTGTCCCTTTTCCCAGGGGTACATCCGTGTAGTGTCTCCCTGCCATAGCACTGATGTGCCTGACACACACCTGTGCCCTCTGGCCAGTGGGTTTCCCGAGTGAGTAGCGGTGGTGGTGTGGCGGTCACTTCAGCTGCGATCACCCTCCCCCATGCAGTCATTGTCTGTGGATGTATGGTTGAGGATCTGTGAGGTCCTGGAGCCTCCTGCCCAGCAGAAAGGGCCCCTCATTTCTGTTCTCCTGCTTTCCTGGGCCATCTGTTTCCGGTTGGTCCCAGTACAGTTCCTTCCTGTGTACTCCTTAAGGTCCCAAGATTTCCCACCACTGCCAGCCCTCCGAATCCAATCCCCCAGCTAACCTCTTAGTTTCGTCTTCTGACCTCTTTACATTTCTGTTTATTTTATAAGGTACTGGGCCGTTAGAGCCCAGTGCCCTGAGATGTAGAAGGATGGGAGGGACTTTCTGGTCAGTGCCTGTGGTTCCACTTTCAGAATATTTCTAAAGGGTCTGTGTCTTATGTCCTGCCTCATACACATCGTTTCCTCTTGTGCAGGGGGTGAGCTGGACCTGGGCATAGCCTCTAGCTGCTTCAGAGTAGATGGCATTGGACATATGTCACCGGAAACCTCACATGTGGAACTTGCCTCATGCTCCCATCTATAGCCCTCAGCTCCCAGTTGGGGGTCTCGTCTGCTGGGAGATATGTTGTGGGTAGCGACAATGGTGGGGGTGATGGGCTCCCTTTGCTGAGTGCTGACTCTGCCCTTGCGGTGACTTTTGAGGCACGGGCTTAGGGCAGGGATCTGCACTGATTTCGATGGATAGTGGGCTCCCGAGAGAAAAGACCTTCCAGAATGATCTGTCCATGGGGATGTGGGGTAGCGTGTGAGAGTTGTGGTCTCTTACAGTCCCTCCATTCCCCTGGGTTACCTACCCTGCCCAGCTGAGCCGACATCTGGGGTTTCAGCCCTCAGCTGCCCCTTCCTTTCCGAGCCGCATGCTACTGAGGGCCTAATGGAAGGCCATGTAGGAACACCAGCTTTCTAGAAGTAGCTGAAAAGCTCTTGCCAGAGAGACAAAGGTGCTGACTAATTGACGGCTTTATTTATTTATTTCCAGGCCTGGATGGTAAACAGCTTTGATTCTCTGCTCAGCAGGAACAGGCGGGAGGCGCTAGCCTGATTGATTCCTCACCTGCAGGCATGTGTGGGGGGAGCCCATCGATTGGGCACCGCCTGACAAACCTGCTCGAGAGTGGCCTTAATTGCCTCAAGACTGGCCTGCTCACACCAGGCTCCAGCAAGCTTTGCTTGGAGGTGTCACTTTACTTGCCTAGGGTCTTGCCCTCCCCAGGAGTGAGGTCTCTCCCCCTCAGTGTGACCGTGGAGGTGCCACAACTCCTTCTGGGTGCTATCCGTTCAGTGGCCCTGGAGGTCCAGGCTACTGGGCATACTCCCCAGATTGCCAGAGAAAGCAATGTGATGAGGAGCCTCATGGGGTCAGAGAAACTGAGAGGCCTTTGCAGACGGTTGAGGGCTGGATGGTGGCTTCTGCGTCTACGTTGCTAGTCTCTTCTCACAGTGGCCAGATGTCTAGCTGGTATGGGTTCGTGTATGTCAAGTTTCCTTTTCGCCTCTGGGCTGGCTGGGTCCTGGTACTGTCTCATGGAGTGTTATTAGCCAAAGTAGACAGGTGCCATCCTTGTATGTTGACTGCTCAGCTTCCTTACCTTTTAATGGTCAGTGTGGGCAGAGAAGATCCCGCTGTATTTGGGGTGGAAACTCCAACCTTGTGGTGCAAGCTGGGCATGGGGACAATGCCTTTAGCTTCTTACCTTGTTATAGGGGACAGTCTAGAACATTCAGTTGCAATGAAATGTTCATGTATTTATTCTTTGTTTTTGTTTTGTTTAAGGATTAGCCACCAGAGTTGGTCCCTCGTCCGAGCCTGTGTGCAGGGTGGTATGAACTCGGGTGTCCTGAACCTGCTGTCTTGTCTAATCCCCAGGACAGTCAGTTCAGGCAGTTAGTGATCCCAGGTGTACTGTCTGCTCACATAACTGTGACTTGTCTGGTGTACTCTCAGGTGTTCCGTCCCCACCCCATGCACTTCTGTTTGGCTGTCCTTGGACCAGCCTGTGCCAGGGACAGAAGAGAGTCCAGGTTGATGGTCCTCACTGTCTGACCCAGTGGAGTCGGGCTTCCTGCTTTGAGCAAGTGATGCTCTGGGGCTCCTGGGCCTGGAGACTGTTGCTTACTGGCTGCTGGGGCTCTGGGCCCAGTGGCTGATGTCCTTGGGCTTGCTCAACTCTGGTTTCTTTTGCCAGCCACAGACTGCAGAAATCACAGCATAATCTCGCACCTCTTCCTTCTAAGGCGTGCTTAGAGCTGGTTACCTGGAAAAGCAAGATCAATGGCTCTGCTAATGAGCCGCTTGCTGAGAGCTGTGAGGCCGTACCAGCCACCCATGGGGAAACTCCAGGCAGATCAGTGTGCTTTGACTTTGTAGACTAAAGTGTGTGTGTGCGTGCTGTGTGTGTGTCCTCACCGTCCCCGTGTCCCTTTCTGGGGGTTGGGTACATCAGGCTTTGTGTTGTGTTGGGCACATATTCTATGTGAACTTAATTCTCTTAGCTGTGCCAGTGCCGACAGTTAATGTAGGAACAGGAGCTGGTCAGCTGTTGGAGATCAGCTCATGACGAGTCTCAGACCTAGACAGGCCCTCAGCTGTCTTTTCTAGGTCTGTCCTGTGAATGGCACCACACAGCCCTACCCCATCAGAGCTTGGTATCTGGAGCAGCAGGGCCTGGGTGGTCCTACAGGTCTGTGTTGCCACAGGTGGCCCTCCCCTGAGACCTTCATGTTTAATGCTTGCATGAGTCCTGTGTCTTATGACTGCATAGTTTATGTGGGTGATGTGACTTCATGCCATCTCTTCAAGATGGAATGCTATAGCAAGGTGTGCTGGATAGTTTTATGTCCGTTTGACACAAGCTAGAGTCATTGGGGAAGAGGGACCCTCAATATCGAAAATCCTCCACCAGATTGTTCAGTGGATTGTTTTCTTGGTTCATGTTTGATGTGTGTGTATGTTGAGTCCGGGGCGGGGGGGAGGGGGCTAACTCACTATGGGCAGTGTAACTCTCACCCCTGGGCTGGTGGTCCTAGGTGCTATAAGAAAGCAGGCTGAGTCAGCCACAGTGAGCAGGCCAGCAGGCAGCTCCCGTCCATAGCTTCTGCTTGAGTTCCTGCCCTGACTTTTCCTCAGTTATGGAGTGTGACCTGAAAGCTGTAAGCCCTTTCCTCCCCACATTTCTTTTGGTCACTGTGTTTTTATCACAGCACTAGAAACCAGATGAAGGCACAGGGCTATGGTGTCTTCTTGGCTGGGCTTTTTCCAGATGACTTCTGTACCTGGCCCTTCCTGGATGGCTCCAGCACCTGTGAATAGACTTCTCCGCTCTGTCCACAGAAACCACACAAACTCAGCAGGATCAGTCATTCCCGTACTATAGTCTTGATGGGATTGGGAGGCACCTTTCTGTCATGAAACTTCCCCCTTGTCCCCTCCTGCAGATGAAGCTCAGGCCACTGCTCCGGCTCTGTTGTCCCAGTCTGGCCTTCTCCCATGGGGTCATTGACACATCTCTTGAAACTAGGCTGCTTGTGTTTTTAGAGAAGGTTGATATTGTTGGTGTTTTTGGAAAGTGGATCACAAAGACACCTCCCGGGTTGGGACGCTGTTTTGGGTACTCGCTGGAGGGCTGCACTCAGCTCATCTCACCCTGTGCTGTGCTCCCACACAGGCCCTGTAGCCCACAGTGCCGGGCTGTCTTGGAGGATGTGTCCATGGTGGCGAGAAGTAGCAGTGAGCATGTGGAGCACGTCCTTTCTTGTGCACATAGGAGCAAGTGCAGGATGGTTTGAGGACGGGGCGTGTGTGGTCTGCTGTACTTAGTGAAAGTGTGGTTTGGTCTGTAGGATGGGGAAATAAAGGGGCTATGGGGCTATGGTGGATCGGGGCCAGGCAGGCTCCATGGAAGCAGACCACACAGAAGGTTTCGGGAGGGAGGCCAGAGCAGGGCTCCTGGGAGGAGAGCAGGTGCCTGCAAATGTAAGGTATGGCCAGGGTCCCTGGAGCTTGGAGCAGAGGCCTCAGGAAGTGGGCAGGACAGGGCTGGGTATCAGGAAGGAGAGACCAACCTGGGGCTCTACTGTACAGGGCTTGAGAATGAGGAGGATGGCAGATGGGCCTTGGGGATTCATGGCTCTTAGCTAGAAGGTTTGGAAGGATGGTGAGACCCAAGGTCACAGTCCTTGTTGCCAGCAAGGAGGACTCTGGAGGTAGTAGGTCAGTGTGGCTGTGAAAAGTGGGGGTTCACTGGAGGTTTGTCAGGGGGATATCTGAAAAGTACCTTGAATTTTGGGGTGTATCAAAGTCAGTCGATCAGTCTGTTTGATTGTCTCTGTCTCTGCGCGTGTATATATGGATGGATATGCAGACATGTCTACATGTGTGGAACCCAGAGGCCGATCCTGGGTGCCTTCCTCATTTGAACCTGGAACTACAGTTCTTCTAGGTTGATTGTGCAGTGAACTCCAGGGATCCTGTCATTTTTTTCCTCTCCCTGCTGAGCTGGGTTTAGGTACCTGCTACCATGTCTGGCTTCTTACATGGGTGCTGGGGATCCAAACTCAGGTCCTCATGTTTGTGAGGCAAGCATTTGGCCAAATAAATCATCTCAGTCATTGGCTCTCAAGCCTGATCTTCCTGCAGGAAAGTCAGGGTTGACTGCTTCTGGCTTCCTGATGGGGAATGACTGTGGGCCTAGGATGGCTGTCCAGGGAAAAGCACACCCATTTCTGAACCTGTCTTTCTGCCTTGCCCTACTGAAGTAAGCAAGCTCTAAGGAGGCCCCACTCACATTGTTCGGGGGCAGTGGAAGGCCCGTACTTCCTCCCTGTGAGGAGAGCTGCAGGACCTACTATGTGAGATGTGAAGGGGCCTGTGAGCTGCCACCTGTGTCCCTGAGAACTCTCAGGTCAGAGAACCAGGGAAGGAGGGTAGGAAGGAGCCTGCACAGACATGCTGCCATAGGAGTGATGAAGTATGTCTGCAGGCCCAGGGCATCTGGGATAATGTGCTTTGAATATTGCATGTAGTCAAGAACATGTGCTGCATTGTTGTAGCTGGGAATGCAGGACTTTGCTTTGTCAGCACATGCAAACTTTCTTTCTGGGGGGGCTAGTTCAAGTGAACACCAGTCTTGTTGATGCCTATGAGCTGTTCCTTGTTGGAGCAACCCCAGGTTTCACACAGGCCTCTCAGAACTGCTAATCTGTAACCAGAACATAGAGTTTTGCCTTAACTGTGGCATCTGGTCTACCTGCTGTGTTGCAGGCAGCTTGCTCCCTACTCCTCAGTTGGGTCGTTCATGAGGCACAGGCTCAGGCTTCTTCTGGACCATTTGTCATTCAAGGTGGTTCTTAAAAATTACCATGAAGGAAAGCTAGAGAGGTGGCTCCGCATGCCGTATGGTTGAGAGTGGGTACTGCTTTTAGAGAGGACCCAAATGAATCTCAGCACCCCTCTCAGGTGGCTCCAGCTCCAGAGATGCCCTCTTCTGGCCTCCATGGGTATTTGCACTTGTGTGCACATACCCCCCTACAGACATACATACATCTTTACATTATTTTTAAAATTTGATATAGAGAAATCTTTGCTCTTTATTGTGCATACTTCTGTGTATTTTCACCTCTCTTTTATCATGTTGACAATATGGCCTAGCAGTTCCTCTCCCAACCTGCCTCTTGAAGCTCAGCTCTCGCTATGAGCACTCGCAGAAGAGATCTGTCCCTAGCACCTTGACATTTGCCATCTTGCCATAGGGAGTCTGGCTACTTCCAGTTTGTCAAAAGTTTCTTTATATGGCTGCACAGGGTGGATGGTACCACTCTTCTTGTTGCGTAGAATACCACAGTAAGGATACAGCAGAGATTGCTTGTCTATTCTCTGTGCGAGGACATCTAACCTGTGAATATTTCATCATAAGAATGAACCACAGTTTATCGTCTGTTCTCATTTGAGCTGTTTCTGGGTTTTGGTAGAGGAATGCTGCTCTCTCTCTCTCTCTCTCTCTCTCTCTGAGGTGAAGGAACGTCTCCAAGAGACCGAGAGCAGCGAAAGAGAAAGCCAAAAAAAGACAGCCCATCAAAAAAAAAACATAACAGAAAAAACATACCCCCCCCACCCCCCTCCCCCCCCCCCCCCCCCACCCCCCCCCCCCTCTCTCTCTCTCTCTCTCTCTCTCTCTCTCTCTCTCTCTCTCTCTCTCTCCCCGTGGTACACTTTTAACTTCACGAGAAAGTTCTAATATTGATGTCTTAACTCTGGAGTCCCAGCCCCTCCTTACTCCTCCTTGGGCTAATGCTGGTCTTGTCATCGGTTTACTGTTCCCATAGAGGTGTGGGCTACAGGTGTATTTCCAGGTGTGCCCTCACCGTCTCTGGAATTTTCCATTTCTTTGGCAACCTTCCCGTCATAGCCTATTTTCTGTATCCAACTCCCTGGGAGTCAAGATCAAGCCCCAGATGCAAGATTCAGGTTTTGTTCCCTCTCAGTATACCCCAAGCAGCCCTGCAGCCAACCATTTTTCTCTCTTCCTCCCCAGCTTCTTTTTCATTTAGCTCAGGACTCTCATGACTTCAGGGGAACTGCATCCCCGCTTCATCAGAGCCACCGTTCTGTCTGTGGTGCAGCATGATGACTGAGCATCAATGATTGTGAATGGGAATGGTACCCAGAGGTGTGGTATCCAAGGTGGAGGCTGGGATCTGGTCCATGGAGGAAGGAGACCGGGCTGTCCTGAGCTTCCCTGTTTTAGAGCCTCTCACACTGCCAGGTAGTGTGGAGTGAGATACACAGCAGTAATCATGTGGCTTGATGTGTGCAGTGTGATGAGACACATGTTATGACATAAGTGATATCATTGCGTGACTGTGTGGCATGAAGTATGTGTGTGTTTTAAGATATCTTAGCTATGCTGTCCGTCCCTTCTGCTGGTGTTTTCTAGCTCTTTTTTTCTCTGTGTGTGCGTGTGTACCTGCATGTGTGTATATGTGTGCATGTATGTGCATGTATTTATGTATGTGTAGGCCAGAGGTGAGTGTCTTTCTCAACTACTCTCCACCGTATTTATTATTTTAAAGATTTATTTTATTATTTTCTTTTTTTTTTTTTTTTTTGGTTTTTCGAGACAGGGTTTCTCTGTAGCTTTGGAGCCTGTCCTAGAACTAGCTCTTGTAGACCAGGCTGGTCTCGATTTATTATTTTCTTAATGCTATGTATGTGTTTGTATGCAGGTATGTACACATGAATGTGGTACCCATAGAAGCCAGAAGGGCATGCTGTATCCCTTGGAGCTAGAGTTATAGGTGGTTGTGAGCAGTCCATTATGGATACTGGGAGCTGATCTTGGGTCTTCTTGATGGTCAGCAAATGCTCGTAGCCGTGGAGCCATCTCACTAGCCCATCCACCATACCTTCAGAGCCAGGGTCTCTCGTTGACCCGAAGCTCACTGACTGAGGTGGACTGGCTGGTCAGTGAGATCCAGACAGCCTCTGTCTCTGCTTGTCCAGCACTGGGATTATAGTCGTGTGTCACCACATTGGCTTTTTACTTGGGTCCTGGGGATCTGAAGTCTGGTCTTAATGCTTGCATGACAAATGCTTTACTCATTGGGCCACCTCCCCACATACTGGCTTCTGTTTTTCATGAGCTCTTCCCCCTCCATTCACCCTGGGCTCTTCAAGCAGTTCCCAGCTGCCCTCAGGCATCGCTGTCCCCCCCCTCTGTCTCCCGGGCTCTTCATGCAGTCCCCGCCCTGCCTTCGAACATCGCCGTCCCCTCCACCTGTCTCTCTTTAGGCGTGTACAGAACTTTCGGCAGTGGAGAGAGAGAGAAACAGCTCAAGGACCAAGAGAGTTGATTGGTCACAAAGTGTTTATGTTTTGCCTGCTAAGAAACCATTTTGAATGCAACAAGATCCCAGGGCAGGCTATTTGCCCTTTTCCATGAAGTACAGGAAGATATCTCACCCTGTGCCATGGAGTGCCGGGCAGTAGGTGGTATATAATGGTATAGAAGTAGGATTTCTTGATGGCAGAAGCATCACAGAATGCCTTAATAGTCTAAAAAGATAGGCCCAAGATAGTCACACTTGGGACATGAGTGAGACCTGTGTTGCGGATGGAAAGAGGTACTTCCTTGGTGTTGTACTTGCGCAGCCTTTAGGAACTTTCGACCAGCTTGGCTCAGCTCAGCTGAGTGCAGAGGGGACCATGTCCAGACTGTGTCCAGACTGCATGTCTGCAGTTGAGGGTTTGTGGGAGGTGAGAGTCATCAGGTCCCTGCTGTGATCTGATATACCCTGGGGCAGGGCTCCTTCCATGAACGGGAGGTCAGAGACAGGAGCAGCCTCTGTCCTTTGTCATAGCTGTGCCTCTTGTGTGTCAAGGCAGTGCGTACCGTGGTGCATTGCACTGCATACCGTGGTGCAGTGCATACTGTGCAATGCTTGTGCCGTGGTGTGGTGCATGCTGTACTGTGGCGCATACCATGGTGCAGTGAGTGCCGAGTTTCATTGTGTACTGTTGTGCGATGTGTACCGTGGTGCTGGGTGTACTGTGGTGTCTTTTGTGCAGCCTACACCTCACAGTCTGGCATTAAATGTGGCACTGGAACTCTGAAGCCCTGTGTGAGGACAGTGTGGGGCTTCGGTCTTCCTGTTCTTCCACTAAGCTGCAAGATCAAACTATGGAGGAAGCTTTAGGAATGCATGCTGCTTCTTTAAAAAATAATTTAAATCTTCACAGTTTCATATTTATACACTGATCATCTCCCTCCTCCATAATCTTCTCTACCCCACCTTCACCTCCTGATGAACTAGTCCCTTTCTAATTTATGTTTTTTTTCTTGTCCTATTGCATTTTATGAGGGACACTTGCCTGAGCATGGCTGGGCTGATTTTCTTGAGCAACGGCAACTTACTAGTGTCTGCACTGAGGAATATGGCTCCCATTCCCCCTGCAGCTCTTTAGGGAGAGATGAGGCCCTTTGAACTACTCTTGCCAGTGATGGACTCCTGTTGTGTGTAGGTCTCACGTAGGTTACCATAGCTGCTGTGAGTTTTAGGTTCAATAGTCATATCTTGTCCAGAAGACAGGTATCTTCCCCATCCCCTGGCTCTTAACAGTCTTTCTGCTCCTTTGTCTGTGACTTTCCCTGAGCCTTAGAGTGGTCGACATTGATGTCCTATTTTGAGTTGGGCACTCAGCAGCCACTTATTTTCAGAGCCTTGACAAGTTACGAGTCCCTGCACTGACTGCTGCCCACTATACACAGAGGCTTCTTGACCCAGGCAGAGAGCAGCACTAGTAGACTGGGTCCTAGCACACACCTGTTGCCATTGAACCCTGATGCCTCCATCTCCCGGGTTGGGAAGGCATGTGGCCCCCTGACAGCCCTTCCTGTGCCTGGAAACGGTTTGACCTCCACGCGTGTGACTGCAGTGAACATCCTTGCCAACTGTTGGGATTTCCAGCACGTGTTCCAAAAGTCCCCACATGGATTCAGGGAATAATTAGTATCCTGTAAGATATGAATCTTAATTCCTAAATTACATATTTAGCAGATGGTCCAAAATAGCTCTTGTAATGGCAACATTCAATTAGTGAGTTTAAAAAATGTATATTATTGCAACACTCTCCGTGGGTTTTATTTAGAGATTTCTAAATATAGTGGATAAAAACATAGAAGTGTTGCAGACAATTTAGACCCACACCGCCGCAGTGGGCTGTGTGCTAAACTTCCTTGTTAACTAGACGTGCCAGCAGAGATATTCTGATTTATTTCTAAGCCTCCAAAACAAGCACCACTAAGGCAGTCGGGGGCATCCCTGGTGCTCACAGGCCCTGCTCCTTTGTGCTTGTGAATTCTTGTGTCTGTAGGGTCTTTGGGACCTGTGATGGTTGATTGACAGCCAAGGGCAGTCTTGTTTCCCTTGTGGCTAAGTCAGTTGCATCCTGTCTGTGTTCTGTGCCTTTGCAGTCCTTGACTCTGCTTCTGTGTGGGCCTGAGTTTCTGTAGGCAGGTTCTGTGTGGGCCTGAGGTAGTTCCATAGTCAGGTTCTGTGTGGGCCTGAGATGGTCCCATAGGCAGGTTCTGTGTGGGCCTGAGATGGTCCCTTAGGCAGGTTCTGTGTGGGCCTGAGTTTCTATAGGCAGGTTCTGTGTGGGCCTGAGTTTCTGTAGGCGGGTTCTTGTGGGCCTGAGATGGTCCTGTAGGCAGGCTCTGTGTGGGCCTGAGGTGGTTCCATAGGCAGGTTCTGTGTGGGCCTGAGGTGGTTCCATAGGCAGGTTCGAATGGGAATTTCTGCATGGACAGGAAGTATCTGAGAGGTTTCCCACATAGCTGGGGGACCTGTTACACTGCAGGAGGAGCAGAGCTGCGGGAGGTCACCTTCCAGAGTCCAGGTGATAGGGGTCTCAGAGACAGGCCTGTCCTTTCATGGAAATCAGTCTTCCCAGCTACTGGGAAGGCTGAGGGGAAATGCCAGTTGAAGGCATGCCTGGGTTACAGAGTGAGTTTGAGACCAGCTCAAGTAATTTAATGAGACCCTGACTCAAAGGAAAAGGTAGGAGGGCTGAGAACATAGCCAAGAGATAGAAGGCTTGCCTGCCTCCGTGAGGTACTGGGTTCAAACCCTGGGTGCTAGTTACTTGTTATGACAAAATACCCCGCAGAGCAACACCAGGCAGGAAGGAGTTCTTTCGACTCGCAATTTGAGGGTACAGTCCGTCATCGCTGGGATGGCAGCTGGTCTCATCACATCTGCATTTAGAAAACAGAGGCGAATGCTGGGGCTCAGCTCACTTTCTCCTTTTTCTTTAGTCCCGAGGGATGGTGCTCCCCACATTTACAGTGGGGCTTCCCCCATTAATCACCCTAATCCCCAACAAACACACTGAGAAGTGTGTTACTGTGGTGATTCTGAATTCCATCAAGCTGACGAGATGAACCATCACAATCCAGTTCTTACTAGTTATGGGAGAAGAGAGGCAGAAGACCATGGTGTTTGGTCCTGGGAGCTGCAGAGAGGGTGCTGTGGGTCCAGGAATGTGACAAGAGCCTCAGGCTTCCTGCCTGTTGGTGACTGTGTCTCCCAGGAGCTGCTCAGGGACGTGTGCTATCAGAAGGAGGCATGGGCACTTAATTGGGTACTAGAGAGTCCCTGAGAGTCCCAGAGACTATGGGATCCCCTTCTGGTGGTCATTCTTGCCAGTGTCTACCTGGGCAGGAGATGCTGGGCTGTGACGTGAGCCCCACTAGGCCCTTGTTCCTGGCCTTCGAAGAGATAAAGTTCTCCCCAGTGCCAGAGAAAGTTGAGGCTCAAGGTCCCCTCTGAGTCCCCTGTCTGAAACAACCTCACTATTGAGCTGAGGTACAGGCTCTGTCTTACAGAGCCATTGATCCCAGTTCCCTAAAGCAGGCCTTGTTGTAAGCCAAGTCATAGTCTGTCACCGTTCAGGTCCTGGTCCCCAGAACAGGCCTTCTTGGTAAGCTAGTGTTTACAGCGGAGTCTTTGTTCAGATCCCCCAACCCTCTCTGTATATTTAAACAAAGAGCTTTTTAGACCTAAACACAGATGTTCATTTGAAAATGAGAAATCAAATTAAGCGGAACCAGCCTTTGAAAGTGAATGCCCCGTAGCAAGTCAAACAAAGGGAGAAAAACACTGTGTGTAAATTTCACTTAAATCACTTTTTCATCTTAAATAAAGTTTTAAAGGAACAAAGTGCCGTGTGAAAGCGCTCATCACCCCCTGTCCTCCAATGGAACATCTGCGCTCATTCTGATGCGAGGAAAGATGAATTAAGCCAAGCCGGGGAGTGTTCCCCCCATAATTGCACCTCGCCCCTTTCTCAGACACAATGCGGATGAAATGCCGATTGAGCTGCTAAAGAGGGAGGCTGAATAGCCAAGTGGGGCAGCGCGAATCCCACGGAGCCCATCAGCGGATCTACGTGGGCCCCCGAGTTTGTTCCTTCTGACAGAGATGCCATCTCCCACATAATGAAAAGACTTAGCTCACACTCTGCTCTCAGAAGCCTCCCCAGAGGACTGCCTGGTCAGCAAGTTTTGAAAAAGGCTTTTCCTCACACCTGGATGGTCGCATTGGCCCTCCAAGTGTGCCAGGGCTCTCTGGCAGCCGAGTGTCCTCCGGAGGGCTGTTACACTGCCAGCGGCGCAGCAAGGGTCGATCACTGAACCCAGAGGGGCTTGCTCTAGACTGGAAGTAGTAGCTGAGGGTGCTTTTACCTTTTTCCTTTCAAGAAAGGGTCTCATGTCTTCCATACTGGTCTTAGTGTCACTGTGTAGCTGAGCATGACCTTGAAGTTTTGGTCTTCCCTCCTCTACTCAAGCTGCTGGGACTATAGGCATGGCCACCATGCCCAGTTCATGCAGTGCTGGAGATGGAACCAGGGACCTTGTGCATGCTAGGCAAGTACACTACCAACCAGAGTTGGTGTTTTTTATCCAGGACCGTTATCATCTGTTTCCCCCTGAGATGCCCTCCAATAAGAAAAAGAAAACCACATCCCAGCATTCAGGAGGCTGAGGCAGGGGAATCTCCACAAGTTCTATGCCAGCTTGATTTATGTAAGCAGTTCCCAGCTGTAGAAAGGGCTTGAGGCAAGTTCAGTGCTAGACCACTTCTTGCTTTTTGTCTTTCCAGCCTCAGAAGAAAGTCGTGGGGTCTGGGGATATGGCTCAGTCAAGTGCTTGCCTTATAAGCATGAGGAGCTGAGTTTAAGCTCCAGAATCTATAGGGGACAAAAAAAAAAAAAAAACAAAACAGGCATGGGGTGAACCTTTCATCTCAGTGATGGCATAGGGGAGACAGGAGGGTGCCTAGTGCCCGTGACCATCCAGTCTAGATAAATTAGCTCCGGGTTCAGTGAGAGACTCTGTACCCGCCCCCCTCCCCAATAAAGTAGAGAGTGATTAAGGAGGATATCCCACATGCATGCATGCATATGCACGTCTGTCAAGCACATGTGCATAAACATACAAATATGTCCATGCACATGGGTTGTGGTGAGTACTACAAGGAAAGTGGAGAGATCCGGGTAGTCAGGGACACCCTGGAAGGCCAAATAGCCTTTAGCAAGGCAGAAAGCATCTTAGCCAAGACCCAAGGGAGTGGCTGTTATGAGAGATGGGCAGGGCTGTCAGTGCTGTGGTCAAGCCTTGTCTAGATCAGAGGTATGGAGTGATGTATTTACTTGGCTTATTTAGAGGAGTGGCCCATGCTGTTTTGGGGAGCAGGAAGCTCTGTGGTGTCTATGGACCTGGAGTCACAGTAGCAGGCTGTTGGCAGCTCTGGGAAGACCACACCAGCAATGACCATCTGTCAATTCCCTGGGGCTACTGCCTCCTGTCAGGGTCTGTAGTCCTATTGTGTCATGTCACATCCCCCCTCCCCCCCAACTGAGGCTAGCTAACTCCTACTTGTCTTTTTCCTCAAAGCCTCTCCATGTGCAAGTCAGGAACACAGCTTCCGTGCAGTGTTAGGGGAGGCGGGCCTGGTTTCATCTGTAGCTTTCCGTTTCCTTCCTGTCCTGAAGAGCTTTGCTGCTTGAAGCCTGGGTGCCCCAGCCAGCTAGACCCTGGCATGGTGGTCTGTGCATGGGTACCCTTTCTCCTTCCTCATCCAGACTGTGGGTCTGGGCCTCTCACAGGCACTGCCTTTATGAGCACACACAGCTTTCAGCGCCTGCTGCTGCTTCTTGAGGGACTGAACATCTTGAGTTGAACTGGGCCAGCTTTATCCATCCCCAGAGCCCCACCAGGGCCAATATTGCAAGAGGTCAGTCAGGACCCAGGGGATCTCCATGGTGAGCTCTGCCACAGGACTGTGGAGAGCGCTAGGCCCTGTGACTGAAGTGCTTCCAGACTGGAAAGCTTAACCTCTGCACCTTAGTAACTGCAGAGGGATGAGAGCTGTTCTTTTGCTTTTGTTCTTGGCCAAGGCGCTAATGGCTGCCAGTGAATACATCCAGGTTTCAGGTAGGCAGGGAGCCAGACTTCCTCTGCAAGGATGCCAAAGGTTCCAGGTAGGACTGGCTGGCCATGCTTACCCTGCTGGCCAGGTTGGAGTGGGTAGATGAGCATCTAAAAGAGATGCAGAGCTGTACCTCCCCTTCCTGGTGGAGTTGAGTCCAGAACTTCAGCCTTAGTTAAAAAAAATCATCTTTTTATTATTTTTTTATGTGTATGGGTATTTTGTCTGTGTGTATATCTATGTACCACATGTGTGTCTGGAGCCCATGGAGGCTGGAATAAGGAGTCAGATCCTCTGAAACTGGAGTTCCAGATGGTTGTAAGGCACCCTGTGAGTGCTGGGAATTGAGCCTGGGTCATCTGGAAGGGCAGCTGGCATTCCTAACCATTGAGCCATTTCTCCAGCCTCCTCACACTCAGTTAAATGGGGCTGGGGCGGACACACCTAGCTGGGCAGATTTCACAAGAGAGTTAGAGATGGGAATGAGGCAGGAGTGTGCCTATGTAGCAGACCCGGAGACAGGGAAGGATGGGGGAAGGTGGATGTTACTGCAGCTCCCACCTTCTGAGTGGTTCCAGGAACAGCACCTATGGGGACAGAGGGTTAGGACAGTCTGACTTATCTGTACTGAGTGGAGAGAGCCTGCTTGTCTTGTCTTCCACCCAGAGTTACTGCTGGTGTGGAGGTGAATTACAGGAGAGCCAGGCCTGAAGGCCCAAACCAAAGGGCAGGGCTCTGGAGGGGTGGAATTCATTGCTGGGCCTGTCCCTGGGGAGGGTCTTTTCCTTTGTTGGCTTCCTTCTTGGTTTGAACCTGTGTCCTGTGTGGCTCACTGTTAGTCACTTATCCCCTATTGTCCTAGAACCTCTTCTCCATATGTAATCATTGCCCTGGCATCCCCAAGGAGGTCTTGGCAGTGTCTCACGTGGTCTTTGAAAGAGCCAGGGGCTCTTCTGATGGCAAGGGTAGAGCTGGCTTCTCACCCCAGGACAGCTGGCCTTGGTCGTTTCCAAAGGTCCCCTCCTTTCTGTAGCTGGAATGGGAACAGGGCAGGCTGGGGCAGGTGTGGTGGGCTTCTGTGTCTAGGGTGGATGGTGCAGTTTTCTCATGACTACAGTGCCTAGAACTAATCTTACAGTTTGAATTGTGATTTGGAAGTAGAGGTGTGTGTGTGTGTGTGTGTGTGTGTGTGCGCGCGCGCGCGCGCGCGCGCGTGCACGCGTGCGTGCGTGTCTCAGAGACTGATGACTTACAGGCCTAGAGCTCAGGGAATTTGGCTACAGTACCCTTCTCTTAGGAGGTGTTAGTGGAGTCTGAGTCCAGTCCTCATAAATCACTTATACATTCAGGTTCATGATTTACAGGAGTCAGTTCATTTAAACTGCAGCCGACTTCAGGGAGCTCTTCGCCCTGAAAGCCTGTTGTGTGGCTTTCTTGGTGGTAGCTGTTCTTTCTTCTCAGCAGGCTCCCCCCTGGGATCAAGGGTGATTTCTGCTCTGCCTGGGACCCAGAGTAGTTTCTGCTCTGCTGATCATCAAGCTGCCTGCCAGAGGCAATGTGCGACATTGTGTATGGATGGGAGAATCTATTTGAAGCAACAGATGTTTCCTCAAGCCAGGGAGCCAGGCTGACTTTCTCTGGTCTGTCAGCATGTACTCATGGTTGGAGGTTGCCGCCATGTGTGCCTCTTACTGGGCCCATGTGCGTCCCGGAGCCTGTGCGTTGTCACTCTAGTGCCTCTGGGTGGCAGCTGACTGCTCTGCTGTCCTTCCTGACCCTCACAGTGCAGATCCTGCCAGTTGCATAAGTAGTGTTAGTGACAGGTGTGACCTGTGGTGTGGCCGGCCTACCTGGAGAGTTCCACCATGTGCCTTCTTCCTAGAGATGCCTTTACTCCCCCACCAAGACCTCTGCTCTTCTGTCTTGGCCCATGATCGCAGGCGTGGTCATGGGCTTGGTGCTGTTCCCTTTGGATTAATTCCTCTAGAATTGGAGTCTTGTCGATCATACAGTTATAATTAGGGGTGTGTGGAGATCTTGTCTTCCTTTCCCCTCCCATCACATCCTTAGAGCCTTGGTGTTGTGTATGAGACTCTTGGTTGGCCTAGGGGTGTGCAGGGGCTCCTCTTCAGAGGCTCAGGTGGCTGCTGGTGCCACCTTCCAGGACACCTGCTAAGATGCACTTGGTTACTTGTTCTTCACTGCTGCCAGGTCCCCTTGAGTCTGTCCTGAATGCTTTCTGCCTCGAGAATCTTCATCTCTGGGAACACTGGAGCCACCTCGTGGGCTGTGTCTGAGAACTTGCTAACCCCTTTGACCTGACATGTTGTGTGTCCAGAGGGGGGTGGTAAGCTCTTGCATCATGAAATGTATGAACACTGGTATGGGTGGCAGGAAGTAGGCTGTAACAGGGCCTGTTGCTTCCTTTCTACACACTTACTGCTCCCTCTCCACTTTGATCTCAGACTGAAGTGTCCTTAAACTTTGTTGAAGATGGGGCGTATAGGTACCTGCCTAGAATCCCCCAGTATGGGACTGTAGTATGGCTCAGTGGCAGAGCACCTGCCTAGAATCCCCCAGTGAGGGGCTGGGTGTGACTCAGTGGTAGAGCCCCTGCCTAGAATCCCCCAGTGAGGGGCTGGGGTGTGGCTCAGTGGTAGAGCACCTGTCTAGAACCCCCAGTGAGGGGCTGGGGTGTGGCTCAGAGGAAGAGTTCTCACCTGTCATGAGCAAGGCCCTGGGTTCAATCCTGTGCACTACACCAAAACAAAACCCAAATGAGTAAAAATAGTGATTGCTAAGGCTGTCCACCATTGTGTGCTGTGTGTGTTCCACTGTTACTGAGCCTGCCCTCTAGTAGGGTGATGGCACTGGACAGGGGTCCCCAGGTACTTCACTGTACATGTGGCCTCCCTTGATGGCAGACCCCATAGCAAAAGACAACACAAAGCTAACACTCCAGTAATTGGAAGAAGAGTTTTCCCAGGCCCTTATGACGAAGGATTGTAAATCTTTTCTATTAAAGGTGAGGCAGCCACGGAGGGTAGCAAGCATGCAGTTGAAGTACATTGGCAGCCCTCCCTGCTCTGCGTTGCTGATGGGGAAAGTGGTTGGTTAATTAGGTGATTTTTCTCTTCTTCTGACACGTGCAAATGAGCCTCCGCTAATAACTGAGTTGTTACATAAATGATAAAATTTTAACACCAATGTCAAGTTGTCAGGAGTTCCTGGGCACGGAAGGTGAGCCTAGGGAGGGGCTTCTCTCCACCCCAGCTGGTTATTTAGTGATTTAAAATGGCAAGGGACCCTCTGGGAAGTTACCGTGAGCAGCAGGGCTAGAGGCTCTTTCTCACCTGCTGGCAGGATGCCACTCCAGGATCTGCCAGTCTTTTTTTTTTTTTTTTTTTTTTTTTAAGTCCTTCTGGTTCCAGGCAGGAATCCAGCACCTGAACAGCATCTTTGTTACTCTGGCTCAGGGGGAAATTAATCAAAGGTCCTCTTTCATAGTCCTGAGACAGAGGGACCTGTAGGGCGGGTCTGGGGGGCAACAGCAGCCACTCTGTGTTCATTGTTGGGGACCAGGCTTGCTGTGACTTCCCAGAGCAGGACCCTGCCTCAGTGTCAGAAGGATGAGGCCTGGGTGACTGGAGTCTCCTGTGACGCGTGATTGGCTACAAAACAAAGCCAACCCAAAATGTCTCAGAGCTGGAAGAGGCCTAAGGTGACTTGGATGTGCTGACTCCATAGAACTGGACCTTCCCTGTTCAGCCTCAGAGCTGTCAGGTTCGGGTGATGGGCTTCACTCGCTCTGGGAGGCAGTTGGTTCCTGCTGGGGAGTGCTATTCTGTAACATGCTTTTGTTTTTATTTTTTTTTAAAAAACAGGCTCTCATGTAGCCCATGCTGGCCCTGATCTTCTGGTCATCCCGACTTTATCCCTGAAGTGCTGGAATTTGAGGCATATATTACTATGTCTGGTTTATGTGGTGCTGGAGATAGAACCCCGGACTTGGTGCATGCTAAGCAAGCGCTGGACCAGCTGAGCTACAAGCCCTAACCCCATGTGACATGCTTTTAATCTCTGTGGGAAACTGCAGTTTGAAAGGCAGCATCCTCCTCTTCTTGGATGCCAGACATGAATGAGAGTTCAGTGAGCGAGTCAGAGAGGACCTGCTAGCTCTGCTCAGAAACAGGCTTCACACTCCTTCCTGGCTGTCCTAATGGAGTAGTAAGTAGGGCCCCTTGCTCTAGCTTGGTTGGCCAATGCACATCACCTCTGCCACAGAGGTGCGCACTATTTTTCTCTCTGAGTGGCCAGCAGGCCAGCACGAACATATGAGTCCACTCATTGGTAGGCTTCTTGTAGCTGAGTGTGGAGGCTAGGAAATGACCTCTCTCAGCAGGGAGCTTGCAGCCAGCTGCTGGATGAGATGTGTGAGCAATCGAAGAACCTCTGTGACTGATCAGACCCAGTTACCATCAGGGCACACAGGAACATGGCTTTCTGTGGTTTTTAAATGCCTTCATTTCCTTTTTTTCCCCCCTTTATTTTTAAAGACAGGTTTTGCCCTGTATTCCCTGCTTCCTTCAACTCACTGTGTGTATCAGGCTTCCTGGGTCCTACCGAGATCTGCCTGCCTCTGCCCCCGAGAGCTGGAGTTACAGGTGTGCTCCACCATACTCTGTTTTACCTGTGTCTGATGCATGGCGTGGTGACCCCGTAGAGACGACTCTTTCCCATCTGTCGCCTGTGGACAGAGACTGTCTCTGGGCCCGAGGCTCTGCTGCTCTCCTCCAGCCACCATGCTGGTGGGTTTTGGAGGCAGGAGAAAATATGGGTCTGTAGGTCAGGCTGCTCCCTGCCCGCTCCTCACTTCTGCGTGCTCACCTCCAATCTGTCCTCTGGGTGGCAGATTTTTTAGTACAGTAAAGATGGGTGTCTGTCTCTTCTGGAAATCTAAAATGAGATTTCGTTTCTTTTAAAGTAAAAGCGAGAAAAGAAGAGGCTGGAACATTTGCAGCTGGGCGATAGCAGAGATCTCGAATGTTACTTATCTTTTGCACAAAAGGAGGCAGGAGAGAGGACTCTGCCAAGGCTGCATACTAATGATGTGGAGGCGGTGGAACGCATGGGGGGTATTCTTGCGGAACTAGGTGGGAGATGGCCAGAGTTGCACACTGCCGCCGGGTGCAGTGAGTGAAGTGTGGAAGGCAAGGGTGAGAATGACCTTGGCCTCCAGAGCTGCCGGTCCCTTGGGAGCTGCCCTTGCCCTTGTGATACTCTTCTGCAGAGCTGGTCTCATGGCATCTCCACCACTCTTAGAAAGCCTCTGCCCAGTGACCCTGGGCCCGTGCAGCTCCCTCTCCTATGCTGTGTGCTCTCAGCCCTCTCTGCCCACTCTGTATTGTTCTATGTCACGTTAGAAGGATGCCCTGTTCCCAAGTATCCGCTTGCCTTCCCGCCTGGAGTTCCACACTCAGATCCTGGCTGTAGCCCACTCCAGCTTGGCCTTCAGGCCTAGTTCAGATGGTGGTGTTCTCGCCCGCTTGCATGCCTTTCCTCTCATTACTTTTCATCCCACCTTCGGCCGCTCCTGGAGACAGCAGTTCCCTGAGTGGGCGGATGGGTGTGCAGCAGGCGTCTCTGCTCTCCCAGCCCCAGTCCTCACTCCTCGTGTGTTCCTTGTTGGTGAGGTTTCCACTGACCCATCTACTTTCCCACAGCAGAAGCAGCTCCTGCAGATTGGTTGTGTCCCTTGTGACCAGACCTGAGCTGACACAGTGACATCGTTCCATCCAGAAGCACCAGGTGACACCTGGAGCCTGGGGTGTTTCCTGTGCCTCCACGCTCAACCTCTTGTCTACTGGCCTGACCCTTGTCTTTGTGCTATCCCTTCCTGGTCTCTCCTCTCTTCCTTCAATCTCTTTCAGCAACCTCAGCTGTGTCTGGGTCAGCCGTGGGAGCATCCCAGGCTGCAGGTTGGAGGAGGCCAAGGACCATCCTTGGCTGTCCTTGCTCTTCCTCAGGTTTGCTTGATCTGCCTTCGCCACTTCCTGCAGCTGTGCCCCCCCCCCCCACCTGGGTAGGAGAGAGGAAGGAAAGGATGTCAGCAATGAGTTTGAATAACCTGTTTTGGGTCTGACTACAAAAAGAATCCAGTTTCATTTAGAACATTTGACAATGTAGAGGAAACAAACAGAAAAGATGAGAAGAAAGGTTTCCCATAATCCCTCTGCCAAGTGAAAGCCAGTCTAAATGTGTTGGCTTAGATTTGTCCTGACATTTGTGTGTGTGTGTGTGTGTGTGTGTGTGTGTGTGTCCCCGTCCTGAGGTAGTTTTTAATACAAACAATACTGTGTGCACTATTTGGGGTGTCTACATATTTCGCTTTATCTTTTCTGACACTTCCCAAATTAAATGCTCTCTCAAAAACAACTTTTTGGGCCCAGGTAAGATGTTCAGTCACTGGGACCCACCTAGGTACCAGCCCCCACTCCAACTCTGACTCTAAATTGTTCTCATTAAGAGTACTTTATTTAACCATTCATTCTCTTATTGTTAGCTATTTAATCATCTTTAGTTTCTCACTTCTATTATAAATAATACCCTGATTAATATGTGCCTCCAAATCCTCGCATAATTGCCGATTATTTCCTCAAGAAAAACTCTTAAGTCAGAACCGTGCCTTTGAAAGCCTTCACATTTTTAAAAGCAAACCATTTGGGAATGCTTCGCCCCGGGCAGGTGGTTTTTCCTACCAGGTGGTTATCTTCATTATAGCCGAGAAGGCCCTTTGCTCAGCCAGAAGCAAAGGTAGGAGCGAATGTGCGTAGCCCGGGTCAGAGCATGGGCTTTTAGTTCCTACAACAGGAGCAAATCAGCATAAGGGAAGAGTTGGTAAATTGGCTCTATTAGTGTTGGGCTGTAGCTCAGTTAATAGAGCGGTTATCTTAAAGGCGCTGAGCCATGGGTTCTACCCCCAGCGTCACATGTACCAAGTATGGTGGCTCATCCCTGTAACCCCAGCACTAGTGAGGTGGAGGCTGGAGGAGCTGAAGTTCCAGCCTGTTCTCAGTTACATAATAAATTGAGACCAGTGTGCGCCACATGATACTCTGTCTCAAAAATAGATGATTGAAGACAGAGTCGAAACAAAACAAGCCAGCTTTGCACTATGAACTATACCCCGAGAGAATGGTTGAATTTAAAGTTCTTAGCAGAGACAAGTCTTTCTGGTATGGAGTCCTCGTTTATTCATGTAGCCCTTTCCTCTCTAGAAGGGTCTCTTGAGTCTCCCTCTGCTGGGCAGAAGGCCAAAAAGGAAGAAGAGTGTCTTTGGTGAGGGAAGTTGTCCCTCCCATGACAAGGTCTGCTCGTCACCGCCGAGGGTGCCTACCTAAGTGGCACCTCCAGGCCTGTCAGGAGAGGAGCAGTAGGCACTGTCTGAAACAAACGATAACAACAAAAGTCCAAACAGACCACAAACAAACACCCCTCCCCAGACTCAGAACCAAACCCAAGCAAAAGCACAGACACATTGGTACAGCTGTCCAGGGCTAGAAAAAGCCTGGAGAGCCAGTCTGCTGTTGTTATGGCATGTATCTAGTGGTTAGAAGTGATGTTGGGGACACTGAGTCAGAGATCCTCAGAACTCACGTATTTGAGTGTCAGAGGGTCAGAGACGTGGCTTGGATATACTGAGTGAGGGCAGGTAAGAAACCTCAGAGGCAGCAGTGGTCAGGCTGAGGCAGGGAGTGAGAGGCAGGAGATGGTTCATTCCAGGAAAGAGCGGCATGGGGGCGCGCAGGCATGGACAAGCTCTGGGATGCCAACACTGTTGGAAGGTCCTCCTCCCACCACAGCCTGATGTCAGCCAGCAGAGCATAGAGGTTTGGGCCCCTCCATGTCCCCTACCTCCATTCTTCTCTGTGTGGGGTCAAAGGGGAGAATTAAATGTCCTTGGTGACTGTAGTCAGATGCCTCCCTTTCCCTTGCACCTCTACCTCCATATCTCCCCACCCACCCCACCTCGACTTTCCACCCTAGAGTCTCATGGCCCAGGCTGGCCTCAGACCCATTAGGTAGTCAGATATGACTTTAACCTTGTTGTGATCCTCCTACCTCTGCCTCCTGAGTTCTGGAATTAGACGTATGTACCACCACACCCAGTTTATACAGTGCTGGGGGATCAAGGCCAGGGTGTCATGCATGCTAGGCAGCCACTCTATCAATGGAGCCACATCCCCATCCCCTCTGAGCTGCTTCCTTACCTAGCAATGCTCTTTAGGTCTCAGGCTCTCTCTCAGCACACACTTGTGACTAAATTTCAAGCCCTGCTCTTGGCTGGCAGGCAGCATTCTCTTTACCATAAGAGAAGCCTGGCTGTTCCCGCACCGATACACAGGGGCAGCAGCTTCCTGAGAACTTGGCAATCCAATTGATTTTTGTTTATTGGTAGTGAAAGTGTTGATGTTTTGTTCTGTGGATCTTGACAAACACCCCAAACGTTCATGCTGAGTGTCTGCCATCAAGGACAGTGGTTACCAACCTCAGGCCAGTCCTTCCTCCATCCTTAGCAGCCTAGTGTCAAGGCCTCCCCTCAGCAGTGTGAGGATTCCTGGCCACGTCTTACCATCTTCCAGGATCTGCCATCTTCCCGTCCAGCCCAGACATTTAGTACAAGCAGATAAGAACAATTACGGGCCATCCAATCCATCACCCTGCTGCAGAATTTACAAGAGCTTCGTGCAGCAGTGAGGGACTGGCAGTCACGTGATGGGTCTCAGGCTAGTCTGTCCAGGCTTTGCCCTGCAGTTTATCAGCAGTCGCTGGCAACTCTTCTTAATTAGTACGTTTTAAAGACTTTGTTAGTTTCTCGGCTATGGTGAGAACCAGGTTGCGCCAATACTCTACTGATTCTTTGTAAAGTGTCTCATTCTCTTTCTTCATCTTGACTTTGATTGAACATGGCTATGGAGGTGGCTGGCAAGCATTAGCAATGTTCCTATTGGCTGTCCTGTTTTCTGGGCACCTCTGTACCCTGTGAGAAGAAGGTGGTCTTTTGTGACAGGTGCTAGTGTCATGCCCCCATCAGGGTTGGCACCCATGAGAAGCCAGTGTGCATTCTTCACTGGGACCAACCAGAAGCCTGGGCACCATTAGCTTTGAGAATGCCCCTTCTATGGTGTCTTGTAATAACATGTCCTTACTCTCTGAAATTTGCTAAATGGGACTCTCTTAAATGAGAATGAGTATCAGTAGGACTTTAAAAAAAATAAAGTTATGATCCAGTACTTGGGGCTGGGAAGACAGCTCAGTTGGTGAAGTGCTTTCCAGAACACTTCAGTTGGTGAACTGGAAGACCAGAGTTCAAGCTGGGTGCAGCAGTGTGCATTATGGGTCCAGTGAGGTGAAGTGGGAGGCAGACTGGTGGAGCCCTGTGCTTGATGGTCAGCTAGCCTGACATAATTGGCAAATTCCAGGACAGTCAGAGGCCCTGACTCAAAAACAAGTGGACGGCCACTGAAGAATGCCACCTGACATGGACTTCTGGAGCCCACACACATATTCATTCTTTTTCACGTACACACACACACACACACACACACACACACACACACACACACCAGCAAACCAGTACCTTATTAAAGTCTGGTTTCCGTGAGGTAGAATGCAGAACATTCCTTAAAGACGTTGTTGGCATTCCCCGTGGGTCAGTATTCCAAGTCACATGTAAAACATGGCCATGCCCCAGAAGCGGGCTGCCTGGGCTGTGTCCTCTCTGCCCCGGTGTGTAACCTCTGTTGTTGAATTTCATATATCTTCATGTGTCACACCAGAAAGAAGCAATGGGTTCTGGTAGGGCCCCCCACCATGGCCGACCCCAAACACACCTGGCTGAGGTTGCTTCTGCATTGAGGCGGGGTTGGCACATTGTTTCTCTGTGTTGAGCAGCATTCCTTGGCACTATTGGTCAGAGTTTGCACATCTGTCCCCTGCTCTTAGATGTCTGGGTCAGTGCTGGGTCTTGGCCTTTATGAGTTACGGAGTAGGTGTATTTGTGCAAGGTTATTTGAGACCCCACCACCACCTGTGGCCTGACCTGCCCCTGTGGTTGCTCGGAGTTAACTCAGGAGAACCACTGGACTTTCACATAGCAGCTGAGTCTGGGCAGTGGGGGAGAGGCCTGTTGTGGTTGGATTGTGTAGAGTGCGTATGCTCACTGCCGCTCAGCTGTCCTGGGCACTCTGTCCATTTGTTTCACCTCCTAC
Organism: Arvicola amphibius; assembly: GCF_903992535.2. Taxonomy (NCBI): domain Eukaryota; kingdom Metazoa; phylum Chordata; class Mammalia; order Rodentia; family Cricetidae; genus Arvicola; species Arvicola amphibius. The sequence continues at coordinate 98,688,841 of NC_052056.1, read as the reverse complement.
TTATCATCTTTGGCTACTTTTCTGTCCCCTAAATTTAGTATTTTGTCTCAGGATATTCATGACTCAGCCTCCTGCACACCACCCCAGCTGCTTTCTTAGTGGACATCCCCCTGTATGAGTCTTCCGGGCATCGGGTCTTATGCCCGGCACAGCTGTAAGCTTCTGGTGCTTGGATTTCGCGTGGGTACAGCTAGATCATTAAAGTGTGCGTCTTCTCCTTTCGCGATCCTGACTTCCCTGTCTAAAGCCATCCGTCGTGTCGTCCGCTGCACACTCCGTGCCGCAGTCTGTCTGTCTGTGTTTGTCGTGCAGCTCCCGTGCCGCAGAAACCTGTTTGTTGCCATCCTGGAGGGTCAAAGGGCAAGGCCAAGACTGTGGCAAGCGGTGTCTTCCCATGGGGGAGGATGAGGTAGCTCTCTCTAGTGCCAGAACTGACTTGGGGGTGAGGTCCATTCGCTTCTTCTTTTTGGACTCCGTGTTGTTTTCTGTATTGAATTATATTAGTTATTCCTGTCACTGGTGTGAGAGAACTCCTGAAAAAAGGGTTTTTTAGGGTCACCCTCTGAAGGCAGCCAGTGGGGTGGGGTTTGTTAGGGTCACCCTCTGAAGGCAGCCTGTGGGGTGGGGTTTTTTAGGGTCACCGTTTGAGAGGGTGTGGCCCACCATGTCAAGGGAGGCATGGCAGAGTTGGCTGCCTGCAGTTGAGGCAGCAGAATTGTGACACTGCTTTTGAACATCTCAGTGGGTCAGGAAACAGTCAGGCCAGGCTGTGACGTATAAAAGGCCCACCCTCTCAAAACGACACCACCCACCAGCTGGGAACCAAGGGCTCAGACACGCAAACCTGTTGGGCACATTTCACATGTAACACATACCGGGGGCTGCTCTCTCCTCTCAGCTGGCGTCCTCAGTGAAGGGTCTCCGTATCCCTTTATGGGAGCCCTCATCCTGTCAGCCCTTTCTCTTTGGGGTAGACCATACCACTTAACTTCGGCAGAATTAAGGGAGATGGTGTATGGTCAGAAGTGAAGATGGTGAGATGGCCTTCATCTTCAGAAGTGTTGTTGATGGCCATGCCTTTTTGTTCTGTAGGGTCCAGAAAACGACCTATAATAACACATTCAGTATTTTAAAAAATACTTATTTTATGTGTATAAGTATGTGTTCAAGTGCATGTATGTACCACATATGTTTAGGGGCTTACAGAGGTCAGAAGAGGCACTGGCTCCTCTGGGTCTAGAGTTACAGATGGTTGTGAGCCACCATGTGGATGCTGGGAACTGAACGCAGGTCCTCCGCAAGAGCCGCCAGTGCTCTTAACCTCTGAGGCAGCTCTCCAGTCTACGTTTTCATTTTTGAATAAGTGACTTTATTAAGCATGTAACAAGCAAAAGTAAAAGAAAAAAATAGCAAGTAGCAGACAGAGAGCACAAGACAGTCATACCAGACACCTTCTTACCTCCTCCAGCAGTGGTGACTGGGAGGCAGGCAGCTCGACTTTCAGTTGAGCTTGCTTTCTGGGAATGGTCTCCTGGCCTCTTGTTCTCACTACAGCATTCTCATGATGTGAGATACATAACAGTAATGTCTGTTGGAAGTGGTTCACCTCCTGGTTGTTCTCAAGAATGTGATGTCTTTACTTTCTGGCTGTTTTGCCGTTTTCTGTCTCCCCATTATAAAGTCAGGGAGGACAGCTGGTGCCGGGGTAAGGGGTCTTAGAGGACACTTGGAGACAGTCGTGCTTAGGTCTGACGCGGGGGAGTTAATCCCTCCTCCAGAGCGGGCCTCTCAGTGAGCTCAAACAGCACAGGCCGTTTACAGTGGACTGCACACCCTCTGCCCTGTATGAGCAGTGATCTCCAGCCTGTCGGGGCAGCCTTGGGCCTCCAGAGCTCTAGGTGCCGGGATGGGAAGTTTGAGGAGCTGATATGCAAAGGTCTGAGGTCAGTTCTCAGTGTCTTCTAAGAAAGTTATTAAACTCACTGTGCATTGCCAATTGAGTGGCACGGCCAGGCGCGGTGGAGTCACACAATGGCTCAGGAAATGTGTTTTCTGGCTCCTGCTCTCTGAGCTGCATTTCCTGCCTCTAATCTGTGCACAGCAGATGGGCCTGGTGAGGGATCTGCTCAGCAGAGCCACCCAGCTCTGCTCTTCTCTGTCCAGGCTGGTGTGTGGGAGGAGGGAGGAGTACCACCCAAGCCCCATACTGTACAGCCCTGCCCCTGCCGCCCCCAGCAACTCATTCTGCAGAACTCCACTAGTGCGCCAAGGCCACAGGCCCCTTTGCATAGCTGCCATTATCTGTAGGGTCATTCAGGCCTGTATCTTGCCCTCTCGTGTCTTCCATAGACCTTCAGAACATGAACCTTCCAATGTGCTGCATACTCAAAATCACTTCTGCCCATGTATAACTCTGTTATCATAGGCTCACCATTTGGGGGGCATAGGTGGCCTCATTTACTTTGAGGACTGGGGTTACTTCAGGAGGATAGTGTCCCTTCCTTAGTGTAGGTCCATGTGGAGATGGCCTACTTCCAGACTAATTCTTAGGCTGCCCCTGACCCTGGATGACTGCTCTGGGGCTGAGGTCTCTGCCTGTGGTCCTTGCCAGGGAGTAGAGGCTGGCCAGGGCTGTTGAGCTTCTCTGCCCCAGGTTAGGGCTCTTGGCTACGCAGAATCTTCTGGAGCCCTGTGCATGGTTGCTGTGTGCTGTGAAGCCTCATCAAGCTGGGGCCCTCTGGGCCATTCTGTCCCCCTCGAGTGTGGATGTCCACTGCTGACAATGATCTGGGACTTGCTATTTTAATGATCTCCTGGTGACACTTCTTCCATTCCCAGGGCTTTTTGCTTCTCTCATTCAACCCTCACTCTTGGCTCTGGGTCACAGCCTTCACTGGCACCAAGGGCACTGCAGAGCCCAGGGGCAAAGAATACTTAGTGTCAAACAATAATTAGCAGATTCCCTGGGAACACTGGAAAACTGACCCATGGAATTGGTGGGAGGTTGGAATAGAGCCCCTACAGGGTACTGGGAACACCCTGGCTTCTACTCAGTAGGCTACTCTGGGAAGAATGGAGAAGTAGATACCCTTTGTTATGCATGACCTGCTATCTACCAACCAGTGACATGGGCCAAGTTCCAACCCTCAGTATGCTGCTTTTGCTCTTAGCGACACCATGCCTCTCAGTCTTCACTCCAGGGTCCATGTGCATTTGGAGGCTCCTGCCTCTCCCTGCTGACCATTACCCAGCCCAACCACCTTGGACCTGTTCTAACCCACCTGTTGTGATGCCTCCCTTTGGAGTCCAGGGTCATCAACGGTTCTGGCCCAGCCTGCGGCCCCTCTCGCTTTGTGTAAGTAGAGGAGTACCCCGCCAGGCCCGACAAGCTCTAACCTTGCCTTTTAAAGGTCACTTCTGTCTCAGTCAGCTCTTAAAGTTCAAGAGGAAATAAACTGCTTAGAGCTGGCATTTCTCAAGCCAAGTGTCAACTCTCCAAGCCTGAGCCTAGGGGGAGAGGAAGTGAGATTAATAAAAGAGTGGCCATGTTGACATAGCCATCGGTCAGTAAGTGCCTCCCTGTTCCCAGCCCTCCACAGCGTGGTGGACAGGCAGGACACTGGGGAGTCTCAAACTCATTTTCTCCTCTTGGCTTCACTTCTCAGCCTGGAGAACACTTTAGAGATGTCTCTTTATTAATCAAGTGACAGCCTTTAAGCCTGATGTCCCATGCATGCTTAGATGGCTCTGCCCCTCAGTGGTCCCTGTGCCAAGACAGATGATTGACAGGGGCAGATGATGCTTCTGGCCCAGGGGAGACAGCAGAGGCCCAGGGAAGTTGCCTCACCCAACCGGTTATTGACTTTGGGCTCCAGGCCGAGGACAGGGAAATCAATGGGAGAATAAACACTAGAATGGGTTTTATTAATCAGGCACCACCGAGGCAGCTGCAGGGATTATAACGGAGCCCAGGTGTCTATTGATGGCGCATCTGGTGTGGGCGCTCAGGCCATGCCGGCCAGTGGGCCACTATCGACCGTGCTACACCAGGAATCTCAGCATCAGAACTGCTAATTGGGCTGCCCAGTGATTCCAGAGAGAGAGAGGGAGACGTTGCTGAGATTATTCTGTCTCATCTTCTAAATGCTTGTCCGATTTGATTCACAATCTCAATTAAGCCCACACTCAGCTCTCGCCCCTCAGGGATCTTCTTTCCTTGGCCTGGTCACGCATTGCGACCCATGCCTTTTTCCTTGTCCTTAGACGCAGGGATGGACTTGGAGGTGGAGGCTCAGATTTGTGCTTTGAGTGACCTCCAGGGTGGTAGCTAAAGTCATTGTGTGGACAAGTATGCCAGTCAAGCTCTCCTGGGCCCTCTCACCTCCTGTGTTACACACACACACACACACGCACGCACGCACGCACGCACGCACGCACACACACGCACACACGCACGCACACGCACACACGCACACACACACGCACGCACACGCACACACACACACGCACACACACTTATGTGAACAGTAGGCACAGTCATTCATATTTTCACACTGGCCCATTTACAGTTATCCATCGGTATAGTAAAATACCCGAGGCAGGTAACTTACAAAGCAGAAGGTTATTTGGCTCGGTTTTGGAGGTTGTAACACACAATCTGGCAGCTCCGTGGCATTGAGTCTCTGGTGGTGGCATGCATCATTGGGTGAAGCAGGATCATTTGTGCCAGAAGCGAGAGAGAGAGAGAGAGAGAGAGAGAGAGAGAGAGAGAGAGAGAGAGAGAGAGAGAGAGAGAGAGAGAAGCATGTTACAATCCCCTGTGAGACTGTGCTCCTTAGAGATGCCTACCAGGCCACCTCTTAAAGGTCTCTCCACACTGCTCATACCTCCCGTTGTCAGCCCTCGCATCTTTGCGTGAGACAGGCCATTTCTAGGTCATGGCAGGATTCAGCTTTTTACCACCTCCCATGCTGTCATGTGTTGTCGGACTCTGGGGCTATTTGTGCGTGATTTCCCAGGGCTCCATTGGCCCCTGGTTCTGTGCTGACTGGAGGAGTCCACCAAGGAGGCCTGAGGTGCCGTCAAGAGAGAGGGAATGGTGGAGAGAGGCCTTAGTGGTGCTGGTACGTGGGCAGCCTAGCCAGCCTGGTAGGAGAGGCCACTTGCCTTATGTAGGAGTTCAGGAGTTCCCCCAGTTCCAGGCAGGCCCATCTGTACCCCTGTTCCTCCTTCAGCCCGTACAGGTTCTCCCTCCAGGACTCCCTCCACACCTTCCAAGACTTGTTAGCACTAATGACGGTGCAGGTAGAGTGGGCTGGTGATGGGAGACAGCGACTTTGACGCTTGTGTCTTGGAAGGTCTATTTAGAGCTGGGGGTCTGATGAGGATGGGAAAGGAGCCCAGTGCAAGACCCTGCCTTATGGTGACCAGGGCACTTGTCTGCTGGAGACCCTTTCCTTCTGCTGCTGCTGTTCTCTCCTTCATGGTGGCTCCCTCCCTCCCTCCCTCCCTCCCTCCCTCCCTCCCTCCCTCCCTCCCTCCCTCCCTCCCTCCCTCCCAGACTGGGGTTTCTCTCATCTCCTTGCATCTAATTCCGCAGAGTTTGGGTCCAGGAAAAGATATAGAATCTATTTCCGAAGATTAGGGTGTGGGAGAGTGTGTGGGACAGCTGAGCATATATAGCTCACGTTCCAGTCACATCACCTGGGAGCAATGTTCGACTGTTGGGGCACAGGGTGAAGACACTGCCCTCCTTAGAAGGGTGCCTGGGTGCTGTTGGAAGAAACGAGTTGCCCTGTGTCCCAGGTCTTTATGGAAGTGAGGGGCGGTCCTCAGCGTGATTCCTGCTGCTCATTAGTGTGCTAGCAGTGGACTTGGGGCAGGGCCCAAGGCTGTTCTGAGTACTGTTTGCATGCAGAGGTGGACTTCCTGGAGGCTCATTGGGCTTCCTTATTCCCTCTCTCCCTCCCTCCCTCCCTCCCTTCTTTTCTTCCTGTTGCTGAGGTTTAGGAACAAAAGGAAGAGCTGGGGTTTTGGCTGAGCTCCTACCTAGCTTTGCCACAGTTTGTGCCACTCTCCTAAAAGTCAGCACACCTAACTCTTCTTCTTCAGTCCTGTTAAGGCCGAAGTGACACATGTGAGGGTGTCCCTCCTCACCTGACACACACCTGTGTGGTGTTATTTTATATTAGTTGTTTCTGTGGGGGTATGAATGAGTGAGTGCAGACATCCGTGGAGGCCAGAAGAAAGCAGTGGAGGTCAGAAGAGGCCAGTGGAGGACAGAGAAGGGCAGTGGAGGCCAGAGGAGGGCAGTGGAGGCCAGAGGAGGGCAGTGGAGGCCAGGGGAGGGCAGTGGAGGCCAGAGGAGAGCATTGGAGGCCAGAGGAGGGCAGTGAAGGTCAGAGAAGGGCAGTGGAGGCCAGGGGAGGGCAGTGGAAGCCAGGGGAGGGCAGTGGAGGCCAGGGGAGGCTGGGGGAGGCCAGGGGAGGGCAGTGGAGGCCAGGGGAGGGCAGTGGAGGCCAGAGGAGGGCAGTTGTGAGCAGTCTGTTATGGGTGCAGGGAGCAGAACTTAGGTTCTTTGTAAGAACACCACTCCCTGTTTATCCATTTCTAACTTGAGGTTTTTATAGCCTTTTTCAGTGTCACAGAGAGCACCAAGGGCCTTATGGGTAAACAACCAAGTGCTGTGCTGTATTGTCACATCCCCAGCCTTCTGGCTCTCTGAACTTTCTCTTCATGCCCTTTATTTCAGAAGCTGAGAGATTAGCAAGGCCCTGAGGGGTGACCAGCCCAGCCGAGACTCAGTGGCCTACAGGGGGCTCTGCTCTACCTGGGAGGATGCAGGTTGCTAACCAATCAGTCAGACTGGATTATTCTTTATGGTCGGGAACAAATTGAAATTGTGAAAGGCGATTTTCCTTCTCACATTCCAAGGTCAGATGAGAGTATTTATTGGTGGCCTCTGTTTATCTGGGAATGCAGATTGAATTTGATGATTGGAATTGATGAGATGTTAGGAAGAGTGCTGGTAGAGGCAGTATGCTCCGTGGCCAGGGACCAGGTGGCTTCTTCCCCGGCTTCCTTCTCAGCTCTTTCACCTGGGCCTTTGGTTGGTAATTCCATAAATCTCTGCTTTTCCCATTCTCTAGTTTGTCCCTACAATTTGGTAGTTTTGTAATTTTTGTGTGTGTGGGGGGGGAGTGTATGTCAGAAAAATGTGTATTAATACTTGGAGATTTTGAAGAAATTGAGTTGATGTAGCAATACAGACAGCTATGTGCTACACTGAGCTCTGTTGTCAAGGGGGCTGGGGAAGCTTTGGCTCCTTTTGAGTTTGCATCAGGCTGCCCCACTGCAGAAGCCAGGGCAGGGCTGCCACTTATTTCCTTCTGTATTTCTGATTCTTGCCTCTCCTACAAATTCCAGAGCCACCTCATGGCTCAGGCTAGACATGCTGACTTGGCCTTCTTGAGGCTTGTTCCACATCTGACTGCCCTCAGGGTCCATTGAAGACCTCCCGAGGCTGTGCCAGGAGCCCTTTCACCAGTAGATTTTTGCCTTTTGGTAGGGACATGGGAACAATACAGGATGTTCTAGCTCTGTTTGCAGACTTAGTAATATAGGTGTGGCCACCGCTCCCTGCTGCTGGTTGCACTTGTGAGTACTCTGTATTCAGTGCTGGGGTCTTTGCTCTTGGTTGAAAGTATTTTAGAAATGAAATACCTTTCTAGGAGGTAGCTGGGAATAGACAACCAGTGGTCATCTAGGATGTGATATCCAAAGGGATGCAGGAAGCATATGGCCTTACTCCATCCCTGTCTGACTGGGTGGTGTGTGTGTGTGTGTGTGTGTGTGTGTGTGTGTGTGTGTGTGGTGGGGAAATCTGTCTAGCTTGGACTTATTTCTTCCACACCTTCTGTTGAATATGTAGCTCTCCATCTGTTGACTTTTTTCTCTCAGGCTACACCTACCAGAAATAAACCTGTATCATCAGCCACACTGTTTGGAGGGTCCTCCTGAGTGGGGACTTAGCCTGTCGTGAGATTCCTACCAAGCAGCCTTCCTACCTAGGGTGCCTTGCATCCAGGGTTTCCAGTTGCTCCCTTCTGCTTATGTCTTTTGTAGGCTCCGCTTCTTTCCCCTCTGTGTCTGCTCCTCTTGCCTTTCTTCAGAGCAGCTCCCAGCACCTTCACTCTCCCTTCTGTGTCTCTGTGCCCTGGTGTTGGTGTTCTTGTCGCAAAGCTCTGTTGGCAGACAGGGCCCTGTGATCTCGCACACTATTCGAGAGCAGCATGATATTCTGACATCATGATTTCATGTCTGATTGGTGGCTGCTTGCTGACTGCTACATCTCGACACCCTTTGGCTCTGTCAGGGCTTGCCCTGTTAGCATGGGTAGCTCTTTCTCGGGCCTAGGAATGGTGCCTAGTATGGACTGTATGTAGGGCTAATTTATTGGTTAATCAGCTGGCCCTCTCCTGGTCATCCATTTCTGGGGCCATAACTAGCCCATCCTGCCTCTGGGTGGTCCCTGTTAATTCTTCATTCACTGGACAGAGATACTTCTGGAATTTTCTTTCAGCTTCTAGGGACTCCCCAAGGGTCTGGGTGGAAGCAGGGGCACACTGACCAATTCCTGCTCTGTGTACATGGCATGGGGACCGTAGAGGACTGCATCTCAGCAGGCCCTGCTCAGAGGCCCCCTCTATGGGGACTTGCACTTTTGCGCATTTCCCCTTGACATAGCGGTGGTGATTAGGAACCATTGGCACCTGGTGACAGGTTAGCTCCACCTGACCTGATGTCTTAGGTCAGTGCTGCAGGCTGTGCCAGGCATCGTGCCCAGAGGCCAGGGAGGGCAAGCATCCAGTTCTCCTGGTGCAGACACAGTGGCTTTACAGAGGTGATTCAGCGGCTTTGGTCTGTATTGACTCATCCCCAAAGCCCAAGGTTAGAAAGCGTTTGTGTTATCAGGTTTTGATGTGTCCTCATCGGCCCTCCAAGAATAAAGGGCTGTAGGGGTTGAATAAAATTTTACTAGTGTTTTCTTAACGTCATGAAAGAGATTAATTACAAAAACTCACCATGCACAAGGAATTCCATTATCATAACCCATAGGAAACCACAGCTATTCATGTATGTCATCAGACTACTTTGGGCTATCACCAGAAAGGCTCTGAATTGGCCCTCTGTGTGACACCTCTCCACAGGTTTTAAGAACAGGGGATATCCCAGTGAGTTTGGGCTCCTCTCACAACTCTGCTGTACTTAGGGCTCCTAAATTGCAATCTTGTCTTCCTAATGGTTCTGGAGCCAAGTGGTTGAGGTTGTAGTGCTAGAGGTGTGTGTCTACAGAGGGCCTTTGTTCTGCTTGATGTCAGCTCCTGAGGGTCTCACCCAAGGCTTCTCATCCCATCCTGAGAGCTCTCCCCTCACTGTACAGGCTCCTCCCTGGGGATTAGGGCTTCACAGTGACGTTCAGTCCTCAGCAGTGATGCCACTAACCTCAGAAATGTTCTTCTCTGTGTAAACCTGGTTGTCCTGGAACTCACTCTGTAGACTAGGCTACCCTCAAACTTGCAGAGATCCACCTGCCTCTGCCTCTGGAGGAATCAAAGGTGTGTGCCACTACTGCCCAACTTATTTTTTAGATAGGATCTCATGTGGCCCAAGCTCACCTTGAATTTGCTACATAGCCAAGGACTATCTGGAATTCTGACCTCTGACCTCCACTTCCTAACTGCCAGGATTCCAGGTGTGTCGTTCCCACGCCTGTTCATGCAGTGCTGAGGAACGCAGGACTTTCAGCATGCTGGGCTAGCATTCTGCCAGCTGAGCTGCATCACCAGCCCTCAGGTTTTTGTTTTTTTGTTTTTTGTTTTTTTTTACTTAGAACTTGGGTTTGTCCATGGCTGTGGAGACACGTGAACACACTCTGTGTTTCTGCACCAGGCGGCGCTCCAGCACTGCAGTCTATGCAGTGTGGTTTTTGAATTGAGTGACTTTAAGTATATAGCAAGCCAATGTTTAAAAAAGCAAGTAACAGATGATATATAGCTAGATAACAAACATGATTCAGTTGGGTATGCATAACATCCAGCAGACACCAATTAGGGAAGTTGAGGCAGCTGGAGTTCCCCATTGAGCTTTTTCCCCACAGCCAAGCTCCCCGTGGCTGAACTTCTGGCTTCTCTCTCCCACGGCAGACTCTTTTATATCGTGCGATAAACACAGTGACTTCTGTTGGAAATGATTCCAGCTGTTTTCAAGGTTGTGACAATTTTTTCTCTTGGACTGTTGTTCCGCTCTCACAGGGTTAGACGGGCCAGCTCAGACAGGAGACCTCAAAGGAATAGCTATGCTTGGGTCTGAGATGGGGGAAGAAGGACCCACAGCCCAGATGCCAGAGTCAGCTTCTTTGTGAGCTTAATGTGTCGTATGATGCGTATGACACGCCATGACTTGGTACATGGCTCTTCTCAGAACTGCCACAGTGTCTGGGGCCCCACAAAGTCTGGTGACACAGGTGTGCTTTCCTTGCTGCATGAGTGTGGGTGCTGGGTTCGAGTTGAGGAAGGCAGGCCCCAGGGCTTTGAAACGCCAGGTCAGGCCAGGAAGATCTGGAAGCATCATTGTCTTGGTGTCTTGGAGAAGGTTGTTAAAATGTCTCCTGCCGTTCTGCAGTGTCTCCTGGCCTTGCCTGGTTCCTTGAAAGTAGATATTCTTAGGCCTGGGTTTCTGACGAAGCTCACATGAAAGTGAGCGCCAGTGGCCCGCCACATCCAAAGATGGCTCTCAAAGGCTTGGGCTCATTCTCTCAGCAGATGTGCCTCAGAAAGGCAGCGATCGATAAACACGCTCAGCTTCTCCTTGAAGCACCAAGAGCTTTGCTCTGAAGTCCCAGAGGTTCGTGGAAATGCCGCTGCCCTCAGAGTTCAGCGCGCTGTGGAGCGAGAGCTTTAATTTTTTATGAGCTTTCTCTTCTCTTCCTTGGAAGAAAGGCTTGAGTTGAATGGAGAGAATCTCCCTGGGGGATAGAGGGAGGGTGAGAGAGAACCAGCAATCCCAGGAACTGATGGGATCTGTGCTGGGATGAGATTGCTCAAGTTCTTCCAGCTGCCGAGGCTCTCACAGAACCCATGGGCACAGTGGCAGAGGTCCCCTTCCAGCTTGAGGTCCATGTCAACTTGAGGAGCCCTGCGTCTTTGTATTCTGGCATGCCTGGGTGTCTAGAGCCATCTGGTAGGCCTGGCTTGAGAAGCCTGACTATGAGTGTCCAGAGCCTGTTTGGACATTGTATTGCAGCCCTGTACTCTTGGGCTTTGTCTGTCTGCTGGTCCGTGTCCTTTCCATGGGGCCTGCCCAGGAGCTTGCCAACTTGTCGCCTCCATGAACCCAACTCCTGGAAGAAGAACATCATTCTGCTTCCACACTGCTCCCCACTTCTAAGCTGAACCCAGCATTTCTAGTCCCTTGCCCATCGGAGACCATCTTGCCTTCCGCTCACCCCTGTAGCCCAAGGAGTGTGTGGGATGGCTTCTGTGTCCTTCCCTCCCTTCCCCTTGAGGGGTTTTCTTCTTGCTCCTGTTCTTCAATTCCTCACTGCCTCCTGGCCAAGAGCCCCATAGTCCTCTCCCATTTCCACACAGTGTGAGTGTGCCCTGGATATACAAGCTGTTTGCCCTCTGCCCCAGGTGTCCCTCACATTTGCCTTCCCCTGTGCCCGCAGGCATTTAGTTCATTTCATCCACCTCACCATGAACCAAAGTACTCCTTTCCTCACTGGTTTTGTCCTTTGCCATTGCCAGTTAGGCATCAGTGGCTCAGCCCTGTGGTGTGTGGACCTGCACCTCGTGTTTGCCATGTCAGCTGACACCTAGTTATCCGGCGGCATGCGCCAGAGGAGCATGCAGGTCCCTGTGCCTGCCCGACTCACCCAAGGGCTTCCCATCTGCTCCCTTCCACACATCCTTCATGCTGCACACCATCTGAATCAGGTCTGTGATGTCTGCTGCACTCAAACACCAGCCACTGCCAGTGTTCTCTCCGACTCAGGCACCCCTGTCCTGCAGTCTCAGAAGGCATTGCTGCTGTCTGTTTGGTTTGTGTGAGCGCTTCCTTCCCCTGCAGTCACCTGGTTGGCGATTTATGCCTGTTTAGCAGCACCTTATGTTAGTGAACCCTGCACCAGGTGTGTGTGTGGGTGGATCCAAGAGGATCTCAGCCTGTTGATCTTTGTGCTCAGGGCTTTATTGAAGTTCTGCAAATGGTGCTCTGGAGCGCCCTCTCTCAGCCACTCTCTGAACTGCAATTTACAGTGTAGCCCTGTCCTGAAGGAGACATGGGAATCTGTTCTGCCTTGGGAACTGACCTTAGGGCCTGCTGCGGTCTGCAGTCCTGCCTGTTGTCCGGGCATCTTCTGTAGGACCATGCATTCCTCTGACATCTCCACAGAAGATGAAATGTGTTTTGCTATTAAGGGAGAACACGGGGATTGAGGAGATGGCTCACTGAGTAAAGCGTTATACAAGCATGAGGAGGACCTGAATTCGGGTCCCCAGAGCCCACATAGAGCTGGGCAGATTGGTGTACCCTTGTTAGACAGAGACAGACAGATTCTAGGTCCCCGTTTGTTAGCTAGCCTGATCAAAACGGTGAGCCACAGGTTCAGTGAGGACTGTCTCCAAAACTAAAGTGAATGAAGTAGAGAATCATTGAGAAAGACGTCCTGACGTGGACCTCTATGGTCTGCACAGGTGAGCACAGAGGCTCCGTGTGCAGGGCACGCAGATATGAGAGTGAGTGAGGGTTGTGGATTGGGGCTATAAATCAGTGGTAGAGCTGATATAGATACCTAATATTCCTGAGGGGAATCTTTTCTTCTTGGGAAGGTGTGCTGTGAGGAGGGAGAAACAAGAGTTTTCTTTATAATCTGGAATTTTACAACCCGGGTCTCTCTATATCTTTATGACCCCTCTCTCTCCCGTGGTGCCATGTGCACACATCTCTGTCCATGGCCTCCAGTAGGCAGTGGATGTGGTGTTCCACACCGTGACCTAGGTATAGGGCTGCAATTGTGTAACTGTGCCTCTGCCTTCTTAGGTAGCAGAGCCTTGCTGCAAAGCGGGGTTGGCAGAGGCTCAGACTTAAGACAGATTTCCTGGTGTTCAATCCTGCTGTCTGGTTCTGTTATACCTGAGCCTTGGTCCACAAAGTCCCAGTAAAGTCCCATGGCCTTGGGGTTGTTTGCATCTGTTCTGTGTGGGCAAGACTCTGGGTAGCTACAAGGGGAATGTTGTTCCCAGATTTTAACCTTGGATTTGGAAGTCTTCCTGCAAGACACCCTTGAAACCCATGCTGAGGACACCTTATCTGAGTGTCACAAGCCCCCAGACTTACCCTGCCTGTGTGTGCCCTGTCACCCGAAAAGTTGCATTGCCATGTGTCTGTCTTTGTGTGCTTGGCTCTTAAGTAGCAGAGCGAATGCTGCCGTTCTAATTAAATTACCCACTTTGGAGCAGTGATTTAAGGCGCTTGTGAACCTCCCCACCTGAATTCAACGATTCAAGAGTCGATTTCACAGTCCTTGATTATTAAATTGGTCTATGAATAGTTTTCAATTGAACTGGAACTCAAAATAGCCTCTTTATATGTCTTTTCCCCATGAATATTAGCTCTTGCTTTACATTTGGGGTTGTGATGCACCTAGGGTGCAGGTGGCAGCCGGCTGCTTCTCTGTGGGGCTAGAGGACAGCTCGAGGCTTCCTGAGATTGCATGATCGAAGCCAAGCCAATGCCTTTGATAGCACACGGTTGGCCCTGTTTTCTGCGGTTGTGCTGGTGGCCCAGAGCAGCATTCCCTTTGACACCTTGCAGGACCAGCGGTGTCACAGGCCCCTGCTGAAGTTTCATAAATGCTTGACTTTCATTCACTTTCAAATTACACTTCAGCTTGTTTAAATGATTTTACTAAGTTATAATTTACAAAATCCTATACTCAGTCAGATGTGAAATACATATTTGCGGGTGCCCACCTGACAGAAGCGCTATCTGCCGCCCTCAGGAGCTCAGGTTTTCTTGAAACAGAGTAATCAAAGCAAGCCAAAGTCGTTGGAGGCAGGAGTGATCTGAGTGGCAGGTGTCTCTTGCAGGCCCCACCCCCCAGTTTGTACATTTTCAGAGTAGCTGCGGTGTTCTGTTCATGGACACTTTGCACGAGTGTTACAGATGTCACATGATAACAGAATCCTCTTGCCCTGCTTATATATCAGGGAGGGAGAGAGAGAGAGAGAAAGAAAGAGAAAGTGTGTGTGTGTGTGTGTGTGTGTGTGTGTGTGTGTTTGCCTGCCTGCCTGGCTGTCTTTATGTGAGTCCACATATGCATGGCATATATGTGGAGGTCTGACGATAACCTCCAGTATCAGTCACCAGGCTTGAGACAGGGTCCTTTGGTGGCCCGGGACATGATCAAGTAGTTTAGAGGGCTAGCCAGCAGACTTGCAGTATCTATCTGCCCGACTCTACCTCACATGTTTCCTAACACCACTGGGCTTACAGGTCTGTACCACCATGCCCAGCTCATTGTGTGGATGCTAAACTCAGGTGCTCATGTTTGCAAAGCAAGTGTCTGTCATCTGATGTACCTCCCCAGTTCCCAGATTCCAATCTTTGCTAGTTTTTAGAATTCCATTTGGGAAGAGGTCTCTGCTATTGGTGGGACACACACGCTGGCATTATTGCATACAGCCTACAGAGTGCCATCTTGGATGGTGAGGTTGGTCAGTCCTCCTGCAACTACTTCTATCATCTGATCTGGATCTTTCTGTTGTGGCCTTGTCCTTCTCTGGGTATAGTCATAAGGATGGGGTGGAGCCCAGGGCACATGTGAGGGGCAACATTTGTGTGCTTAATGATCCTTGTCCTTGCTGTTCTGGGGCTTTCTGTGCCCTCCAACGACCAGTGACAACAGGGGCTGCACTGGGTGGCTGTGGGGCTGATGGGGTGGAAAGTAGCAAGGGAACTTTCTGAGGGTCTTTGCCAAGATGCTTGAGGTCATTCTGGGAGGGGCCATAGCCTTTAGAGGACTCAATCCAGAGACCTGGGCCTGTGAAGTTCGCAGAGGCAGCTGACTAAAGAGGGCTGTTGTGGGGCTGTGATGATGTAGGGGAGGCAGTGACCAGGCCAGGGCAGCCATAGGGATGCAATAGGAAAGCATATATTGTAAAGGGAAGCCAGGCTTGGTGGCACTATCTGTAAACTGAAGTAGGAGATTACAAATTCAAGATCAGTCTTGGCAACTTAGATACTGTCTTAGAGTAGAAAATACAAAGAGGACTGAGGATGTAGTTCAGTGGTGGAGCACCTGCCTAGAATCACCAGTGAGGGATTGGGGTGTGGCTCAGTGGTAGAGCCCCTGCCTAGTATCCCCAGTGAGGGGTTGGGGTGTGGCTCAGTGGTAGAGGCCCTGCCTAGAATCCTCCAGTGAGGGGCTGGGGTGTGGCTCAGTGGTAGAGCATTTGCCTACAACTCTTCATTTTGGACTGAGAACATGGCTCAGTGACAAGTCTTGCTTAGTATGCTCGAGGCTCCTGCTTCAATCCTCTATACTGCAAAAATACATGTATAGAGAAAGGAAAAGTAGAGGAAGTCAGATACCATTGCCCGAGTGTGTCCTGGCATCTGTCTTTACAAGGCATGCCTAGCACCCAGTGTGAGGCAGTACTTTCTCCTTCAGAAAGTCTTCAGGCCCAGTGCCTGCTGCGGGGGCTGAGCTCCACACCCTCCCTGTGCTGCACATCTGTGCCGACTGTGACTCACATGGGAAGTGCTTGCGCTGGCAATTTAGCTCATTCAGAAGTGCCGTCCTGAAGCGCCTGTGGCTGACAATCTTTCCCATTGTGTGTGGAGTTGCACTTCCCTCCCCTTGCACCGTGTTCTGGGATCACCCTGGGTGTCTTTGAAATCCAGAACCTCCTGAAAGGCACTAAGTAGCTATTCAGGAGCGAGGAAACGACAACGAGGTGTTTGCACGTGCAGCTCTATTTTAGGACACCCCTGTGGGGTACACAGTGGGGGATGTGTCCCCAGTCCTGGGGGATGGTCATGTCAGGCCTCATGGCTCTACCTTCTTGTCTTCTGTGTAGTGCCCGGAGTCTGGAGAAGGCCCAGCAGCAGCTCCAGGATGAGGTCCGGCAGGTCAATGCGCAGCTGCTGGAGGAGAGGAAGAAGAGGGAGTCACATGAGGCACTGGCCCGAAGGCTCCAAAAGCGCAATGTGCTGCTGACCAAGGTACAGTTCACCCAGTGTGGCCAGTTTCCACCACACCTCCTTTGTGAGGCTGCACGTTCTTGCCGGTGGTCCATTCCTTACACCTCCAGCAGGTATTCCACTTCTGCTGGACCACAGGTCACACACAGTGCTGGCCTTCCCCAGCGGCAGGCTGGAGCGGAACAGGTTAGTTAGGATGCGTGCTCTTAGTCCAAATTTAAGGACAGTTTTTGAATGTCACAAAGAGTCAGTCAGAGCCCAGAGTGACAGCATATAACCCTAATTCTAGAATTTTGGAGACTGAGGCAGGAAGGGAGGTGGTGAATTGAAGGCCAGCTTGGCCTCTATGCCTTGTCCCTCTCAAAACAGCAAGATCAAAACCAGTCTCCTGGACTCACTTGCCTTGTGTGTCCTGACCTGGGCTGGTGCAGCGCCCCAGGGGAGTGTTTCTATAAGCTGGCCTCCTCAGTGGTCGCCAGCCTGCCTTTCTGCCCTTTGCTGCCTGCACAAACAGGGGAAGCTGGAGTAGGCTTCATCCTGGCATGGCATGAGGATGGTCTCCTGTCTCCAGGTGACAAGGCAAATGTTGTGACAAGCTCTCCCTAGTCCCCAGTCTCTCTCAGACTTCTGGCCCAATGGCAGTCTGGCTTGTTTGCACTCTCTCTCGCTCTCTTCCCTTTTTTTTTTTTTAAAAAAAAAAATGGATTTAAAGATTTATGTATGCCTGCACACCAGAAGAGGGCACCAGATCTCATTCTAGATGGTTGTGAGTCACCATGTGGTTGCCGGGAACTGAACTCAGGACCTCCGGAAGAGGAGCCAGTGCTCTTAACTTCTGAGCCGTCTCTCCAGCCCCCACCCAAAGCCTGTCTGATGCTTGCATGGTACACTGAGGTCTTTGAGTGTGAATGTAAATTCCTAGAAAGTGTTATTTAGAGCATCTAATGGACTCTGGGCGTTCAGAGCACAAGGAAGGACAAATGGGATCTGTCCCTTGGTACATGAGAATAGGGAGTCCAGCCTGCTGGGTGGAGGTCCACCCTCACCCTGATGGGATGTGGGCACGAGGCCTAAGAAGTTGGTACACCCAGAAAATCAGGGCATGTGTGAGCAGGTCTTCGCTTGGTGGTGTCATCTGGAAACCTGACTCTTTGCTAGTGGTATCTCTAGGTGAGGATGTTGCTACAAAGCAAGCCATTCTCCTGTTTCCCACTGCAGTTTCACAGCTACCCCTGACAACCCTGTGCCAATCCCCCAGTGTCTCAGAAAGGGAGATCTGTCATTTGTGTTGGCCTCAAACACTTCTTCCCGGGGTTGAGTAAAGGCTGAGCCCTTCTTTTAGGCCCCAAGGGTCCTTGCAGGTGGCCCAGGAAGAGAGGTAGCTAGAGTGTCCCAGCATTGCCTCTTGGCTGAGAAGATGCTCAGCGTGTTGGCATGGCTCCTCTTCTGGGCCTTTCCTGCCCAGCGCCTGTCAGAGTGAAGCCCCTGTGATGGGAATATGTGGTCACGGCCCTCAGGCTTGACAGTGCAGTGGGAAAGAGGCAGAGCACTCGGCCATACGCTTACCAGCC
Source organism: Arvicola amphibius (assembly GCF_903992535.2). NCBI lineage: Eukaryota > Metazoa > Chordata > Mammalia > Rodentia > Cricetidae > Arvicola > Arvicola amphibius. The sequence goes on along the minus strand of NC_052056.1, from coordinate 98,671,004 downwards.
GTGACAAAGACAAACACTGCTCTGCCCACTGACATGGGAGGAGCTGTCGGAGGTGAGGCTTAAGCAGAGACCCAGAGGATTTACTGTTTACCAGAGCGTGTGAGGAGAGCTGGCCCCATCTCCACAGAGCCATGGTTCAGGGAAGAAGGCTGTCACAGAGCCGCTGTTGATGCCAACATGCAGACACACGCAGACAGAAGGTGGCGCATGCCCTGGTCTGGCCTGTGGGCAGCTCTTCACAGGACTGTGCCTGTGCTGGCAGCGTGAGAAGACAGAGCTGGCTGTGGGAAATCTCAGAGTTGGGTAGGGAGGGACAGCTTGATAGACTTTCTTAGTGGAAGACAGGCTTGTGTCCTATGACCCAGAACTTCCAAACTTACTATGTGATGAAGAGAGAGAGGTCGGTCTGAGAACCTAACTGTTCCTTGTGATCTGAGAGTCATTGCCCAGACTCTGCGAGAGTCAGCTCAGTGGGATGGCCCTGAGCTCCTTCTAGTGCACTGCGGAGTTCCACACAGGCACTAGTGCAACAGCCCTCTAAGCATCCTGCAATCTCAGCAGTGAGCTCCCTGCGCAGGGAAGCTCTGTAGTGCAGGCCCAGGGGATGAAGTTGCCTTTGAATTGTCTAGGCGGGGAGACAGCACATACCCGTTCCATGCTTCCAGCTTGCCTTGCCCACCCCAGCCAGCCTGGTAGAGAAGCTCCCAGTCTCTGGGTTTCCCAAGTTTATCTATCTGTCACAGTCTTCTGGCTCCTTGGAGAAATCACTCTGGTGGGCCACAGTGTTTTGTCTGTTTTCTGGAGAAGTCAGTGGTCTGATCTGGGTGTGTGTCCATAGTGTTAAAATATGCACACCCACATGGTCCAGGTATATATGTGGGCTGGGTCCTGTAGCATTCCCACACGTGTACATCCACATGGTCCGGGTATATTTGAGGGCTGGATTCTATAGTGTTCCCACATGTGTACGTCCATGTGGTCTGGGTATATTTGTGGGCTGGGTTCTGTAGCATTCCCACATGTGTACATCCACATGGTTGGGATATTTTTTGTTGGTTGGGTTTATCCCATGGCTGTTGTGGCCCATGCTGTGCACCAGAGCTTCTGTGAACTTGGTGGCAGTTTGGGATTCATTTCAGGCTTGGGACTTGGGCGACAGTGAGGATTGCTGGCAATGGTGCTGATGCAGTGTGGCCTCTCTTGAGCTCCCATGGTTTCCTGAATAGATCCTGTGAGGCTTGTGCCTGGCGTCCTGTGTGGGTGCCTCTGTCCTTGACATTCCCACCAGGCATTCCCATGTCATGCAATTTCTACTGTCCTCTCTGAAGATGGAAAGCTGATGGCTCTCCGGTTCAACTGGCCTCACTCTGACCCGTGCTGCACTGTTAGCCTCACTCTGAGTGAGTGGAAAGGTGGCTATTGATTACCCAACACTGACTGATCATCTATACCAGCTGTCCCTCCGAGATAGATTCAATGGATTGATACCCATTGTCTTCCTAGCCCTGGGATACAGGAGTTTGACTTGCTAGCTAGCTTACAAGATGAAGCTATTCATTAGGCTGGTCTGGTGAGGCACCAAGGGTATTGTCACGTGATTTCACAGGCGTAGTATAATGTCTCCTGCTGGTATCTGCCTTTAAGAGCCATGTTGGACTCCAGCCTGACTGACCTGTGGTGAGGGAGTCTCTACTCTTCACTGTCCCTGTGAAAGCTACTGTTCGGCCTCAGTCTCTAGGACTGCTCACCTCTGCCTGACTGTGCCTCTGTGTCCCTCCAGTCCACCCCTCTGAGGGGAGGATGTGAGTCCTGACCAGCCATCCATCTGCAGGGCCCTGGAACCAGCTATGGCACTCTGCCTTGGCATCCCCTCCAAGGGGCCTCTTTGCCTGCTTCACATTTCGGTTGATAGTGCTTGGCATGCGCAATTTTGTCTCGAGACCTTTATTAAGCGGCTCCAGTCTAAGGAGTTAATTGTTACTGATAGCTAAGAGTATAATTACCTTGGTAAAATATCATGACTATTTTAAGCAATTGAAAATTGGCTTCTGGCACTTGGTGAACACAAACCATTTTCCTATTTGAGGCACGCTATTTCCAGTGTGCACTAATATTCTACATCATAGTTGCAAAATCATATTTATAGAATGTAAGCAAAATTTTAATTTTTTTAATGAAAGAAAACCTTCCGTTTTTCCTGTTTGATCCCCAAAGTCCCCAGGGGAGCAGTCACTAGAAAAAGGTGACCTCCTGGGCCTTTGGTGACTAGTCCCTTCTTTGTTATATTGTAGCTGCAGAGGACATGTAGTTGTCATGGTGGTATCCTGTTTTAGGACCCTTCAAATTGTTTTAGTAGGCCTAGACATGTGCGTGTATGTGTGTGCACACGTGTGCATGTGTGTGCATGCACTTATGTAGTGGAAATCAGAAGACAACTTGTAGAAATTCGTTCTCTCCTTCCATGTAGAATCAACAAAGATTGTCAGGCTTGGCAGCAGAGTGCCCTCACCCAGTGAGCCCTTGTCTTTGAGATAGAGTCTCTCGTTTGCCTGGAACTTACCAAATAGGCTTGACTTGGTAGTGAGTTCTGGGGATCTTCTTGTCTCAGCCTCCCCAGCTCTGGAGTTTCAAACACGAACCATTGCATCTGGCTATTTTACATGGATTCTTGGGTTCTACTCGGTCCCCATGCTTGCAAAGCAAACACTTTAGCAATCGAGCCATCTCCACAGCCCTGGACTTTGCCCTCTGGATGACGAGTGTTCTGTGTCTGCTCTGTCTGTGGAGCTGTGAGCAGATTCCCGGGCTGCCCTTTGTGCTTGTTGAGAGTGTTCCTCCTGTGAAGTGGCCTCTGAGGCAGGACTCTTCACAGACCTCAGGTTCCCATTGCCTAAGGTCTCTGCTATGGCAGGATCATGAGCTGGCTGACCGTGTGCCCGAAGTACCACCCATGGCAGTGGAACCAACATGACGTCAACCCTCAGAGGCCAGTAGCAGGCTTGTCCAAAGTGCCTGCCACACCATGGCAGTACTTTAGTACTTCTGTGAGCATCCAGCAGACAGGAGGGATTCTGGTCATCCTTGAGGACTGGGGAGATCCCTCCATTCCTAACCTGCAGGGGTTGTGACTCATTCCTCCTTTATGTGGCATGGTATGATTTACAGACTGCTCCCGTGAGAGCTGGAGACCACAGGTAGTTGCTGGTTCCTGTGGCGCTGGGAGGACTGTGGGCAGGAAATGGGTGCCACGTCCAAGGGTGTGATGCTGAGCCAGAGGCTCATGCAGCCCATCTTGATGAATATTTGGTTTTGAGCAACTTGATTTTCTCCCTGCTGAAATGGCTGTGATGAGGTCAGAGGCCACACACCTGTACTCATACAATCGACAGTAAAGGAAGCTGATGTCCGCTCACATTCTTGATTATTATACATGTATCCAGCATTGCCACTTTTCTACTTGAAGGCCTCCCTGGCTGGTACAGTATCTCCTCTGCTCCGGCACTGGACAGGACACCATGTGCAGATGAGCCCCATGCCAGTGGGAGGTTCCACGGGTCACCAGACCCAGTCATACCCACCTGCACAGTTGGCGTGTGGAATTGGGAGACTCCAGCGCTCTGCCCTCGTACCCTTTATTTACTCCATGACATATGCTTGTAAAGGATATTCTAGAGGCAGAGTGGCTGAGCTAGCCAGGGGCGGGGCGGGGGTGGTTCTCTGGGGAGGAAGCAGAGCAGGAGCTCTGTGAGGAGCTACGTCCTCAGCTGACCAGTGTAGGGAAATATGCAGTAGGCTCTGTAGGGATACTGTGTGTGTGCAGCGTGTATGTGCTTACTGTTCAGTTGCCCCAGTGTGTGTTTTACTGGTCCACAGTATCTGCAGCATCTTTGCTCTAGTCTCTGCGTTATGCTTTGGAGGTCTGTTCTCGTTGATAGAGCTCATTCTCTCACTTCTGTGCTCGTGGGGTGAGTGTACCATGATGTGCCATCCATTTCATCTGGTGTGCCATTGGCTTTCCCAGTGTGCCTGGTGCTGCGGAATATTTTGGAACATGGCACTTGGGTCCATTGTGCCTTTGCTCTGCCACGTGTGTTTTCTTCTCCCCAGGCTGCACATGCACATGTGCAAGAAAGATCGAGACAGGCTGCTGCCTGCCCCTGATGACCTGTGCTCCCTCGCTCCCAGAGGACCCACTGCCTCCTGACTTTGAATGTACCCAGCTGTGGACTGACATTAATGGAGCCACAGGGCCCCTGCTTTTTCATGGCTGGTTTCTGTTATCCTCAGTGCGATTTGTGTTGCTCTTGTGTGGACCTGAAGTTTCTGGATCTTTCCATTGCATGTCAGTGTTCTACCACACGAATGAATTGCTGCTTTTGTACGTATACTTGAACACAGTGAGTGCTTACACTGTGACTGACAGCTCTGGCCTTCAGTGACCATGGGCTTCTTTGGGTTGGCAGGCCACCTGCCACCCAAGTACCAGGTGAGCGTGCTGCTTGCATGCTGCCAGGAACACGGGGCCATGCTCACACTCTAGATTCAGTTTCTTGGCCTCTTAGTGTTCCCTGGGGATGAGCAGGAATTCTGGACTCTGGGTATGATCCCTTGCTGGGAGATGGGACCCTCTTCACCTGTGGCGTGCCATTCCGCTCTTGTCACTGCCACTGTGTCTGCAGGTGAGCAGACATTTTTCATTTTAATTGCAGTCCGGTGTATCGATTTTCTCTTTCTGCCGGCACTCTGGGCGTCTTGATTAAGTATCTCTACCGACTGAAGTCAGGCAGATATTAAAGGGATCTCACAGCTTCCTCCAAGCAGTCTGCGGTTTTACCTTTTATGCTCACGACTGACAGGCGTCTGGGATCGGCTTCAGAGTGTGACATGAAACAGGTGCCCAGGCTTATTCTGTCCTCCGTGATCTGCTGTTGAGTAGCTCTGCTCGTGGATGGGTCGTCCTCTGGCCGATCCATAGTGGGCTGCTGTAGAAGCCTTGCTATCAATCAGCTCCTTGTGTCGTCTGCCAGTGTCGCCCTGTCTGACCTGCTACTTTAGGATAAGTGTTGCTATCTGCCCATGGAATCTTCCAAGTCCGTTGTTCTTTACAATTCCTTAGCTGTGGTGAGCCTGGCTACCTGCTCTAGATCAGTGTGAGCCATGGAGTGAGCCCAAGGCCAGTCTGAGCAAACTAGCCAGACCCTGCTGCAAAACAAAACATGAAAAATTGCCTGGGTGTATATGTGTTCAAATGGCTAAAGAGGTGAAGTGCAAGGATTCGAGTGTGACTCTTAGGACTCACAAAAGAGCTGGGAAGTGGCTAACAAGGGGACCCAAAGGGAAAAGGTGCTTGCTGTCAAGCCTGATGTCCTCAGTCCCTGGAACACACATAAGGATGAAGGTGAGAAATGGCTCTACGAAGTTGTCATCTGACTAACACATGTATAGCATGGGGCCCTCCCCCCAATAAATAAATAAATTTGAAAAAAGAAATGAGACAGGGGCTGGGGAAATGGCTCAGTCATTAGAGCTCTCGCTGTTTTCCAGAGGACTCAGGTTCAGGTCCAGCAGCCTCACTGGGATGCTGGAACTGCCCGTTCTTCTAGCTTCAGGGTGCCCATCATTCTTCTCTGGCCTCTGGGGACACATGCATACACACACACACACACACATACAAATAAATCTTAAATATTTTTTGTGTGCTTTTCATACACCGGTAGCCCCGCAGTCACACACACAAATTGCTTGGCAAGAATGCTTGCATAGGATCCTGGCTTCCATCCCTGGGACGGATAACTAAAGCGATTGCTCCCACAGATCTTTAGGTCCCCTACACCTCCCTGTGTGCAGCTGGTTACCTCCCACAAAACGCTGCTAGAATACAATTCAGATTGTAATGAGTGTATGAATCATTTTGGGGAGCAATCGTATCTTAGTGTTGTTTAGTTTTATAAGTGGTATTAACCATCCCTCATTTACTGAGATGGTCTTTAATTTTTCACAGCAAGTTTTATAGATTTTACACTAAAAATCTGACATGGCATTGGATTTTCCTCCCTGACTATTTTCTACTTGTGGTGTGTGCTACTTTTAAAAGACTTATTTTTGGTTATGTTTGTATGTGTGTGTGTTGGGGGGGGGGTACACATGGGAATGGTGGTTTCTGAGGGGGCCAGAGGTGTCAGATCTCCCAGAGCTGGAGTTAATTACTCGTGAGCCCCCTGGCACCAGTGCTGGGAGGTCAATTTGGGTCCTCCCCAAGGTAGGAAGTGCTCTTAACCCTTAAGCCATCTCTCTAGCCCCTTCCCGTGGGTTTTAATGGTGTCTTAGGAGGCCTGAATTTTATTTATTCATTCTGTCTGATGGGTGTGATCAGGCCTGGGTGATGCCTCCTATGGTCGACTCTGCTAACCCCCAGTACAGCCTGGGGAAGAACATGCTGGAGGAAGAAGCGCCTGCGCACTGTATCCCGAGGCTGAGCAGCAAGCATGCAGTGGGGATTTTGTTTGTTCGTCCAGTGATCATGGAGTCTCAGGAAGCTGTGCTGATAGAAGGTATCCCTTATGCCCGTGACCGAGTTGCTCCTGCAGCAGACCTCAGTGGTTGTGCTGCAGGGTGAGCATGGGTGCCGGCTGTGCCAGCCTGTCTCCCACCTGCTCTTGTATTGTCCCATGACCTTCAGGATATAGAGCTGTCTGGCCATGTCTGTAATCCTTGTTCCCCATCCCAGCTGAGTCTGGTATTTAAAGAATCTCATCAAAGCAGAATCATATTTGTTGTTTTTATGTTTCTCAATTAGGTTGTATCACATTAGAGCAGTTTTAGGCATTATTAAGTGTATGTGTATGTGTGTGTGTGCGTGCTGGCACATGTATGATATGCTGCACCTATGTCCAGAGGACAACTTTGTGAGTTCTCTCTTTCCACCTTTATGGGTTCTGGGGGTTTCACTCAGATTACCCCACTAAGCTACTTCATCAGCCCCATTTTTAGCTTTCAAGCAGTGGCAGTAAGCTAAGCATCCCTGGCACCTTTCTCCCTTGCCTGTGTCTGCATGGCTTCCCTTCTGCTAACTCTTAGATTCTGGGTCCTGTGCACTGTTGTGGTCAGTGTTCTAGTATGGAGACACCTTGGCACTGTAGGGTCACCATAGCTTGTCATCTGTGAGGCTAGATGGGTGTAGGATTTCTAAATTACAGGTGGCTTTCTCCTCCCTGGACACCTCTGTGCCTATGTGGTCATGTCTTCCTCCTACTATTGCTTTGGATGTCTGGCAGCCCTGCCCTCCACTGTCTCTCACAGTGCTTTCCTATGTGTTCTGTTGGCTAGCATACAGTTCTGCTAGACTGGAAATACATCTTTGTGGTTCCTCCATGTTTTCCATAGCTCCATCACTCATCTCTTTTACATCACTGATTATTGCCCCTCTGCTGGGTGGATCTGACTGGACGTTCGTCAGCTAGAGGGTATCACAGTTGCCTGGGGGTTCTAGCAGTTGGACTTGGTGTGGACACGAGCTGTGAGTACTCAGCAGCCCTTGGTGTGGACACGAGCTGTGAGTACCCAGCAGCCCTTGGTGTGGACACGAGCTGTGAGTACCCAGCAGTCTTTGCTATGTCATACTATGCTGAGTTGAGCCATTTTTTGTTTGTTTGTTTGTTTGTTTTATGTGAGTGTGTGCATGTGAAGGTCAAAGGGCAACCTCTGGTGCCTTCCTCAATTGCTCTTCACCTTGATTTTAGAGATAAGTTTCCGAGTAGGCTAGATTGACTGGCCACTGGGCCCCAGGGATGCTCCTGCCTCCACTGCAGGGTTACAGATGCACTCCCATACCCAGCTTTTATGTAGATTCTGGGGATCAAACTCGGCTCCTTGCTTGGGCAGCAAGCACTTAACTAACCGGTCTGTTTCCTCCGCCCCCAGACTGGTGTATTTCACTTAGGAATACGACTTCAAATTCCTCCACATTTTTCTTGGCTGGATACTCAGTTTAAAAGCCACTGGTTGCCATTGCAGAGCATAGTGGCCCACAGTTTGCCCGGCATTCATCTGCTGACACATTTCAGCTGCCTCTGAGTTCTGGCAGATTTGAATACAGTGGCTTTAATGGCAGGTGCTCCTCAGTGGTGCTGGTGTGGTGACACTGCTCAGCTCTGAGCACTTCTGCTGCCAGACTCTTGTGCATGCAGCCACCCTTACCCCACGATGGCTTCCACATACAGGACTCTCCTGTCCTCTCGTGAGATCTCCTTGAGGCTGGGGCTAATGAGGAAACTGAGGCACAAAGCATCACAAGCTTTGTGGGAATTCAGAGCAGTTCTACCCTGGTTGCCTGGTGTCACTACCTTAAGAACAGATTCATGACTGGATTTTTTTCTATTTTGTTTGCCCCCCCTCGTGTGTGTGTGTGTGTGTGTGTGTGTGTGTGTGTGAGAGAGAGAGAGAGAGAGAGAGAGAGAGAGAGAGACAGAGAGAGACAGAGACAGAAACAGACAGACAGACAGACAGACATGTGTGCAAGGATGAATACATTCAGGCCAAAGGAGGACGCTTGTCCCATCCCCCCACCCCCAATTACCCTGGTTTCCTTGAGAGCCCACTGAGCCCAGAGCTTGCTGGGTATGGTTTTTTGTTTGTTCTTTTTGTTATTTTGGCTCAGCTTGCTAGACAGCAATTCCCTGTGTCTTTATGCTTCTACAACTCTGGGGCTACAGACATGTGTAGCCATACCTAACTTTATGTACGGAGATTCAAACTCAGGTCATCATGTTCCACAAGCAAACACTCTTAACCCCTGAGCCATTTCCTCGGCCCTCTGCTCTGTTGCTTACTATTGTGGTACCTCTGACCACACTGGGACCTCCACAGAACTTATCTCTGGTTTCATTCTGGCCTTGTAGTGAGTGGCAGTCCCCGGTCTACAAGGCAGGTGTTAGTGTTAGGTGGAGGATGGTGGGTGCTGGGTTGTGCTGTTTGGCACCTGCCCTATGGTCCTGGCTTAGAGCTCCATCCTTAGGCTCACCGCTACCAGCCTTATCTTCATCCTCTTTTCACTGTCCCGGCAGTGTGGGACTCCAACCACAGAGAAGGGAATCTCCTGCTCGCTGCCTTCTCTGGGCAGATGATTCTGGATCACGGGGAAGCTGTTGTTTGGTAAATGGTGTTCCCCGTAATTCTGCAGCCTCTGGAGTCTGCTGCAGAGCGTCCCTCTGGCAGCCACACAGGCTGCAGGATCGGTGCCTCGGCCCTCTTTTTAGCTCAGACAGTTGAGATTTAAGTGTGATTCAGAGGCTTGGCCGAGGCTGCTTGGCAGGAGCGGATGCTCTATTCTCTTATCTTCTTCTCATTGTGTCCCCTGTACAGTCTGTGTGGCACGCTCTGCGCAGTGTGTCTGCTTCTGTGCATTGGTGGCGAGGGAATCCCTCATACTGTACTGAGGCTTGAGCCATGGGCCTCGAGCATGATTGACAAGGACCCTGCCACTGAATAACATCCTTAGCCCTTTGTAAAAACTTACTGAGTTACCCAGGTTGGCCTTAGATTCAAGGTCCTCGTGCTTCAGTCCCTTGGGTAGCTGGGACAGCATCTATTCAGGCGTGTCTGGGAGTCCTTTCTTATGACCACTGTTGAGACTGGGAGCCTTGTAGTCAACCCTTGGCCCATAGCAGGGTCTAGCCTGGCTGAGCAGGCATTTAGTTCTTGAAGGCCTCAGGACCCTTTGGAGCTTGCAGCAGCTGCACACATTGCAGTTCTGACCGTTCTTCCTCTGTGGGAAGCTGCAGGACCCTCCTTGGTGCCCTGGGCAGGCTGATCTGGTGTGCAGATAGGAACTTGACTCCATGTAGGTCCTCCGTGTTCCTTAGGAGTGGACAAAGGGGCAGGCCTTCTCTGGAGTGTGGCTCCTGGTGGGCTTTTCTTCTCTCTGCCCCTGGGACCCAGCCTGCCCCCTGCTCCTGCAAAGGGGAAAGAGACTCACCGTGGCTCTGGGTCTTTCAGAGCCGACCACACTGAGCGCTCTCATCACTCTGGCACAACCTGAATTAGACACTCCTCTCCCCTGTGTTTGAGTGCGGAGGTCAGAGGCTGGCATGGGATGTCCTCCACCATCACTCTACACTTTATTTGAATCAGGATTTCTCGATGAATGCAGACTTTGCCCATTGAGCTAGTCCAGCTAGCCCACTTGCTCCAGGGATCTGTCACTACCTCCTGACTGCTGGGTTGCCATGTCTACCTGACTTTTCACATGGGTGCTGAGGGTCTGAACTCTGCTCCTCATTGCTGAGCCATCTCCTTAGCACTTCATCTGATGACTTCAAAACATGGAAATATGATGGGTGGAGGTGGTGCATGTCTTTAATCCCAGCACTTAGGAGGCAGAAACAGGTGGATCTCTGTAAGTTCTATAGAACAAGTTCCAGGACAGCCAGGACTACACAGAGAAACCTTGTGTCAAAAAAAAAAAAAAAAAAAAAAAAAAAAGAAGAAGAAAAAGAAAAGATAGAGATGTAAGAGCTAGTGTTCTCTCTCTCTCTCTCTCTCTCTCTCTCTCTCTCTCTCTCTCTCTCTCTCTCTCTCTCATATGTGTACATGCACACTGCACACCAGAGTGCTTCTCTTTGTTTGAAGGTAGACTGGAGTGCCAATGAGGTCAGTGGCCATAGGGACACTCCTCAAGGCTCCTGCATGCTCTCCCTTGCAGCTTGCTCGGAGATTGGAGATTGGTGTCGTAGCTGCTCCTAGGGTAGAACCATGGAGATCCTTTAGTACTCTGAAAGAAAACAAGCATGCACCATGGGCTAAGAAGAATAGAGTGCTCACATCATTGGGGAGGGACCCGCGTCATGCTGAGTTGGGAAGTCTCCTTCACGTAGGGGATGGCCAGAGGGTGTGTCTGAACCCCACTTCTCCGCTCAGGATTTCTTGTGGGGCCAGCTGACTCTGGATAGGAATAGAGCAGCCCTTGCTTTCCATCTGTGTACCCCCCACCATCAGAGGCCATAGGTTCCTTGTGGTCACTTGTGCACCCCCCCACCCCGTGGTTTCCTGTCGGCTGTATCTGCTGTAAACACATGCTGGGTGAGAAGCCTGTACTGTCTCATCCCTGGCCCTTTCACCTTCATGGCAGCTCTGCCTCTGCACCTGGGTAACAAGATGGTTCCATATCGCAAACCCCAGGTTGGGGGTCATCTGTCCTAAGCCACAAATTGGGGTAACATCTGTTGTAGTCCAGCCACGATGGGTTTGTATGTTCCAGGGTGAGGGCATGTGGATTAGGGATGTTAGGCAGAATAGGCAGAGATGTTGCAAGGAGGAGGTCACTTGTTCTTTCCAGCCACCCAGCTAGCTTAGACTCGAAATAACCACACAGAAACTGTATTAATTAAAACATTGGTTGGCCCATTAGCTCTAACTTCTTATTGGCTAACTTTTACATCTTAATTTAACCTATTTCTATTAATCTGTGTATCACCACGAGGTCGTGGCCTACCAGCAAAGTTCTAGCACGTCTGTCCCTGGTGGCAGATCCATGATATCTTCCTGACTCTGCCCTTCTTTCTCCCAGCATTCAGTCCAGTCCTCCCTACCTACCTAAATTCTGCCCTATCAACAGGCCAAGGCAGTTTCTTTAGTCATTAATGGCAATCACAGCACACAGAGGGGACTCCCACATCACAGAGATACAAAATAAATACAGAGACATAGCATAGTACCTGGAGGGCAACTCAGTGAGTGCTGAATCCACCTGTGTTTATTTTCCACACACTGATGTACCCCAATAGATAAATGGGGAAGAAGGCAACAGGCTGCTTTAATGTAGTGATGAGGTGAGCAGGCCTGCTTTTTGTCCTGCCTGGCTTGTGCACGGCTAGCTTTACACCTGAAATAACAACACACAAATTGTATTCATTTAAACACTGCCTGGCCCATTAGCTCTAGCCTCTTACTGGCTAACTCTCACATCTTGATTAACCCATTTCTATTAATGTCCAAAGCACCAAGTAACCACAACCTCGGTTGGAATATCTTGCTTGTGGCCACACCTATTTTCAACAACTTTGAAAGATTAAGAATAAGCTGAAACTCTGGTCTTTAGTCAAGGTGGAACAGGATTCATATCCATGGGCCCCCACAGTCCCAGGTTTCTTTCTTTCTTTCTTTTTTTTTTTTTTTTTTTAAAAAAGATTTATTTACTTTAGATTTGTATGTGTGTGGATTTTTTGCCTGCATACATGTGTGTGCATCGTGTGTGCGCTGCTTACAGAGGCCTGTGAACAGTGTCAGATCTCCTGGAACTGTAGTTACAGACAGGTGTGAGCTACCATGTGGTGGTGGGAATTGAACCTGGGCCGTCTGTAAGAGCAGCCAGTGCTCTAAACTGTCTTTCTAGCCCCCGCACCTGGGTTTCTGCACTCTGCACTGCCAGCTCTGAGCCACACTGCAGGGAAGCAGGGCACAATGAAATGGTTCTGTCACAAATGAGCTACCCAACCAGGTTCAGGTCCCAGCCTACTGGCTTCTTACTTAAAAGTTTCCTCCAATTCTGCTGACATTGTCAATCAGTTTGGAGTAGCTGGTGGGATGTCCCCCAGCCTCAGTGCCTGCTGGGGGACTGCTCTGTGCAGCATGATGGCCCTCTTTTCACGACCAGCAGGGTCTAGTCTGAGCTGTGACATGCATGTTTAGGTGTTTGTGAATCGCCTGCTCCTGTCTTTCTGGGTCCCACTTCTGGTCTTTTTTTTTTTTTTTTTTTTTTTTTGAGTTAGTCTCACGTGGTCCAGGCTGGTATTAACCTTGACTTTGACCTTTGATTTTCCTGCCACTACCCCCTCCAGTGCTAGGATTATCGGTATGTGCCACTTCATCCAAATTTAACCCTGGGCTTCATAGATGCCAGGCAAGCCCTCTGCTGAGCCATATTTCCTGCCTTTCCCGGCCCTGTTTTGTCAGTCAGGAAAGAACACACTCATTCGTTCTGGGAAGGTGCCATATGCAAAGTCACTCGAAAGCCATTCTTGGCACAGTACTTTTGCATTGTCCCACCAAGAGTACTCCTGGAACTGGGATGTGACAGGAAAAAAAAAGTTTTCAGGGAGAAAAGCAATTTTAGGAAATAAAATGAGATCAAAACAAAATGCCTTTGTTCCTATCCAAGTTGCAGATGGTTATTAAGATAGGGGCTCCTGGGTATGGGCAGGAGGGGCTTGCCTCCGGCCACTGCAGCTGATCTGTGACAGCAAGGTTACCTTCATACAGGTCATTCCCTGCCTCTCTAGGACCCAGAGCTGCCCAGGGAAGGTGGTCCTTTCCTGATCACCCTCTTGCTGTCCACCATATGCCTCAGGGCCTTTGCCTGTGCTCCTTCCTCCCCTGGCACTGTCATCTTCCTGCCTAGTACTGGCTCCTCTGTTTCCTGTTTCCCTTGTTTTTGACTCTCTGCGATACAGACCTTCCCTCTCCAGGCCCTTTGGCAGCACTGTTTGCAGCCAGTCAAAATCTGACAAGTGTTGGGCTCCTTCTTCTGATGGGCATGGTGGGGAAGGCTCCTGTACAAGGTCCTATGGCCAGGGAGATCTCCAACCTGGCAACAAGGAATTCAGCCAAGCCTCACTGCCTGCTTCTGCCATGGCCAGGCCAGCATGCATGGAAGAGCATAAATGTGTCATCCCCAGCTCCAAAGATAGGTGTTGGCCCTGTGCCTGCCCTGCACAGGATTTCAGGGACATCTGGAAACACTGGTACCAGGTAGCAGCTACAGATGCTTTGGTTTCTGGTGGCATGGTTTAAAATTAGCTACCTGGAAGGTGCTAGCAATTGTCTTTTCAGTTTCCAAGCAATGGGAAGAAGTGGAGCCTTCAGTGATGGGACAGAGAGGTGGGTGGCGGAGAGCATGGTACCCTGTCCTTATCACCATCCATCCTTTTCTCTGGTTACTTGACACATTTTGGGTGATGATGATAGCCCTGCAGGACCTGCTGTGGCTCCTGATCTTGGTGGATGATGTCTGAAGGTGTTGAGCCCATGTGGTTAGTGTCTGTCTCCCATGTGCCTCCACACCTGCCATGCTGCTCTGCCATTATTTAGTTTGTCCTTCCCCAAAAGGGTATCCTTTAGGACACTGGTCCTCTCATTCCTCTTCAGAAAGGCTCCTAGAGAGGAACTGGTATATGCAGTTGGAGGCCACACCACCCTGCTGCTGGCTATCATTGTTTCTGAACCGTCTTCAGGGTTCCACAGGATGGGGACTGGGACATAAGGGACAGCAGGGATGGCAGGATGATTCTGGCAGAGCCTGTTTCTAGAGGGAAATGTTGGTAGGATACTTGTGGGTTTGTTTTCTATTAACCTTGACTTTCTAAAATACTGCATTCACGCACTATTGATTTTGATCTTCAGAGCTGTTGTGAGCATCCTCAGAACCCAAGCCTGAGGTGTGCATCCTGCTGCCCTGCATCATCCTGGTCCAGGATACCCTTTCATTTCTGGGTATCCACATCACAGCTCAGTTGAAGTTTACAGTGCCAGTGCTGCCACCCGTGGTGGTACACTCCTTTAACCCCAGTGCTTGGGAAACAGAGGCAGGTAGATCTCTGCAAGTTCAAGGCTAACCTGGACTGTAGTGTGAGACCCTGTTTCAAATTACAAACAACACCTAAAACCAAAATAGCCAGTATGTTAGCTGGGATTAGGTGCGGAGTCCTAACCCACTGCTGCACACTAGCGAAAGGAGAGGTGCCAACCTGGCTAGGTGCCCAGGGAAGGTTTCTTAGGCCTGGGTCTGGTCTTCTCCACTCAGCGCAGGTGGCCCGTTACTTAGCCTTGGGAGGGGACATGTGGCCTCCCATGTCCAGGGGGTCGGCAAGGCACCCGAGTGTCACCAAAGGCCCAGCTTGTCCCTGACACTTCAGTTCATACCACAGAACCCTCCTTGCCTGCCGTGAAGACCTTGTCCAACTTTTTCACACAATTTCGAAGAAATCCAAATCTTTGAATAACCTTGGTCCTGAAAGGAAAGGCGCTGGCTGCAGGTGAAAATTGATGGTGGTGCTCAAAGGCATGGTTCCCTGCCAAGACAGCCTCTCGAGTGAGACTTCCAAAAATAGCCTCCACAACAGTGGTGCTGGAACAGGTCCTGCTCCGCCCGGAACCTGCTCCAGAGATGTTGAGCAGAGCATGCTGCGGCCTCTCCTGCTGCCCGCCTTCATGTCTGCCCTTGGCCTGCTGCTGCTGCTGCTGCTGCTGCTGCTGCTGCTGCTTAGGTCGGCACTGGGGCTGCCACCGTGCAGTTCTTCACATGACCATCTTCCAAGGATCCTCTGAGGGCCCCAAAGCCAGGGTGTAGGGTGATCCCTGGCCATAGGTCAGAAGGCGTGGCAGGCTCTATACTTTGGGAGGATCAAGATCACTCAGGCTTGCTCCCTCAAGCCACCTGCACTTCTGGTTGTCATTGTTGGGTTTTTTTTCTTTTCCCTTTTCTTAGTTTGAGACAGGGTCTCATTGTATTTTTCTGTGTAGTTCTGACTGGCCTGGAACTTGCTAGTTAGATCAGGTTGGCCTCCAACTCAAAAGATTGTCTGCCTGCCTCTGCCTCCCTTGAGTGCTAGGATTAAAGGCATGCTTTGGCATGCTTGGCCATTTTTGGAAACTCTGTGTGTGTGTGTGTGTGTGTGTGTGTGTGTGTGTGTGTGTGTTTGAGGTGTTTGTGTGTGTTCTTGTCTGTGTGATATGCTCATGCTTATGAGTGTAGAGGCCAGAGGGCCATGTTGGGTGTCTTCATTCTGAATCATTCTATGCCATATTCTTTGCGATGTTTCTCACTGGCCTGGAGAGAGGTGAGCTCCAGGGAATCACCCTGCTTCCCCCCTCCCCAGCATTGCACATGCTATGCTGTCCTCAAGCCTTATATGTGAGTGCTTCTGAGGCTAGCTATTTACCAGTTGAGGCATCTCCTCAGGCCCTATTTTGGTTTCTGTTGGTGATATCTTTGCTTCACTTTTCTGGAGTTCTGTTATCTGAGAGGTTCAGTCACGTGCCTGATTCCATCAAACCAACTTACTTCCATTAACTGTTACTATTGTAATAATTCCATGGGAAAAATCACTTTGAAAACAAGTCTAAAATTTGCACAATCTTGTATTCGTAGAAGAGGAAGCTGCACTTGGTTTAGGAAAGTTTGCTGCCCGGGAATTAGGGGTAGGATGGGGAGGGGGTTGCTGGTCAGGTCTGCATGGCAGCTCTTCTTTCCTACATGATGCTGCCCCACTCATGTCCTAGAGACAGGACTGCCTATGAGTGTGAAGATGAGTGTTTGTGGATCTCTAAGCAGGCTATGTGGACACTGTGTATATATATGTATGCATGTACGCAAGTGTGCTGTGCATGTATGTATACATGTATGGGTGTATATGTCCTGGAAAGCTGGTGTCTTCTGCTGTTGTGCTGATTTTCCCATGAGAATCACTTGGAACATTAAGCCTAGTGGAGGAAGACTGGCCGTGGCCATCGTAATAGTGATTAAGTAGCAATAAAACAGGATCAGTATTTACAGACCTGGGGTGCTGCAACTGGAGGGTATTAAATATCATCCATCACCAAGTGGAAAGCAGTCAATAGCTGGGGTGCCATTTGGAACTAATGCTCTTTTGCTTAACTTCCCCAGCAAAGACCCAGACTGGCCCTAGTAAAATCCCAGGGAGGAAGAGGGGAAGTTCCGTCAGACAAAAATGCCACCAGCTTGCTTCAGAGTCCTGTCTGGGGTGCAGTGCTGTCGCAGGGGCTGAAGCTGTCAGCCTGTGCTTGATGACACAGTATGAGCCTGTGTGCATGCTCGTTACTGGCTTTTGCCTTAGGTCAGCTCATCTTGAGTTGCAGAGCCAGGGAGAGCTGGGAAATGATGCTAGCCAGAAAGGCCCGAGGACCGGAGGAAAGAGCTACGTGGGCTGAAGGTGGTTTGACTAAGTGGAGCTGCAAAACAGGAAACCCAGGGGCTCTCCCTAGGGCTCTCACTTATCCACTAAGCCTGACAGTGGGGTTCGTCCAATCTAGGTGTTAAGTGGCCAAACCTGGTGTGTGGCTGTGCTTCCCAAGGGATTCTGGGTGGGGCTGGCACACTGCTGCAGTCCCCATAAGTGAGGAAGGCGCCTTCTACCAATGTGGGGTCTAGGGGTTGTGGGGTAACTCCAGCCAGGTCAGGGGTTCCGCCTCTCCTTTGAGAAGGAGGTGGGATGTTGAACCTTTGCTAATATAAGACATTGGCTTGTGACTTTATGAAGCCTGACCTTGGTGTCACTTTGAACCTGTGGTGTTGTGCAGGGCCATCAACCCCAGTCTTTCCGTCAGCCTATACTGATGTTCTACCCATACAGTGCTTGATTTCTGGACAGATCACCTTCCAGAGATTTCCAGCTCTTCTAGACTAGAAGTTTCCAGTGTGTTAAAGAATCTATCTCCTCTCAGTCTCCCAGCTCAAGGAGGAAGGTGGTGTGGCCAGGGTCTGCCTGATATTGCCAGTGGGTGGCCTCTAGTAAGAAGCCATCTCCTGTGTTCAAGTGTCTCGAAAGGCTGGCTCTAGCCAATTCCCAAAGCAGCAGGGGACACTACTTAGCATGCAGGCCTAGGAGGGTCTCTCCTGTGCAATGGAGAGGTGGCTGTGTCAGCCCAGCTCACCACTAGCACCTGCATGTGCACCTCTAGCGTCCTGCATGAGGCTGCTTCCAGGGTGTAGTGATGTGTGCCTCCCTCTGCCAGGTGTGCTGGGGTGTCACGCAGCCAGTCTGCCCTAGACAACCCTCCCTCCTCATGCCCTCACTCCTGGGACAGGGAGAAAGTACTATACTGTGTAGGAAGCCAAGGGCGCTGTGGCACCTTCTCTGCAGGGTGCCTGGGCCTCTTTCTGGGGCCTCGGGGAACACTTCGTTCTTAGCTGCAGCTAAGGTCTCCATTGGTTTGGAGGTCAGGCCTAGCTGAAGACATCATCTCCCTGGGACAGTTCTGAGGTGACCCTGGCAGAAACTCACTTGTTAAGTGATAAATTGGCTTTGTGTCACTTTCTCCTCTCTTTCCTTGAGGAATCCTGTTAAATTTTTCACTTTGCTCTGGGGTCCGCAAATCCCACTAAGTGACCGCTGCTCTTCTGGGGCTTCCTCTGGCGCTGTGATATTAGCTCTTATAAAGGGCTCTATCCACAGCCTGATGGAAGTCTCTAAATAAATTAGATCCACTGGTTAGCCTTCGCCAGTGATTTTTATTAACCTCCGGTTAAAGAAATATTGCTGGCTACAGCAGCGTGATTTATTCCTGAGGAAGCCAGCCTCATTTAAGCCCCCTGCATGCTCCTGAGAGGTTTGGCATTATAGAAAATGCATAGCCAGGGCTGACATGGGGCGCGTGCTTGGGGGCAGGTCAGCCTTTCTGTAGTGACCTTGGGAGGGGGCATAGTCCACAGCCTGTGATAGAACAGGGTTAGGTCAGAGCGGAGCAGAGGGCTGGGGAAGTGGGAGTGGTTTTCCATGCCACTACTGACCCCATCTCCCATGCTCCTTTGTCAGGAACCTGTAGTCCCTGCATTTCCTGCCCTTCTCCTGGCTTTCTCTGGCTGTGCCATTGCCTAAGAGCTGTGGTCTGGTGCTGGGTGGTCTATGTCATGTGCTCAACCTGCATTCCAGGTTTCCTCCTCGAGAAGAATGAGGCACACCATGCAGATGCTGGCTGAACAGGTAGACGGAGATAGCTCAAGGTGCCTGGGACTCAGTGTGTGCTTGGGGTTCTTGCCTGACTTCTACACCCCAGACTGGTTCTGAAGCTGCTGAGACCACTTGCTAGTCACCTGAATGATGGTCCCTCAGGTTTGCTGTCCTGGATGCAGGGTGTGTTTGTAAAGACAGTTTGATCTCTGCTTTCTTCCAGAGGCAGGCCTGGGGTCTTCCCTTGGGGAGGAAGGTCTCTCAGGAAGCAGGAGTCTCTTGCTGGACTGTTGCCCCTGCTGTGTTAGTGGCCCCAGGCTGGCTTCCTGAGCTCACATTGTATGCTAGACCCTGGCTCACCAGCACACTGCAGTTTGCAAGAGACAGTGGGCAGCAATCCTTCAATCCTCCCAATCACCTCGCCTTTCTCTGGAAGTGCCATTGAGAAGCATGTGAGCCAGGTTAGAGGCTGACCTGGGAGTCCCTTGCAGCCTGGCTCCTATGGGCTCTTCTAGACTTGTCAGCAGGTAGGGTTGGTGCCCAGCCTATAGCTGGCCCTCCCCAACTGCAGCTTGCAGAGGGCTCTTGAGGAGGTGGCTGCAGGATTTTCAGCAGGTTAAAGTTAATTAAAGAGCTCTCCCATGCTTTCATTTCCTTGTATCTGTCAGCTATTTACATGCAAATGCGGCCTGCCACTGAGGCCTGGAAAGGTGTCAGCTTCTCTGCACATCATATGAGAAAGTAGCAGGGAGCCAGCCCAGCCCAGCGCTTGCATTGTGAGTTTGTCCCATGCTCCCATGGACAATAAGGGAGGGGGCTGAGCATGCTCGGAAGTCAACAGCAGGCTTCTACCCATGACGTGGCTGACTTAAGCTTTCTCCATTAAGGCTGCTGCTGGCACTGTGTAGCTGAATGCATTATGCATAGTAATATCTTCGCATAAGCAATTTTATAAATTAGGAGGATGCAGAGAGGAGGGTATAAACTTTCTGAGTCCAGGGCTGTTTCTCAGAAATCCTCTTCCTGTCCAGGGTATCCACTGGCAGCGGAAGTGAGTGGTATCCTTGTGGAGAGATGGCTGTGGTGTGTGTGGTGTACTGGGATGCTTGTCGAATGACTAAATGAACACAGGTACTCTGCGGGATGTACTCAACAGCAGGGCCAGAGGCTATGGTACTGGCCTGCCCACAACATCAGAAGGTGGGCGGTGGCTGCTAGTGTTCATTTTCAGTAACAGACAGTCCCCTGCTATTGTTCCTGGGTTATATTCTCTCTGACCTCTGCCAATGGGCACAAGGCAGCTTGTCTCTCCCTTCACAAAACTGGGTGTACCCAGCCTGGGGCTTGCTTTATTGGCAGACTGTCAGGGAAGGCAAACCAGGGTGATTTATTGTTGTGTAATTTTTCCTAGAGAGACACAAGGAGCTTCCAGTCAAAACATAAAGTATGAATGACAGATCCAAGTACGATTTCACAGGGATCCAACTTGGTGAGCTCACTTAGTTTATTGAGCTTTTTTTACAGCACACAGGTGAAGGGTTTCTTACAGGGGCACGGGTGATCCCCAAACATCTGCACCACCCAAAAGTCTCAAGCCGTGATGGATGGAGATTTCAGAGTCTCCCTTAGGACCAACCTGTCATGTCTCTGTAATGGAAAAGAATAACCTCAGTGCTGCACAAAGAAATACGAACAAAGTGAAGGTAGCCCAGCAAGGCAATTTTATTTTGCAAAAAAAGTGTGTGACGTGACCAAAAATTTGGCTGTAAGCATACAGGGCAGGAAGTTAGTTTAGTTTTTATTTTATTACAGGTGATAAGAGTAGCTCATCTCATAGATGGGAGCTTGACTTTACAACCTGACACGATTGACCAGTTGGTGCAAAGAAGGTGTGGTAAATCAAATCTTAGCAATGTCTAGATACACTAACTAGCATCTCCCAGGATCACTTGCAGGGTCCGGGAGGAATGGGGGTAATAGTTGGAATCCCACATTGAATTTTCTGTCCCTTCATACGGAGAGTCAGTAACTCCCCTACCATTATGAAAGACCTAGCTATCACTGTATTGTTTTGCTTTAGTTGCCATGGCTACAGTGACACGCAACACTTAGGTACAGTGTCACCTCTTGGTGGTTTACCTTGGTGGTACATGGCACCTGTGTACCTGGAAGAAACCCTGTCTCAGTGGGTCAAGGAAAGGACAGTGGCCTGTTGCTATGTTCTCTACCTGCACAGCCAGATGTGGCCGTGGTGAGCAAGTCCATTCCACTCTCCGCCGACAGCAGAGGAGGGCTCAGCTCTGTTCCACCTGATACAGAAGTGACTGGCTCTTTCAAAGGGACAGCAGGGGAGTTGGGAGTCTGGGAAGTGACAGTTAAAAAACTGGGTAAGAGGGTTAGTCAGGCTGTGTGGAGCTTCAGCCACGAGGATTAGGGAGACTTAGAACCTGTTCATTCAGGTGAAGGCCTTTAAAGGAGTTCTTTTAACTCAGGAGACCTGCACACGAATGTATGAGGGCCAGGGGGTGGGGTGCAGTGTACATACAGCTCCTCTCTTCCCTTTTTTATAGCATGAGACTGCAGGTCAGGTGTTGTCTCCTGCCAGTACCAGCTCAAAGGGATGCTCCCTACCCCTTTTAGTTGTGGTACTGGGGACTGAACACAGGACTTCACAGTATCAGGCAAGCAGTCTGTCACTGAGCCTCACTCGCAAGTCATATCTCTGGAATTCATGGTTTCCGTGTTCTACTCATTGAGCCATCTCCCCAGACTCTCAGTGATGAGATTCTAGGCAAGTGCTCTAACATTGATCCCTGCTTTCTGCCCCTAATTTTGATTCTAGGCAGATGCCCCACTGCTGAGCCCAGTCCTTTTTCTCTGCTGCAGTCCAGGCTAGCTTTGAACTTCTAGTCCTCCTGCCTCAGCCTCATGAGCAGCTGGGTTGTTTTTTAATATTTATTTATTATGTATACAATATTCTGTCTGTGCGTGTGCCTGAAGGCCAGAAGAGGGCACCAGACCCCATTACAGATGGTTGTGAGCCACCATGTGGTTTCTGGGAATTGAACTCAGGACCTTTGGAAGAGCAGGCAATGCTCTTAACCTCTGAGCCATCTCTCCAGCCCCCTCGTGGTGCCTTTTTGTTCTTTGGTTTTGGGGTTTTTTTTTTTGCCCCAAATGATTGCATATATACATATGTCTAAATACAAAAATAGTATATGATTATAAAATATTGGTAACCAAGAATAAGTGAAAATTCTGAAGTTTTAACTTACCTGATAATGGTTTAGGCAACACACTAATCCCTCTTTTTTTCAAAGCACAATATCCACATATGAAATAAATGTCAGTGACTGTGTGACCTTTAGTAAATATCTTCTAATAAATGGCTACCCAATGTCTTCCCTGTAGCACGTGATGGTTTTGAAATGATGAAGTCTGTTCTTATGCACTGGATACCAGATATACAGATAGATAGGAGCTGCAGTCCTAATAAGGATGTGAGTCAAATGCTCTGGCTTTCTCAGACAAAAGAGCAATTACCACCACAGCCTCTTAGACCCCCAGGTAGGAGGACTGCTGGCCTGCATCCCCAGAGAGTGACTAGGGTCTCTGCCTGGTGACAGCTGCACAGGAGCACCATGCTCTGGGGATAGCATTGTGCCCTTGGGAGTACATGTTATGTGATCTGAGTGGCACATGTGTATCTAGAAGCGAGCAATTGAGTAGGTGGCTGGCAGGAGGCACACATCCAGAGTTCTCTCTGTTGGATTTGGGTCAGCATGGGACAAGAGTGGTTGCTAGGCTGCAGGCGTAAGGCTGGGTGTACCCTAGGAACATGGGTCTTGCTTACTACAGAGGTAGCCATATCTTGAGTAGGTGTCCCTGCCCAGGTTAGCATGCACTCCTCATTGCTCTGACATCTGAGAGCAGCCTAGAAGGTGAAGGGCCCCTGTAGTGAGCATACCCTGCACCCAGAAGATATCTGTGGGACAAACCACTGCCACTGAGACTGGGTGGGAGTTGGGAAATGTAACTGAGAGTGTGGAATGTCAGCACAGATCAAATTCACACCCCTGCCTTTATAAATAAACCAATCAGGGTGCCGCACAACACCCCACTGTCTCCTGAAAGCCAGTGTCATGAGCTCTGGAGGGCAGTGAGGCAGTGCAGGCCTCCTGGCACAGGAATCCCAGACCCATGTATCTGTGCTGGCCAATGTGAGTGGGGCAACGCTGGGAACTTGGGACCGGAGTCTCTGGATTGTGTAGCACTCCTCCCTTGAGCATGGTCCATAGGTCCCTCTCTGTGGCTTCAGGTGGTAGGTTCCCATGACATCTGGAGTGGGAGACCAGGGCCTGCTCCAGTCTTCAGTCACACTAATGAGTCACCTGAATGTGCACGACAAAACAGTGAGTTTGCCTCTTTAGCCTCCTCCCAGTGATTTCCAACCCCAGTCCTTCTGTGGAGAAAAACCTAACAAATTTCACAGGCCGCCAGAGCTATCCTCATCATGGTCCATGTCTCCAGGGATGTAGGAAAGCCAGCAAGATTGCCCAAGCATGTGCTAGCAGGCCGTTTGGTGTGGTGGACAGATCGTGGGGTGAGGGATTCTGGAGAGCAGAGGAGTGGGGTTGCAGGGGTGAGGTGGGGGGATGCAGCAGCTGGATGTCTCTGCATTAGCTAGGAACCATTGCCTGTGCCCTGAGTATGCCACAAGTAACAGAGGCCGGGTGTGGTTTGTGACATGTCTGTTATCTTCCCATTCTTTGTAAATCTAAAACAGTCCTAAAAAAAAATGCAGCCTGTTACTAGGGAGGAGAAGCCAGCCTGACTCTTTTATGGCAGAGGCTCGCTCAGGGCTGTACTCTCTGCTGAGGGCGGAGCCTCCTCTGGTACAATGGCAGCTTGGGGAAGAGGGGCACATGGTGGCAGGAGTAAAGGATTGCAGAAGTGGGCTGCATTCAGCTGACCACTTCCTATCATGTTGGTGCCCACATGGAGACAGCCTGGCTTTGGGTTTCTAAGTGTGTGACACCATTCCCATGTCCCCTTGCAGCATGTGGCCCCTGCACTGCATCTGGGACACAGCAGCTCTGTTTATAGAGTGTCACACAAGGGCCTCATCTTTGGGGATGTACACAGTGTGCCATAGGTCTCTGGGGCAGCTTTCCGAGTCTTATCTTCTGAGGTCCTGGCTGTCACCAGAGGCCAGCAATGGGTTGCAGGCCCTGGATTTATCTCTGTAATTTACAGATAAACTATGAGAAACTTCCAGCAGCAGGCTGGGCATCTGCATATATCAGAATCTTGGTCCTGGTCAGATGGGACACTTCGTCCAGTGTGTGTTCAACCTTTTGACATTGTGATATGATGTCGTTGTCTACAAAGTTCAGGCTTGCAATGAATGATGCAGCTGAGGTACAACCCCCCACCCCCATCTCAGCTTTTGAAGTAAGCTTGTGATTTGTATTGTGTATCTGTGTGTCTTCGTAGCTGCCCTGCAGTGCACATGGCCTGTGGCTTGACAAGAACAGATGCTGGCTTGTGGGTTAAGGTCCCTTACCTGTGGTTCCCTCTCACACTCCCGTAGTAGTAGGTCCCCTTGGGCTTGACACCAAGTCATTTGGCTCTTCCAAGCTTGTGGTCCTAACTTCTATGTTTGATCCCAATGCCACATAAACCAGATATAATGGCTCATACCTGTAATTCCAGCACTTGGGAGGTAGAGTCAGGAGGATCAGAAGTTAAGGACATCCTTGGCTGCAAAGTGAACTGCAGATCAGCTTGGGCTACATAAGACCCTGTTTCAAAAACAAGCAAACAAACAAAGAAACCATCCAAAAAGAAGTATAGAAACCATTTGGAAAGCCCATCACATCTCTGTACAGAACACACATTTGTGTCTGTCTTTCTCCTCTCTCCTGTTTCCACGCTCACTCTCCCATCAGTAACTATGCAAGTGCTGGGGCCAAATCTGTGTTTGCCACAGAACACGCTATCGGAACAAGTGCCAGTCACTGACACTCTGCTTCTCTATAGAGGTACATGCCTCCGCCTCTGCCTTACTTGTGATTTGGTAGTCTCTGACTTTCCACCGCTCCAGTAGCTCCACATGTCAGGTGGAGTTGATGGGTTCAAGGTCTGACCAGCATTGTGTGCCTGGTTTCCAGGAAGCACTAGTTAGTGGATGCTTCCCCTCACCCCGAGACAGATCTCTCTGTGTAGCCTTGGCTGTCCTGGTACTCACTCTGTAGCCCAGGCTGGCCTCAAATTCAGAGATTCCACCTGCCTCTTCCTTTCAAGTGCTGTGATTGAAGGCATGCACCATCAACACCTGGCTAGGGAGTGTTCTCTCCTAAGGACACACCGGCACCTTACCATCTTTTATTCTACCCACCCCATGTTTATTTGTTAATTGCATTTCTCCTGTTGGCCTATGTGATGGTTAGATTTTTGTCATCTTGGATAGCGTTTGATAAGTGTGCTGTGGCCCTCACGTCACAGTGGTGTCTGCCCATGTCACACGTTCCTCTGTCTACACTTCTGCTGGAAGTTGTTCCGAGAAGACACTGCTTCACCAGGCATCACACTCAGGGGTTTCTTCTTTCATTGGTCTGTGGGACCAGTACCCATGCTTTGTGTCACCTGGAGGCTGGCATTGCCAGTGGTTTCTGTATGGGGCCTTTAATTCCCTATCCGGGTAGCCAAGGGAGATGATGAAGTCCTTGTGATGGGTTGATGTCTGACTACCTTCTCCATTGCGACCCTTGTTGGGTCCATTCTGGGGTGCGCACCACCCCTGTGAGCACTGGAATATGACACAATGGCAGTGTTGGCAGTCACCCAGGGCACCCTCCCGCCCGAAGCCTCTCCATTCTCTTACCCGCATCTCAACTAGTGCAGGTTTGAGAAGAAGAAACCTAAAGATGGGCAGAATAGGGTGAGTCGCTCTGCTTCTCCCCCAGCATGGGTCAAGGAAAGCCACTCTGGGATCTTGTCTCCTTGAAAAGAGTGGCCCTTATCTGTGAGTCCCAATGCTCTGATTTGTGCACGCGAGCACAAAGGGATCGTGTCTGCATTTGGTGTACTGTTTGGCAGCTGAAGGAGGCCCCTCAACTTGGGTTTGCAGTGTTGTTTTCTCAGCTTGTACCAGAAGAGTTCACAAGAATGTTCCCCAGGTTTTGCCTGAGGTCCTGGGAACAGTACACTGACTTGGTCCAGTTCCTCCAGGTCAATGGTTCTCAACCTTCCTAATGCTTAAATACAGTTCCTCATGGTGTAGTGACCCTTAGCCATAAAGTTATTTCCATTGCTACTTATAACTGTAATTTTGCTGCTGTGATGAATTGTAATGTAAATATCTGATATGCAACTCTCCTAAAAAAGCTGTTCATCCCCCCAAAGGGTCATGGCCCACAGGTTGAGAACATGTGCTCCAGATTGCTAGAGGTCTGATCATCAGCAGTAATAGCTAAGTTTGAGTCTTGTAGTGGGAGGAGTCTTAAGGAGGGGCGCGGCTTGAACCCATGCAGCTGGGGGAGTCTTAGGTTGTGTAGGCAGTCAGGCAGACACAGAGTAAAGACAAGGTCGTGATGTTGGCCTGCACTCTGAGGTGCCCAGCTGTCTGTGATGTCCCCTGTTGAACCAGCTGCTCAGCGTCATAAAACCGAAAAATCACAAAGTTGTCCAAGTCAGTCTCTTCCTCACCAGTTGCAGAAACAGAAGGCTGGAGGGGGACCAGGGACTGTCTGTAGCTGGCGGAGCCAGGCTGGGCATCCAGG
The DNA here is from genome assembly GCF_903992535.2 of Arvicola amphibius. NCBI lineage: Eukaryota > Metazoa > Chordata > Mammalia > Rodentia > Cricetidae > Arvicola > Arvicola amphibius. Next base: position 98,644,540 of record NC_052056.1, on the reverse strand, counting down.
GCATGAGCTGCATCCAGTGCTGCAGACCATGTCCTCTAGGCTTCCTCCTGTGCCCTGTGAGATGTGCTTGAGTAGCAGCGACACTGCACTAGGCCTGAGGCTGTCCTAGCCTCTCCATCTCTCTGCTCAGTCACCATGGACCTCTTGTTTCTCACCTCTCTCTGAGGACACTGAGGGAGGAGCCAGCGTAGGACAGTCATTGCAACTTCATCACTTCGCAGCTGTTGGTGTCACCCCAGGAAGATCAGCTCTAATGCATTGCCCACAGAGTCACCCGCACTGGTGTAAGGAGTCGCTGCTTGGAAGCACAGGGCTGGCTCAGGGTGGGTGCTGGGAATGCATTATACAAGTAGCGTAAATGAAATGGAGTTTGTAATAGAGCAGTGTGAAGCCCGAGTAAGATTGCTTCGGGAAGTCTCAATTGATTCCCACTCCTTCCTACAATAGGTGTTGTAGAGCTTTTTCTCAGAAGGTTGAAATTGCAGGAACACGGGGGCTGGGGCTCATAGTACAGAGTGCTGAGGGCCTCCTCCTCTCTGTCCCCTTCAGCTGGGGGCTGGGCAGGAAGTAGTCAAGAGGCAGTGACTCAGGGAGTCACTGGGTGTGTGTGGTGCTGTCTGCACTGTTTTCTAGCCCAAAGAAGGTAAGGAACAGATGGGGCATGGAGAGGCTCTTACCCTGCCCTGCCTTACTGAGTAGCTGTGTTAGCCTCCACCTACCCACAGAGAGCCAGACACATTTACTGTGCAGCCACAAGCCTGGCTGATGTGGGTGTGGACCCTACTGGCTGTGTCTAGTGGGTCTCTACAGAAGCTGGTGACCCCGAAGGTGGCTCAGCACATGGTGCCCATGGCTCAGTGGCAGGTGAGGTGACCGCATCAGGAGGCTTACCACAGTTCAGGGAGAAGACTCGGAACTGCCGAAGGAAGGACGGCAGCCTCGAGGGCAGGCTACCAGGTATTCTGCGAGGCTGCTGTCTGTCCGTGTCCACGCTTACAGAGTGTTGTGGCCGATGGGCACCCAACAGATGTCCGTTTTCTCGCTCCCCATGCTGCATCTGATAAGTGTCTGTGAGCATGTGTTGACAGCCTCCTGCATTGTTGGAAGGGTTGAACTTCTGACTCCCCAGCCCTAGCCCACCCAGGAAACACAATGCATGGGAACAGACCAGGGACCCTGTTTAATAGGCTCTAATTGGCCTAAGTGAGCGGTGTGCTAATTCTAAATTAGCCTTATCTACTCATGAAAGAATCGAAGCAAGAAATGCGTTTGGTAACACTTTGTTAGCGCTTTGTTCAAGAGACTATATGGAAATTAATGGAACTGCATTTCACTAAAATTATCCTCTCATTCTCTCGTCATCAGTGGGATTGGCCTCACCCAATTAACCACATTTAATGAGCTTTGATGACTGTGAACACTTTTGTCCCCAGAGACATTTGTCTGCACCCCTTGTTCAAACAACCACTGGGGGCATAGCCTCTTGTTTCTCTCCTTGCTTCTGCTAAGGGTGGGGTGCAGGGCAACCAACTCTCTCTGTGCCCTACCTGGCATCTCTGGGCTCCTTTCTCATTGTCGGTGCCTTGTGGTCACAGGATTGGATTGGACACAGCAAGGCCTGGTGGCCTCAGATGCATCTTGCAGACTCCCTCAGCATCCTTTTGACCTGTCTCAACATCTGAAGCATCATTTGTTGCCAGGGATCTGGCAGATGGTGAGGCCGAGTCTGGCCTGAGATTCCAGTGTCATAACTGGGCTTTCTGTTCTCAGACCCCTCACCCTTTTCCATCTTTCCTTGTCCCTCTGTTATTAGTGATGATCCCAGCTCTCAGATGAACCCAACACCATGGTCCCTGCTTGCCACCCTTGCCTTCCATCTTCCTGTGCTGGGTCTCACACTGCCTTCTCCTTTCCCTTAGCACTCCCCGCCCCCATGAGTGCTCATTGGCCAACTCTGTGAGGTTCCTGCTGGGACAGTGGTTGAGCCTCAGAAGGAGGCCATCCACTCAGCCGTCTTCAGGTGTGCAGTGCACTTTCAAGACCACACACAGCTTTGTAAGTAAAAAGTTTCATGTTAAGTGGAGCTTGGTGGTGCCTGCTGTAGTCTCAGACCTCAGGATACTGAAGTAAAAAGCATTGCTGTGAGTTCAGGACCATGGGCCACATCACTCCTCACTAAATGTACTAATGTAGACGAGGTCAGTGTGTCTGTGGACCCCTGCAGGACATGAGGTGACTAGTCTCTGGTACCTTGTGGCTCTTGGCTACTCCCAGAACCAACCTCAGTGTTAGCTTTGCCTGGTTTTGGATTTCACTTTCATGGATTCCTGCGCATGTAGCTGTGGTGGTTGGTTGGCTTCTTTTGTTCACAGTGACCCTGCTGGACACAGAGGTTTCATAATAATCTCTGAGAGTGCCATGTGACTTTCCCTCCTCCTCGTGGTGGACATTTGGGTGTCTTCCTACCCAGCAATATCTAGCAATGCTGCTGTGAGTTTTCTGGCCAAGGGCTTGGGCATAGGGTTTCTGTGTGTTTGTGTACCCATAAGTGCACTGCTCTTGCGGGGGCCCCCCAAGTTAATCCCTGGGCAGCAGCACCGTTCAGCATGCTTTCTCTCCCCTCTGCTTCCTGACTGCGGATGCAGTGAGAATGGCTGCTTCAGCCTCCTGCTTCCTTGGCTTCCCCCTGTGCACTGTGGTGACTGCATCCTTGGACTGTGAGCCACAAGAGGCCTGTCTCCCTTCAGCTGCTTCTCTATCTCAGAAACAGGAATGAAGGCAGTCACCAACATGACTTGGATACAGTATTTTCTCTGGCCAGTGGCCCCTCCCTCAGAATAGGTGTTCCTTTATGACTCCCCAGAACATGGCACACAGCAGACCCCATATGATTTGATTATTCATAAGGTTCTTGATAAATTTTGGTCACTAGCTTTTTGTTAAAGAAGTAATTGCAAATATATCCCCTGCCCCCCAAATCTGGCATTTCTCATTATTTTTCTTCATTGACATTCTTAATTTTACTGAGCTCTAATCTGTTTCCAGATTTTTCTGTGCTTGTTGTCTGGGCATGTGTCCTACCTTAGAAGCCTTTGCTGCCACCTGTGCCTTCAGTTCATGTTGTGATTTTTACCTACCCTGTGATTTCCTTTTATGTCCCTGTGACACGATTCCTGGCCGAGGCAACCTAAAGGAGGAAGGATTTGTTTGGATTCATGTTGCAGCGGATACAGCCCATCATGTCAAGGAGTGCATGATGACTGAAGCCCGCAACTGATCACGTCATAGTGGCAGACAGAGTGGAGAGCATGGGACAGAACCAAAAGTGGATATCACCCACATACTCTGCCTTCCTCCTACCAACCTTCCCCAATCCCCAGCAACCCTCTTTTGCTAAGGAGGCCGCAGCCCTAAAAGTTCGACACCTTCTGAAGACAGTGCCACTAGCTAGTGACCCAGTGCTGTTTCTTCAATCCGTGATGGAGGCCTGGGAAAGTTGAGTCAGGTATTAATGAAACGTGGCAGAGGCATCAGAGGTGGCAGCACAGTAGATACACTCACCAGCAAGAGGCAGAGGGGAGCAGGCAAAAAGCAACAGCCTTTTTGAGACTCCTTGTCTTTGGGTATAGTAGTTACTTTTCTTTTGCTAGAAAAGAGAGGTTTGTTTTGGCTCATGATTCCAGAGGGAAATAGTCCATCATGGGGAGAGGGGGAAGTCAGGAAATGGTAGCAGGAGTAGGGAGTTGGTTGATCACAGTTTCATCCATGTCCAGGAAGCAGAGAGCAAGCACAGGAAGTAGGGTGAGGCTATAAAATTCCAGTGACATGCTCCTCCAGTAAGGCTATACCCTCTAAAGGTTCCGTAATCTCCCCAAACAGCCCCACCACCTGGGGCACAAGAGTCCAAAGACAGAAGATTGTGGGGGATGTTTCTCATTCAAACCACCACATTGAACCACCACTGGAAGGCACCATCCACTCTGGGGGAGGGCCTTCCCACTTAGTTATCTGTTCAGGGAATATCCTCTATTCCTGGAGTCATGTTGATTCCAGTTCCTGCCAAGCTGACAGTCACAGACAGAGATTAACCATCACAATGCCTTTCATCAAATCTTACATCTAAGAGATTGTACTGTAGTGTGGGAATTTCAAGTGAATACATTTCTTTCCTGCAGGGGTGGGGACTGAGCCTGGGGACTGAACCTAGGGCCTTGCTTGGCAAGCACTGTACAGTGAGCTGCAGCCCCCAGTCCTCTGGTGCTTTATTTTGAGACGAAGTCTCATTAACTCAGGATGGCCTTGCACTTGCCCCACCACCCAGGGAGCCCTTGAACCTTGGCTCCTCCTTCCTTGCTGTGGATCCAGGCTCTGTTTGTTTATCCTTGATGATCTTGCTCCAGTCTGGTGGCATGGCTAAACGTACTTGCTTTAGTAATCCTTTGTAGATTAAGTCGGATTATCTGTTCGAAGTTGTGTCTTGTGCTGGCAAATTACGGCACCTTCTTTCTCAGCCTTTATTCTTCAGGTTCTTTTCTTTCTTTGCTCCACTTCTGAGAAGCTCAGCGGCTCCGCTTTGAACAGAGGGGTTAATGGCAGAGTGCCCCTCCCTGCCTGTCTCAGCTAAGCCGGCAGTGAGTAGCTGTTAGAGTTCACGCTGTCCATGGGAGGAAATGCAGCCAGTCAGCAGGCCCTCTAGCCTTCATGTGCTAGGGGGCTCTTTTCAAATTCTCTTCAAAGATTTGCTTTGTTTTATTCATTACTTGTATGCGTGTGTGTATATGTGTGGGGGGTGTCGGGTGTGCACACCACACAGCATTCATGTGGAGGCGTGGAGGTCAGAAAACTCCCGACAGCTATATCTCTTTCCACCGTGGACCTAGGGTGGAACTCAGGTCATCATCACCTTTGTAGAGCAAGCACTTTTACCTTCTGGGACATCTCGTGGGCCCTAAGAGGCTTTTTTTCTGTATTGTGTTTCCATGGTGGATAGGTATCAATTTTAAGCAATTTTTTTCTGCAAATATTGATACTGTATGACTTCTCACATTTATTCTGTTAATGTGGATTGGCTTCTGACTTTTCAAATGTGGAGCCCCACAGGTGGCCCAGGACTAAGCGCTTCTCCCCTGCGGGTTATGCATTGCAGTTTAGCTCTGCGCTTGCTTAGCCACCCAGCTGCAGTTCTGGATGAACACTGACTGGAAAGTCTGGCCCTTAGGTTCCCATTAGGTTTTCTGCTGTGGATTTTCTGGGATAGTCTGTAAGACTGGTGCTTACTTACTCCTTAATGGTCTGCTGCACTACACCAGTGTGTAAGCTACTGGTCGACTTGTAAGTTTCAGCCATCTGCTTGCCTCTTCCCTCCCCATCCCTGGAGTCACAGATTCATGTGGTTATGTGGATTTAAGTGGATGCTGGGGGTCTGAGCTCTGTCTTTATGCTTGAATGATAGGCCCTTTATCCACTGAGCCATCTCTCTAGCCTCAATAGCTTAAATTATTCTTTGTGTGTGAGAACTTGCATGTGTGTCCTGGTATGCATGTATGTGTATGCATGTAGAGGCTAGAGGGTATCTTCTTGAATTGCACTCCACCTATACAAAAAGATTTTTTTCACATATGTATATAATACATGTATATCACATGTATTCAGATGCCTTCAGAGTTCAGCAGAGGGTATTGGGTCCTTTGGAACTGGAGTTACAGGCGTTTGTGAGCTCTCCAACATGGGTACTGGGAACTGAACTCAGGTCTTCAGCAGGACCTGCTGGTGCTCTTAACCACTGAGCCATCTCTTCAGCGTCCACCTTGTGTTTTCAGTCTCTCACCAATGCCGCTTTTTCATGAGTGCTTGGGATCCTAACTCAGGTCCTTCTGCTTGTGCAGCAAGTATGTTACATATTGAGCCATCTCCACGTTTGCATTTTTTTTTTTAAACCAGGAACCAGAGTTACAGATGGTTGTGAGGCTCCATGTGGTACTGGGCATTGGACCCAGGTCCTCTGCAGGAGCAGCCAGTGCTCTTACCCACGGAGCTACCTTTGCAGCACTCCTCCCCCAGTGCCACTAGTATTCTGATGTGTACTGCTTCCCTCTCACCCTTGCTTGTTAATCTTTATTTGATTATTAATAAACATTAAGGGTTTATTAATTTTTTAAAGATATTTTATTTTATTATGTGAATATCTCTGTGGGTATGCACATGTGAGTGCAGGTGCCTGTAGAGGCCAGAGACGGTGTCAGATGCCCCTGGAGCTGTAGATGCAGGCGGGTGTGAGCCACCCGATATTGATGCTAAGAACCATACTCGGGTCCTGTGCATAGCAGTATGTGCTCTTAACTGCTGAGCTCTCTCCCAGCCCAAGGGCTTATTAATTTTATTAGTCATTTGAACGAGCCAACTTTTGGCTTTATTAATTCTCTATAATATTTATTCTGTTTTACTCGTTTGCTTTTCATATTGCTCCCTCCTTTCTGTGGCATTAATTCGTGCTTGAATATGAGTTGTGTATGTAGCTGGTTGGTTCTTATTCTGTCTTCTCTTTAGATGCCTGCTCTTAAGGCTGTAATTTAGTTGCATGCTGTGTGCTTCATATATTTTATTTTCCTTATTGTGTTAAGCAGCCTTCCATCACGATAGTAGGTTGCCAAGATTATCCTTATGAAGAAAAAAATGCTTATTTGGCAATTCTGTGCTGTACTGAATTATGATTTTACACTGTGGCCAGATCATACATCCTGGCCGACCATGTAGTGAGGCCAAGTCCTTCACCTCCAGGCCCTAAAGCCAGGAGATGGCAAGGAAGAGCCTGGGATCCCACAATCTTCTTCAGGGTCATGCCCCCAGGCACCTCACTTTCTTTCACTTGGCCCTACCTCCTAAAGGTTCTCGTAGCTCTGAGTAGTACCACAGGATGGGCACCAAGCTTTCAACACATGGATCCTTGGGGACACTTGTGATTCAGACCCTGACACTCTGTAGTTTGGAGTATTTATCCATTTCCATTGTCATTTTTGGGTTATTCACAAATAGGTTTCTTAACTTAAATCCATTTGCTAAGTTTTTATCTCTTGCATCATTTAATTCTACTGTAGCTTCCTTGTCCTCAAACTATGCTTTGATTGATATCAGTCTTTTAAAATGTATCAAGATGCGTGGCTAAGAAAGGTGGCACACATTTATCATCCCAGCACTCTGGAGATGGAAGCAGGAGGATTACTGTGAGTTTGAGGCCTGCCTGAAGTACAGTGTGAGACTGTCTGAAAGAAACTTTAAGAAATCTGCTTCGCGGCCTCCTGGTAGCGTGGGTTCGTGAAGCACCTCTGCACGGGTCGTGGACCTGCGGCTGCTGATGTCATCACCTGCAGATGCCTGGTCAGTGGCAAGTTGCCCTGTTGAGCTTCTGTGTATCCTAGTGAAGTTTCCTGTGGTCTGACTGTTTGTAGACAGCCTGTCTTCTCCTGTTAGCTTTGTCAGTTAGCATCCTGTGTCCTTAGATGCTGTGCTAGGAGGCACACGCTGATTAAAAGTAGTCTTCTTTCTCTGCCTGTGAATTCATCTGTGCCTGTGGATTCTTCCAGTGATTAGTTCTGTAGAGGCCATCAGCTTCCATATTTATATCTGTACCCTTTGCTCTTCCAGCTTCCGTTTGAAACTTCATTATTTGGTTATAAACATTCTCTTATAAGTGGAGTATAGGTTTAGTGTTCTTTATTCAGACAGGCAGTGTTTTTCTAAGTTGAAACATTTAGTTTAGTTGTCTTTTATGTAATGAGAAATCTGTTCCTCTGTGAATGAATCAGAAAGAACCAAAGGTCTTACACATGAAAGGTAAGTGCTCTACCATTTAGCTACACCCCAGCCCCTTACTGGGGGATTCTAGGCAGGTGCTCTACCATTTAGCTACACCCCAGCCACTCACTGGGGGATTCTAGGCAGGTGCTCTACCACTGAGCCACACCCCATCCCCTCACTTGGGGAGTCTAGGCAGGCATTCTACACTATAGCCATACTCCAGCCCCTCTACTGCTGAGCAAGGCTGTCTGTTCTTTGCTCTTGGATTCTGAGAGAGACTCTACTGTGGAGCTATGTTCTCAGCTTAACACATTTGCATTTAAATTATCTATCTTACTGGTCTTTTTGTTTGTGCTTCCACACCCCTCCCCTCCTGTTTTTGTACTTTGTCATAGAATAAACTTTCCCTTCTGTTTTTCTCTCTCCTCATTATCTTGGTCACCTGGTGTGCTTTTATGTGATTCTTCTTAGTGGCTCCACTGCTGATGAGAAGATAGGCTGTTAATATCAAAGTCTAGTAAAAATTAGTACATTCCCCTCTCCCTATGGCACCCTCTAGCCATTTGCTCCTGCTTGATTCCTCAGCTGTAGGCTCCTGGATGTTGACATGATATGAAGATATACATACACTGATGTATATACCAACTGTTGTGTACACTTGTTCAGAGATTCAGGACACATGGCTCAGGCTGGTCTCGAACTTCTTATGTAGCCAAAGCTAACCTTGGACTTCTGGTCCTCATGCTTCCGCCTTCTGAGTGGAGATTACAGCTGTGTAGCACAGAGCCCTATTGCTGTTTATATATACATCTATTAATGTTTGAACTTTGAAGTTGTCCCTACTCTCTTGCTTTGCTCTGATTCGTTTGTCACAATTATTGAACCAGTATGTATTATTTAATTAATTCATAGTTGTGCCGAGAAGCAGAAAGGGTGTACTTTGGTTTCAGTTCGTTATGGTGTGGAAGCAGGTGGTGGGAGCAGCCTGTGACTGTAGCGACTGGCCCACTCACAGCTGTGCCAGAGAAATGGCCAGGTACGTCTTTCTCTCTGTCTCGTCTCTTCTCTTCTCTTCTCTTCTCTTCTCTTCTCTTCTCTTCTCTTCTCTTCTCTTCTCTTCTCTTCTCCCCTCCCCTCCCCTCCCCTCCCCTCCCCTCTCTTCCTCTCCTCTCTCCTCTCCTCTCCTCTTCTCTTCTCTCTCTTTCTCTCTCTCTGTCTTTTCTGTCTCTCCTTATTTTTCTTCCTTCAATACTTGTTTTTATTAATATAAAAACAATGCGTATGCATGTGCCTTTTGCGGGGAAGGTGAGTATGTGCATGTGAGTGTAGGTGGCTGCAGAGGTGAAAGGCATGGGATTCCCTGCAGCTGGAATTACAGGTAGTTTACAGCTGCCGGGTGTGGTTGCTGGGAATGGAACTCAGGCCCTCTGTAAGAGCAAGCACACCTCTAACCACTGAGGCCTCTCTCCAGCCCCTTGAGACCTTTATTAAAGTTGGTAATTGGAACTAACCATCACTGCCTTGTTACTAAAAGTACATAGCTTACATTAACATTTATTCTTGTGCTCTATAATCCTCCTCTCCTCCTAAAGATGCAATGTGTCTGCTAAGTTGTTGAAGCTAAGCTCAAGTAATCCTCCTAGCTCAGCCTCTAGAGTAGCTGGGACTACAAGTGCATGCTGAAGTTCCTGACTGTAAGAGCACCTCGTAGGACCCTGTTGTTGTCTACTGAAGGTTTGTAGTGAACTGGTCTCTCCTATGGAATTATCAAGTAGGGTCCATGTAGTGGGACCTCATGTGTCTGTTGCTTCACATTATGGCTAATTCAGTTCCTTATCAGAAACAGGCTGACCTGTCAAGCTGAACTCCTGTCAGGAGTCACTCCAAAAGCAGGGACAGGGCAGGTCCCACCCAGGGACTGGCTGATGTAACCATCCTTGGTCAGGACAGTTGTATTTCCAGGAAAGCAGCAGAGGATAAAACTGGTTACAGTGTACCCATAAGTTGAGGGACGTGACACACCAGGACAGCAGCCTATTTGTAACATGGAGACCTTTAGCAAGAGGCCGGGGTGTCTTGATTATGGTGTTACCAATTGGACTTAGATCCAGTGGAAATCTGTGTGTTTCGGTCAAGAAACTAAACAGCTTCATTAGTCCATAACCTGGTGGGGCACTGTCTTGGGTTCAGGCCCACAGGGATGTCTAGCTGGCCTGGTCACAGCACTACTGTGCTCTGTGTTTCACATTTGGGATCAAAAAAGAGCAGGCCCTGGGTGAGCCCAAGTGCTTTTCCTCCCTCATTGGGTTTTGGTAGCTGGATCCATACAAGAACGTGTGTGTGTGTGTGTGTGTGTGTGTGTGTGTGTGTGTGTGTGTGTGTGTTTTAGATAGACAGGTCATCTTCAAACAGTTCAGAGGTCTACATGATATGGCATTTAAGATATTTTAGAAACCCCACATAGTGTTATTTTCTTTGTGACAAAAGTAAGCCACCAGGCAAGAAAATGCTCCTGCCTTGACTGCTTGCTTACACTATGCTGTTATGGGACAAGCAGGACACAAAAGAGAGGGACTGCCAAACTTTGTCAAGACAAGGCAGACACTCCTTCAAAAATCCTGCTTCCTAGAAAAGTCCGTTGAATACTCTAGGCCTTTAGGCTGAAGATGGATGCTCCAACATTGCAGAGGAACTTTGGGTGACTGTTCAGGCAGCCAACTGTTTCTGTCATTTATCACATTATTTGGAAGTCGCTTGCTTGCACTTTCTGCTTGTTCAGTTAATATTATTTCCTTCCTGGGTCTCTGAGGGAGTTGAAGACTAGTTAGTTATTATTATAGTTTTCCTTGTTTTGTAAGACTCAGAAAAGAAATTCATTAAAGAAGTGTAAAATGTATAAGATACCAAAAGATAGTTTTGGATGGTAATGCAAGTTATGTTAGAAAGTAAATTAGGTACAAGACTTTGGACTCATAAAGATAGGATAGATATGGAGTATTTTCTTTGAATTTGTCAAATGCAAATGGGCTACACATTGTTGATGTATTACTGCCTGCATATATTGTATATAGTTATTGTACTTATTGTATATAGTTGTTCTTATATTAGTTATAGCCTTTTCATTTTAGACAAAAAAGGGGAAATATAGTGTTTTTTTGTGTTTTAATAAATAAAGCTTTGCCTATTGTGAACTCTAGCAGCACCTGCTTCCTGTGGTAGTCCTGAGTGTTCTCATGGGCGTGGCTCTTTTGGTGTGTGTATGTATAATGTGTGTGTGAGCACAAGTGTTCATGTGCTACAGCACACACAGAGGCCAGAGGGCGAGCTCAGGTATTATTCCTCACCTCCCGCTTTGTTGGAGGCAGCAACTCCTTTTCACTGCTGCTACTCCAGCCTGCTGGTCCAGGAGGTCCTGGGATCCTCCCATCTTCCCCTCCCAGCTTGCTGTAGGAACACTGGGATTACATACAATGTCTGGCTTTATGTGAGCTCTGGGAATTTGAAGTCAGGTCTTTACTTTTGAGCTGCAAGTGCTTTGCCTACTGAGCAGCTCCCTAGCCCTCAGCCCTTAGCTAAACTTTTCGAGCATTTTCTCCTAGATTGTTCCCACAATACAGCCTTCATTTTGTTTTTCCTAGTTTCTGTATGGATTCCCACTCATTTCTGTTCTAGCTTTTATTCTTTCCTTCTGTTTGTTTTGGTCTCACATTCTCCTTTGCAGCTTCTCTCCTGGAAGCTAAAGGTGATTTTTTTTTAAGACCTTTGTAAAACACGCTTGCAGAGCCACAAGTTTCTCTGCGAGCCCAGCACCTGCTGTGTTCCATAACTTGCAGTAAAGTTGTATTGTCTTCTTATTGTTCCAAACCATTGTTGAGTTTCTCTTGAGCCGTTCCTTTGCTTGTACATTAATTAGAAGTGGTTTGTTAATTTCTATGCATTTGGGAACCTCTGCCCCTGACTCTTTCACAACTAGTGCCCAGTTTAATTCGGTGGCAAAAATGCTTCTCTTCTCCATTTCCTGTGATGTCATTTCTGGCCCCAGTGCACTGCTCTGCAAGTGTTTCCTGTAATCTTGGGTGCGACATGGGTTCTGCTGCTGGGGATGACACACTCTGTCACTGTCAGGCCAGGTGATTGATGGCGTAGTTTGGGTCAGTGGTGTCCTTACTGATTTTCTGCCTGTTTCAGATAGAGAAGTTTTGAAGTCTGACATGTACCAGGGGTTCATCTGTCTCTCTGTGCAGTTTGATCTGTCTGTGCTGTGTGCGTCTTGCTCCAGTGTCAGTGAGTTTGTGTGGAGGGCGGGCATGTCTTTCCATCACAGTGACCCTTTCATCACTGCAGAGCCAGACTCCTTTCTGGTGCTTTTCCCTGGTTCATTTGACATGCAGAAAGCTCCCCCAGCTCTTACAAAAACATGTAGTGTGTATATATGTATGTTCATGTGAGTTGTAGGTACCTTGGAGGCCAGAAGAAGGCATTGGTTCCCTTAGGACTGGAATTATAGAGGGTTGTGAGATGCCTGTTGTGATTGCTAGGAACCAAACTCGGGTCCTCTGCTAGAACAGGATGTGCTTTTAACTGCTGAGCTATCTCTCTAGCTCAATGGTTCTCAACTTTCCCAACACTGCCACCCTTTAATATTGTTCCTCATGTTGTGGTGACCCCCAACCATAAAGTTATTTTCATTGCTTCTTCATAACTGTGATTTTTGTCCCTATTATGAATCATAATATAAATATCTGTGTTTTCCAATGGTCTTAGGTGACCCTTGTGAAAGGGCTGCCCCCCCAATAGGGTTCGTGACCCACAGGTTGAGAACTGCTGCTCTAGCCTTTCTTGCTCTCTTTTGATTGGAGTTAGCATGGTATATCTTTCTCCATTTACCTTTAATAGATGTGTCTTTTTGTTCAAAGACCACTTCTTGTAAACAGCATATAATTAGGTCTTGTTTTTTTAATGTACTCTGACAGTGTCTTCCAAAGTGGCCTGCTTAGATTAATTGGTGTGCTTAGATCATCCACATTTAAAATGATTGTTGACATGGTTTGCTTTATACCCCTGTTTGTCCCCGTTTTGTGCTTGGTCACTGCTCTTTGTTTCCTTTTCTTTATCTTCTCCACTTCATCTGCCTTGTTTGCTTTTAATTGCACATTTCTTATCATTCAGGTCCGCCTCTGTTTGGCAGCATATGAATTAGGCAGCTTTTTTCTCCTCCTGTATTAGCTTGGACCTAGGGCCTTGTATATGCTAGACAAATGCTCCACCACTGAGCCACACCCTAGCCTCTCTCTGGGGGATTCTAGGCAGGGGCTTTTCCACTGAGCCACACCCCAACCCCTCACTGGGAGATTCTAGGCAGGTGCTCCACCACTGAGCCACACCCCAGCCCCTCACTGGGAGATTCTAGGCAGGTGTTTCAGCCCTTCACTGAGGGGTAGGATTCTAGGTGAGCATTATACTTTGGAGACATAACCCTGCTGTGCAGTCCATTTCTTAACATTTTATTTGAGACAAGATCTTATTAAGTTTTCTAGACTGGTCATGACCCTGCTCTGTAGATCAGGTTGGTTTTGAACTTGATGTCTTTCTGCTTTAGTCTCCAGAGTAATGGAGATGACAGGCCTGCATCAGTAGGTGTGACTAGTATTATCCAAATGTTGGTCATTGGCATTTAGGAATAATCTAGTCTAAGGCTGACAGCACTGAATTACTTTACAGGTTAAGGGATAATCTCAAACTCTCTGAACCATCCTTACCCCTCACCCAGGGACACCATAGTCACTTAATGTGCTGACTTTAAACGTTTACTTTTATTATATTTAGGTGTGTGTGTGTGTGTGTGTGTGTGTGTGTGTGTGTGTGTGCGCGCTCTAGGTGCTGGTGGAGGCCAGAAAGGGTTATCAGATTCCCTGGCTCTGGAGTTCTAGATGCTTGTGAGCTGCCCAACCTAGGTTTTGGGAGTTGAATTCTGCTCCTCTGGAGGAACAAGCAGTCTGTGCTCTTGACTATTGAGCCATCTCTGCAGCTTCTGGGAGACAAATGAAGGCCAAGAAGTCATTAACTCTGTCCTGTCCTCACTTTTCCTTCTGATCCTTGTTCCATGAAGGACTGACCTTCCTTTCTGGTGCTGAGGCTCTGGGGACTCCTGTTGGTAAGGCCTGGTGCTGGCACAAAGCTCCAAGTCACTCTCTGCTTTCCCTTTGACAAGTAGTTTTGCCAGGCACCTAGTAGGTGGGGCTTTTCAAAGTTTAGTGCTCCAATCTCTGTCACACTTGTGCGCTTCCTGACAGGATGCTGTGGTTCTTGTACCTTCCTATTTAGCGTGTGTTCATGTGTGCGCTCGTGGACACATGATTGCTAGAGAACATGTTTCAGGAGTCAGTTCTCCCCTTGATCCTTGGTGATGTGGGGTCTCTGGTGTGGTCTGTGCCCTGCTTTGTGCTCCAGGCAGCCTGGTCCATGGCTCCCCAATGATCTCCTCATTTCTGCCTCTCATCCCCCAGCACTGAGAGTGCTGTGATTACAAACATGTGTCACCACCTCCGGTGCCCATAGAGGCCCCATGCCGCCCTGCCCTTGTGTTATCATGCTTCCTTGGAGGTCTTAGCTAACCTCTGCTTGCTGGAATTTTTTTTTTTTTAACTTCGCAAATGTATTAGATGTTGTTCACAGTCTTTCCAGGACTGGTTCTCAGGATTACCATTTTCCCTTTTCTGAAGTAGCTCTCAATGATTCTTCATATGGAATTTGTGTTCTGTGTTGTAGCACTTATTAATTTTTCTAGCTGTCCCTTGAGGTTTGAGAGTGGCTAACACCTTACATTGTTTTGGCACAAGGGTTTCTTCCTGGCTTGGAGTATCCACGCAGGCTAGGCTAGTCCCAGATTGAATATGTGTGTGTGTGTGTGTGTGTGTGTGTGTGTGTAGCATAGCAACTGTGTCTCGGGTTGGAGTTTTTCATATTGGTGTTCGGTTTTCTAACCCCGGGCTGTCAGCTTGATTTGTCATTGATGGGCATTGACATCTGACATTTTGTATCGGTGATGACTGGAACTGCCCCCTCTCTCATTAGCAGCTCATATTGTTCTGGTGACTTGAGCCTTAGAGAGACACCCAACTCTGAGTTCTCGGCCTTCAGTTGGATCTTGTTGAGTGTAGGTGAGGCTTCCACTCTCCTTGGCCGCCTTCTCCACACACTATTCATTTTCTGGAAATACTCTGTAGTGGACTCCTGCTTTGCTACAGAGTATGAGCTTTGTCTTTTAATCAGCATGTTTAGTTTGTCTTCAGCATTTATTCTTCCCATTTGAATTTCTATATTCCTATTTCGTCCATTATCTGTACCATTTAAAAATATCATAGTTACAGTTTTCTTTCATTGCTTTGAATTTACTGGAGTTTTCCCTCAGGCCCTCCCCGTTCTCCCTGCATGGTTTCTGTATTGCAGTTACTGTATCCTGGCCCCACTCCTGATGTCCAGGGATGACTTACACGATGTGGTCTGGGCAGTGTAGTAGTTGCCTTACTTGCAGAAATGAGGGCCCAGGTGCTGTTCAAGAGCCCACAGAGCTGGGGGTCTCAGCAGTCTCCTCCTGGCCCCAGAGGCCCAGCTTCCTGGAGGGTCATTGCTCTTTAGTCCATGTGAGAAGCCTGAGGAGGCTGCGGTTCTGATCTCAACGAAGAAGTGCAGCAGCCACAGGGCAGATGAACTTGCCAGCAAGGCACAAAAGCAAGCTGGCAGAGAGCTGAGCTTTCTTCTGGGACCTCCTTTTATCTGGGATGCTGCTGGAAGGGCAGGCTTTTCCACTGAAAATCACCTCAAGCAAGTCCCCACAGGTCTATCAGCAGTTTGTCCTTCAGTTCATTCCGGATCAAGTCATGTTGCCAGCCAAGATTAACCATCCCACAGCCCAAAGGCAGCCTTTCTATCTTAGTGCCACTTCTCCCCTGAACTCTGATTTAAGACTCAGAGTAGCCACAGTGTGGCTGGATCTCACAGCGATGAAACGAGTGTGGGGAATCCACTTCTTCCTTGCCAGCCTTTGATTCACCTCGAGAAGGTATTTGATGAGTGGATTGATTCTGTCTTCTCTGTGCCTTCTGCTGGTGTGTCCGTCTGGGCTTGACATGGTGTGTCATTTGATAGTTATCTATCTCTAGCTCACAGGTTTTGCATGTAGGCTTGTGACTGCAGACTCTCAGCAATAGACTTTCCTGGGTTTTCCCGTCTACCCAGCATCAAGGCGGCATGCATATGGCAGCCATCCTCAGTGTGGTGATGGGTCTTACTAGAAGTTTGTCACTGTGGCCAGGGGCTGTTCTCTCCAGGGCCCTCACCTGGCTGCCCAGCTGATCTGGCACTGCAAACCCTGTTCCTCTCCTGCTTGAGGCCTGCTATATCCCAGACCTTGGTGGCCCGTGACTTTGCAGGGAGGTTTCCCTTGAGACCCAGGTTCACTTTGTATAGCCCCATCAACCATAGTTGTAATTGGTCGATTACTTCACATAGTTACTCACTGCTCACTTGGGTCATGGTTGGTCAGTGAAGCCCTGGGAATTCAAAAGGCCAGTTCCGTGGTTGGGAGTGAGCAGCCCCCCTCACAGAGATAGGTGGAGGTGGCACTGTGTTGGTTGGTGTCACCAGGCCTGGCTTGTTGTCTGATGTCCTTTGTCAGACTGGATGTACCATATAGGGCCTTTTCTTCTCTTTTGACCCTGCAAACAGGCTTTTCTCATGCTTATGGTTCTAGAATGTTCCAGAAGGAAACAGCCAGAAAACCCTGATGGGGCTGTACTTAGTCTAGACATCCCTGTTCCCTGTGAACTGGGGCTTGGACTCTGGTCAGGCATGCCTCTGCTGTCCTGAGCACTGAGGGGCAGCTCTGGCTGATCAGAATGGAAGCTCCTGTGGTTCACAATGCCACTGCAGCTAGCTGTTCAGGCTCCTGCACCCTCTGACAGACATGCAACCTCCGGTGTGACATGGTATCCTGTGGCCTTCTTACTTTCTGGAACCTCTTTCCACTAGTGTGAATGTGCAGGGCGTGTGCCAGGTTGACTCTAGAGACAGACTCCTTCTGTCCAAGTCGCCTGTGCGCCTGGTGTGTTGGGATTCCCTTGGAATGGATGCAGAGAGGGCTTGGGTCCTCTAGAGAGGACTTGAAGCTCTAAAGACCTTGAAGACTCCCTTATGGTGAGGCAAGTTGAAGAGCACAGGGCTGGGGGCATAGCTAGAGCTAGAGGTAGTGGAGCCAGGATGCTTGGTAGGGAGCCATGGGCACCCTCATCTGTGCATCTCTTTTAGGGTGGGCTACAGCCAGGTTCTCCAAATGGAGATAAGCATGTTAAAAGAAGGGCTTCTGTTGCCTAGCAGGTACTGGTTGCACTGTGGAGGCCTCCATGCCTCTAGCGCACTTCTCTTGGAATGCCCCGTGAGTGGCCCTGAAAGAAGTGAGCAGGGCCGGGATTCCCAGAGTTGGGTGGATTTCGGCAGCTGCTGGTGCTGGGAGCTAATTGGGAAAGCTCTTTGCAGGCATGATTTATTTGTTCATAAGAAAGCCTTGTGAGGTGACTAAGAGCTGAGTGGAGGAGCCCAGACAAGGAGCAAGGCCATGGTGACAGTGGAAGGACCGCAGGAGATGCCTGCAGAGAGCGTCCCTGCATAGAGGCACTCCGAAGCTTTTCAGACAGAACTGCAATGAGTGGGCTGCCCAGTGAGTCAGCACTGGCAGGGGAGGGTGGGAGGGGCAGCGGAGAGGAGGGGAGAGAAGAGGAAAAGAAAGGAGTGAGGGAAAGGGGCATTGCCTGCCCTGAGTGTAGGTTCTGCTCCCAGCTGCTCTGCAGGGTGGAGGGGCCTCTGGGAATGGGGAGAGACTCCTGGGATGACACACGGGTACCTCCAACCCTTTTAGTGAGGGTGGGAAATGACGAGGGTTGCCTTGAGCCTTTTATTATCCGTCCAGCACCAGGCTCCCCTGCAGCCTGAGCTGTGCTTCAGAGCAGCATGTACACTGGCCTTGTGGGTCACTCATGTTCACTTTAAGCAGGGGTGTTTGACACAGAGAAAGCAGCTGTGATGAGAGAAAGTAGAGGATGGCAGTGACGCATACACCCACACGCCAGACTGCTGTGTCACCTCGAGGGGGTGGGCTCCTTGCCTCTTACCTGATAGTCCAGTATCTCAAGGCTCAGAGAGACTGATTTTATTCTCCGGGGCACGGAGCAAAGTGATGTCTTGCCAGCATTGTACTTGTGTTTTTTGGCCTGAGTTCTGGCCTGGTCTCTGGAGGGGCAACAGACTGCAGGCTGGTCCTCTTCTCCATGTCGTCCCCTCTTTCCCATGGTGCACCAGAGGCTGGTGAAGAGCTATTCCCTGGGGTGGGCTGTGTAGTAGTCTGAATGAGAAATGTCCCCTGTAAGCTCATATATCTAAACATCTGGTCTCTGCTTGGTGGCACTGATTTGGGAGGTTGTGGAACTTGAGGAGGCGGAGCCTTGCTGAGGAACATAGCACTGGGTACAGGCCTTGAGAGTGTACAGCTTTGCCCACTTCTAGTTTGTGTTCTTTTTGGTGTTTGCTCTTGAAGATGTGATTGCTCAATTTCCTGCTCCCCTCACCCCCATCCCATTATAGACTTTTCCTCTGGAACCTTAAGACAGAACAAATCCTTTCTTCCATAGCTGCTTTTGGTTGTGGTGCTCCATCACAGCAACAGAAAGAAACTATTGTGTAGTCCTTCATGTCTTGCTCTCTGGCCAGGCCCCGTTAGAACCACCTACACTGCCCTCTGGCTGGGGTGTACTTTTTCACATGCGCCGGGTGCAGCCTCCATGCTATGGTCACCTGTAACCACCTGCTGTCTTTTTAGCACTCTGGCCCCTGGCCTGTTCTTGCATCCTCTGCCCCAAGGCCCAGTGGGCTGTGCTATTATGACCTCCATGGGCTTAAATGGGCCTTCTCCGTACCAAAGCCAGGTTAGTGAGCTGTCACCAGTGGGCGAAAGATAAGTGACAGGACTTCCACCAGCACAGTGACAGTCACACAGCGCTCTCTTCAGGGCATCCATTGTCTTCCCAGGAGCGGGGATACTGATTCCTGTACCCCATGTTTGTTGCTTGTCCTGTGATGGTCATCTGTGGCCCCTCCTGGCCTGGCTGGTTGAGTCCCTCCTAAATGTTGTCATGGGGGAAAGGACATTGTCAAGAGGCTCAGGTTCCAGAAGGCAGTGATTTGGAGTTCCTGGGTCCTGAAACAAGTGACTCTGTACGTGTATGCCTCACTTTCCCTTCTAGAAAACCACTGTGAAGCCCTGGAATTCTTTACTAGTTTTGTATGCAGCACTTATCAGATTGAAACATTCACCTGTGGAGGGAGGGAGGTGGCTCAGATAGGGTGTGGGGTGGAGTCTGGAGTTATGACTCAGGAAACCACAGGAGACATGGCTCCAGAGTCCCCCCTCCAGGGTTATATAAGCAGGAGATATGGCTCCAGAGTCCCCCCCCCCCCAGGGTTTTATAAGCCGGAAGCATTTGCTGGAGAGAGGAGACTCTTTGGTGGAGCAGCCAGCAAGCTGTGTGGGGAGCTCTAAGGATAAAGCTTTGTGGGATCATCAGCATGCTTGGGTGAACTTTTCGGTGATACAGCTGCACCGGTTACCCATGCTTCTATAAATGCACCCAGTAAACTTATGGTTCATCATCTAGACATGAAAGAAGTCCTTTCTTTGGGTCTGTTATTACTCTCTAGCTAGGAGTGAGTTGAAAATGGCCAAATAACATAGCTTTAGTTAGCCATCCCCATGTGTGCATAATCTCCCCCCCCCCATGTGTGTATGTATATATGTACATGCCCTGTAGGTCAGGCCACAACTTGCAAGACTCAGGTCCCTCCTTCACCATGTGGGTCACAGGCATCAAATTCGTTCCTCAGGGTTGGCAGTTACTCATTGAACTATCTTGGCAGCCCCCACCCCTTTAAGACACAGTCTCTCACAGAGTCCTAGTCTGGCTGATCAGCCAGCCCTGGGAGTTCTTCTGTAGCCACCTTACCAGTTCTAATATAACTAGCATGTGTCACCACACGTGGCTTCTTACATGGCTTCTGGGAACCGAACTCAGGTCCTTATGTTTGCACAACAAACCCTTTACCCATTGGGCCATCTTTCTGGCTCTTCTATACCACTTATGATACCACCAGGTTTTTACTCCAGTTCGTCACCATGGGCTGTCTGACAGCTAGGATGGCCGCTGGCCTGTCCTGACCCAGAGAGGCACTGCCCAGAAGGGCACCCATCCCCTCTGATTGTCTCAGGTGGTCTTGGGGCCCCATCCTCAGTTGATGACTTGCTCAGGAAAACTGTCTGCTAGTACTCTCTCCTTGCCATTAATTATGCGGTGAGCAAATTTGATTGCTTTCAAACAGGATTGTTCTGTACCCGAGGAGAAGCACTCAGTGGAAAATGCCATTTTGTTTGGTACTTGGCGAGCAGGTCTTTAGGGCTCTGTGGGCACCACCCAGGCGCTGATTTGTGCTGCGATGAATCACCTGTGCCCGCTCAAGTGGCACCGAGGAGAGAGTGGCATTGCTCATTAAAGAGCCGTTATTCAGTTGCACTACACAACACCCTCACTGTGATGCCCATTCCTTGAAAAGACACAAACAACAAACTTCTCCGGTTCTATTTTTCTTCTGCGCCAGCCTGGAAACACTGGAGGAGAGAAGCCCAGCAAAAGGTGGCAGCGGGGAGATTTACCGATCAATAAAAGAGACAATTACAGTTTGTTGATGAAAGGAAATCCCCCGCCCGGCCTCTCGTGGCATCGGCACTCTGCTAATGATAACTTGGGTAACCAGCTCGAGACGATAAAAGTCAATGGGAAGATATAGGATTTCAATAAAGTTATGGCACTTCATAAACCTTCCCACGGAAATAGATCGCCCCCAGACCTGTGACCAGTTCCAGCTGGATTTGGAACTTTAATTTCTCACTTATTGAATTTTTTTGGCACTCACTAATTATGAATTCTGTGCCGAGGTGATAACTGTGTCCCCTGCCTGGGAGAGAAGAGAGCCCAGACAAGGCTTTGGAGGCCCATGGGCCAAGGGGAGAATGCTCTTAAACATTAGGGGCTTAAGGATAGGCAGCGCTGGTGCTGAGGGTGACTGAGTCCGGATGACACAGTCAGGGCCGCAGCCGCATCCGAAAGTCCTTGATGGCTGCTGGTGCTGCTCCCGGTGCCCATGTGGTCCGAGGGAGCTGGTCCGTGGAGGTCATAACTCCCCCGTGAGCCTCTTCTGGTATGGACAGATGTTTCAGGTCACATGGGAAGGAACCCCTGGCCAGGGACATAGAGCAAAGTTGTGCGGGGCCACTCTGACCTTTTCCAGGTGTGTGGTTTGGGAAGAGGGTATGTTGGAGTATATAAGAGCCATGTCCTCTCCGTCATCCTGAGACAGCACTTGCCAACGGTAATAAAATCCTATTGTTTTCATGAGCACCAGCTGACTGCAGGACAGCTCACTGGACACTTTGTCCACAGCAGTATTGATCCACATAGCTACCCTTGTGACCTCTTTCTTGCTGAGGGAGAACTTGAAACTTGGGGTGACTAGATAGCTGGCTACAGAGCAGAGCTGGGGTTGGAAGCTGCTTCTTAGAGTAAGAGCTGTCCCCTCCTTCCTGAGCTGTGCTGTCTGTCCTCTGCATCCTCATTGCTGGCTGCATGAATGGGCAAAGCTCAAGCAGAAGGTACCAAGCGTATCAGCAGGGATGCCTCAGGTTCCGGTTAGAAGCACAGAGCTGGGCTTGCTCAGACCTGCAGGATGCAGAGCCTCATCACATTTCCAAGGCGATGTTCAGAGGAGGTTGGTGAAGCTGGGTCCTGGCAAACCTGCACCTCTGGAGGAAGGAATTTTCACCCCCACTTGTGTACTCCATTGAGCTCTTAGGAGGTGACATCAGGGTAAGGGGAGTCCCCAGCTTGGACCTGGAATTTTGGGCTGGACCTCCTCTACCTAGGAGTGAAATCTGTGTGCAGAGGAGCCCAGTGGCACTGCAGATTTGGGGCCGTACATAAGAACCCAAGTCATGGAGAAAGAGAATGCAGTAAGCTGCCTGGGGAGGCCAGGCTCCCCAAAAGTGCTGTGCTCCATATGTGGCCCTCAGAGCATCTCGGCTGCCCACACAGGGCAGGCTGCATGTCTGTGGTCTTCCTCCTGGCAGGGTGGAGTATGTTTCCATTCAGCCCCTGTGACAGCTCTCTCTAGCATTCAAGGGAACCTGGGTCCTAGTCTTGGCAGCATCTGTCCACTGCTAGCTTTCTGGTTCAGTCTGTCAAACTTACGATCTCTAGGTTAGCCAGAACTCCAGCTGCCACTCCCACTCTGCTGAGTGTGAAGGCAGGAGTGCTGGGCATGGCTGGAAGGCCGGCAACCTCATATGTCTGTGGGTTCTCTGTGGAGGTGAGGTTCTAGCTGAGAGGCCTCAGCTGTTTCTGGAGCCATAGTGTCTCTGGGCACTTAGTGCATTAGTTAGGACAGAGCCATGGGTTTTGAGTGCTCAGATAGGGCAGTGCTCGCTCACCAGGCTTGTGTTCTTGTTCTGCGTGTCACTGCTCAGGAGTCATATCAAGTCAGTATCCTCCCCAGCAACATTGGAGTGTGGTGCTGGCAGGCTTGACTTCTGCCATCACTGACCCAGTGAAACTGAGTCTGGAACTCTGCATGCCTGGGTCTCTCTGTTTCAGGCTCTTTGGAGGTGCACCACTGGAGTACGGAACCAGGGCGCAGTCCTGAGCTTATTGAATTCCACATGCAGGGATCTCTGAGGTTCCCACCTCTGTATTCCCCCCAATCCACCTCACACACTGTCCCCACCTGATCTGTCTGTGTCCTCAGGAGCGAGACGGCATGCGTGCCATCCTGGGATCCTATGACAGTGAGCTGACCCAGGCCGAGTACTCAGCCCAGCTGACGCAGCGCATGTGGGAGGCCGAGGACATGGTTCAGAAGGTGCATGCCCACAGCTCGGAGATGGAGGTAAGTGGGTGCCGTGGATGAGTGGGGACCATGTCGGGGGTGCAGCCATGGGGATTATGTTGATACCTGCTCTACTTCTGTGGCACTTGGAGGTCAGAGGTTTCCAGGCAACCCTAGGCAGCAGAAGTGGGTGTTAAGGGGATTCAGGGTGAGGCAAGGCCTCTGCCAGCTCAAGTTGTTGCCAAGTGCCTTGAGAACGATCTATGCCATGTAGCCATGTGGTCCCCGTGGCAGCCTGCTTCCTCTCACTGCATGTTCCTGTGGTGTTCCTGTCTAGGGGTGTCTTCCAAGCAGTCTGTGGCTTCTTGTCTCTCCCTGTCACCTCCTACAGTATTGTGAGTCTTCTGAAGTCTCATTCTGTTTTAGTGAGGGCAGAGACAATGTCCCCTTTTGAAGAAGAGAGTAACTTTTTGGTCCCTGTAGGCTGCTAGGCACTGGGAACCAGTGCAAACCATATCTGGCCTCTCCTCCTGATTGTTCTGTGCCAGTGTAGGACTCCTACCTGCTAAGCGCTGGTATTTCCTGTGGTGTGCTTCTCTGAAAACCACCCCAGATGAAGGGGGAAGCACATGCTCACCTTCCAGTAGGCGGGTGGAGGTTGCTTAGTTCTCAAGAGAAGCTAACTGACCATCCAAGACAAGGCGGATACTGCCTGTCAGGAGATCCACACAGCTGTGCCTCCAGAGGCTGCCTGTGCCTGCTCTGCACCCACTTTTCATTTGTATCTCTGCGCTTGTCTCTGGCTGTGACCCTAGAAGCGGGGCTGTCATTGCCCACATTGTAATGACAAGAGAGCTGATACCCAGAAGCCCAGGACTGAGCCCAAGCTGCCAAGTGCCTGCGAACAAAGCTAGGTCTGCCCTGAAGCACTGCCCACCTGCAGACGTCCTGGGCCAAGGCCTGCGTCACAGGCTGTGGCCCATCAGCTCTTTCGGTGTCCATGCTCACACCTGTTGGGCTAATCCTTGAACTTGGTGTGACACAAACACACAGAGAGGTGCCAGTCATCCTGTGTAGGCAGCTTGGCTCTCGCCCAGCCAGTGCTCCTGGTTGTCTACCTGGAGGAGTGTCCAAAGCGACAGCCAGGGTGATGGGACCACATGCATTTCCCAGAGAGCACTGGAGTCCACACTGAGCAAGGCCTTTCCCCAGGGCTGCAGAACCTTTGGTGAGAGGGGCGTTTAATAGACAACTGTGAGCTGGCCTGGTGGCACAGGCCTACAGTCTAAGCTGCTTGGGAAACTGAGGCAGGAGGGTGATAAGTTCTGTGCCAGCCTAGTCTATAAAGTGACTTTAAGGCCAGCCTGGACAACTTAATGTCTGTCTTAAGTAAAAAGAAAGTGGAGGATATAGCTTAGCTAGGGGCTGGAGTGCGTCTCAGTGATAGAATACCTGTCTAGAATCCCCCAGTGAGGGCCTGGAGGTATGACTTAGTGGTAGAACACCTGCCTAGAATTCCCCCATTGAGGGGTTGGGGTGTGGCTCAGTGGTAGAGCACCTGCCTAGAATCCCCCAGTGAGGGGCTGGGGTGTGACTCAGTGGTAGAGCCCCTGCCTAGAATCCCCCAGTGAGGGGCTGGGGTGTGACTCAGTGGTAGAGCCCCTGCCTAGAATCCCCCAGTGAGGGGCTGGAGGTGTGACTCAGTGGTAGAGCACCTGCTAACTTTCATGAGTCCCTGCATTAAATTCCTAGTACTGCAAAAGCATGCCAACAAATATATAAATAAAACCCATGATAACCACAGAATGCAGTAGTGTTCCATGTATGAGGTGCAGAGTTGTGGGTTCTTGTGAGAGAGTAGTCAGAAGCTCACAACATTGCTGTACCATGTCTGGGACACTAAAGATGCACTTTTGATCCCATAGCCGCAAGGATGGCTATAGGCTCTCAGTGGGAAGACTGGAGAGTGACAGGAGTGGGAGCTGCTGAGCTCTAGCTCTGGGGATGGCTGGTGACAAGGCTGTGTGTGCCACGGTGAGGAGGCCGTGCTCCAGGCGCCCTCCTGTTCTTCCTGCCTGTGAGCTTCTCACCAGGTGCATTGGGCCTGCACTGTCCTTGCTTGGAGTAGCCCTCACTGACTCTCTTGGCAGAATGGACCAAACCCATGAATGTTGGAGACCCAGTTGGGTCCCGTGTTGATTCCCACCCTGCTCCCCAACACCCGGCTGCACATCTGTCCCCAGGAGTGCGACCCACTGGGTCTGCTGTGAGCTGCTGCATCCCAGCCCTCCACCCTCATTTGAAAGGTTAATTCAGGCTCCAGCGAGCTGTGCCATCATCAATGTAAGTGTGTTAATAGCCGTTTTATTACAGCACATTTAGCTCCATGAGAATTGCTAACGAGGAGAGATTTGCGGGTCTGCTCTCTGACACCGTGTGGTGCCCCTGGTGTTTTCTTGCTAAGAGGTCCTGTCTGTGCTGCTCATATGCATTCCACATAGGCTGTTAGGAGCATGATAGCTTGGGCACAACCGGAGTTGTGTGTTCTGAGTCAAGTGAACAGAGTCGCTCAAATTCAGCTCTAGCAGATGAGTGCTCCCTGTCATCCGTGGGGTGTGTGTTAGACACCCCCTCTCCTCTGAAGGGTGTAAAGATGGGAAGTTCTTCATCCTGTTTGGTCCCCCAGAGCTGTGGTAGAGCCTGTGGGTAGAGAGCTTGGAGACTCAGCTGGTGTTGAGTAAGGTGCTCTTACTATTTTCAGTCATTGTCACTGCGAGTGTTCATGTGGTTAGTCCAGGTGGAGGGGCTGAGAAGTTCCCCCGACACAAACACCCTCAAGATCGCTTTCACAGCTAGCCCTCCTGTGCATGGGCACTCTGGCCTTGTGCAGCAGGTTGGCTCTCTGTGACCTTCCTCCTCCAGTCCTAGTCGTGTTGGTATCATGGCTGTGGTGAGACAGAGCTTTGGGTGGCTTTTCTGTTCACCCTGTGCCTCCTCTAGTTGTGCTTTGGACTGGCGAGTGTGTCACCATGTGTTCAGACACATGGCCATGTGCCTCACCTGCACAAGAGTCACCAAGAGACAGTTGTACCCAGTCAGTCACAGGCTCCGTGTCTCCACTAGAGTCCCCCTTCTCATACAGTGGGGCCCTGGAGGAGCACAAGGTGTGTCTACCCCAAGCCTTTGGGGGTGGAGTAGCATCTGGGTTTAACATAGAGAAGGAAGGTCTGAATCCGCTGGAGTGGGGAGTGGTGCACCTTCTGCTTCCACCAGGTGGCAGCAGACAGGCTCACTGCTTTCTGGGTCTAGCCACTCTGGCCTGGAGGGGGCTAGGCAGGTGCTGGAAAGAATGGCCAGGAGGAGGGGATGGCAGGGAACTGGGCACATGCTGGGAAGGCTTGACCAGAGGGAGGAACCAAGCAGATTTGAGAATGCCACAGCTTGGTGGGCTGCGTGAAGGGACCTGCAAGGATGAAGGTGGCCTTGGCTTTCTGCTTCCCAGCTTTGTCTTGGAGCCTGAACTTAGGAGCGTGCTTCTTCCCCGACCACTTCTCCTCCCCACTCTGTTACCTGCCCTGTGGAGTCCCGTGTACAGTTGGGTGCTCTATGGGTTCCCATCTAGTGAGAAGGGAGATGAGCCAGTGACCTTGTTTAGGCGCAGAAGGCAAGATGTGCATAGACCCAGAGGAGCAGGGAAAGAGGGGCTTGCCTCTGCAGAGGCTGATGTGGACTCCAGGGGTTCTGGTGAGATGGGAGCAGGTGTTCCCCGAGTCAGAAGTTCTTGGAATTGAGGGTTACTTGTGAGGAAGACTGGTGGAAAAGCCCCCCGGCCACAGTGAGCCAGGAGACTGTTCCCACGGCAGCCATAAAGCTTGCTGTTTACAGCCTTGCCTTGGCCATTGCCAGCACCTGTCCAGTCTGCGGATCCATGGCCTATGCCAGTTGTCGCCACCAGCCCCAAGCTTTCTGAGGAGAGCACTTGGTCTCTGAGGAGAGCACATGAAGCCACAGCTTGGTTTTATTACACTTGGGGGGGGGGTGTCCAGCAGGCACACCTTGACCATCTCAGGTCACTCTGTTAATCAAGGGAGCACATGTCACCTGCCACTTGTGAGTGCCGTGGCTTCTAGGCATATCCTGTACTCTGCCCAGCTTTATTCAGGATCTCTCCAGGTGAAGGGTTGCCCAAACCAAACCTTCCTGTCTCTAGTTCTCCCCATCCCATCAGTATGTTGACATCCCTTGTGGGTGCATTCTAGAGAATTTACTCACCGCCATGAGAGCTACACCCAGAACAGACAGGCTTAACACCTCCTGGGTGCTGAATGACTGGAGAATGGCTGAGATGAGGGGCCGGGCATCATCTTGGGACACTGAAGGGCAGCCCTGCCTTGATCCAGCCCTTTGTGTTCCCAGGCCAATGGATGGGTCTTGCCAGTCTTGCTGCAGGTAGTAGAGCAACAGCCGTGTAGGATAGCTTTCTGTTGCCTCACCGGACAGTTAGATTCATATAACAGAAGCTGGGAAATGGCTCATGCCTAGAGAGCTTTAAAGTCCTGTCAGAAGTTTATTAGCTGAGCTGCTTGTATTGACACAGTAAAAAAGTTACGTAACTTTGTGGACCTCCTTCCATAAAGACACCCCCGCCCCCACGTCTTGCAGCTGTGCAAGCAGGCTCAAGTCTGGGACGTAAGTAGTGTCTTCCAGGGAAGATGTGCAGTGCGGAGTGGAGAGTGAGCCCTCACATTGTTTCTGCTGTGCAGTGTGGAATGGAGAGTGAGCCCTCACATTGTTTCTGCTGTGCAGTGTGGAATGGAGAGTGAGCCCTCACATTGTTTCTGCTGTGCAGTGCAGAGTGGAGAGTAAGCCCTCACATTGTTTCTGCTGTGCAGTGCGGAGTGGAGAGTGAGCCCTCACATTGCCTGTGCTGTGCAGTGCGGAGTGGAGAGTGAGCCCTCACATTGTTTCTGCTGTGCAGTGCGGAGTGGAGAGTGAGCCCTCACATTGTTTCTGCTGTGCAGTGCGGAGTGGAGAGTGAGCCCTCACATTGTTTCTGCTGTGCAGTGCGGAGTGGAGAGTGAGCCCTCACATTGTTTCTGCTGTGCAGTGCGGAGTGGAGAGTGAGCCCTCACATTGCCTGTGCTGTGCAGTGCGGAGTGGAGAGTGAGCCCACACATTGCCTGTGCTGTGCAGTGCGGAGTGGAGAGTGAGCCCTCACATTGTTTCTGCTGTGCAGTGTGGAATGGAGAGTGAGCCCTCACATTGTTTCTGCTGTGCAGTGTGGAATGGAGAGTGAGCCCTCACATTGTTTCTGCTGTGCAGTGTGGAATGGAGAGTGAGCCCTCACATTGTTTCTGCTGTGCAGTGCGGAGTGGAGAGTGAGCCCTCACATTGTTTCTGCTGTGCAGTGCGGAGTGGAGAGTGAGCCCTCACATTGCCTGTGCTGTGCAGTGCGGAGTGGAGAGTGAGCCCTCACATTGTTTCTGCTGTGCAGTGCGGAGTGGAGAATGAGCCCACACATTGCTTATGCTGTGCAGTCCTGAGTTGTTGGAAAGTGGAGAGGTGCGTGCAAGGGAGCACCCTGGTGTGGGGTCTGACTGCACATCGACCATCGAGGGACAGGCATGCTCTTTCCCCAGTTTCATGGACAGGAGGGAGGACCCAGGGAAACAGGAAGAGTATCACTAGCCATGTTATGATTCAAGACTTCCTCATGGGCCTGTGGTGCTGCCTCCCCTCTTTCTCTGCCTCTCCACCCCTTTACCTATTTCCTTTCTACTTTTGTCCCTAGTCTTCCCTTCTGTTTGTCTTTTCTGTTTTCCATGTGTTTTCCATGTGTTTGTTAGTTGTGTGTGCATGTGTTTCCATGTGCATGTCTGGGTGTACATGCCATTACTTGTGCATCTGGAGGTCAGGCCAATGTTGGAGCCTTCCTTTCACCATGACCTGGAGTTCAGATTTGGCTAGACCGCCGGCAATTGAGTACACGGGCTCTTTCAGTCCCCATCTCCCCACACTGTGATTTCAGGTGCCCATTGCCAAACGTGGCATTCTCCATGAGTGCTGGGGATCTGAACTCGTGCTTTCATTCTTGAGAGGCAGCCACTTTACCCTCTGCTCTCTCTTTTTCTTTCTGATGGCTTTTCTCTGCTCCTCTCCTTCACCCACCCTCACCCCAAGCTCCTGTTTTCTCCGGCGTGAACAGGCTTTTCTGTGGATTCCTGTGCACTGGGTGTAGCCATCCATGCTTGGCTGGAACGTGTGTGTGTGTGTGTGTGTGTGTGTGTGTGTTGGGAATGTTCATTGCCAGTTTTGTTCATGGGAGGGCAGATATGCCAGCCCCAGGGCTGGCCATGGGTGGGCAGGCCCTCCTCTCAGTACAGTCCTGGCCGGGGTTAATGTCCTTCAGCAGTTCCAGCACAAGGCATGCTTTGATTCCAGCAAAATCAGCTCAGCAAAACAAACTAGAAATGTGGAGCTGGGAGACTCCCAGTAGCCTGTCTCTGGCGGGGTTGCTGCCATTTTGCCCGGATTTTATTTATTCCATTTAATAAAGCGGCTGCGGAGGTTGGAAGCAGATGTCACGAGTCCTCTGTCGACGGAGCCATAAATACAAGTGTGTGGCACTTGGATGCCACGCATCACCTGAGTTGTGTTTCCAGCGTATTTAATTAAAACAGATTACAGCGCTGCTAGCTACATGGAGACTTCCTCACAAACGCCCTGGCATGCTGCTTTCTGGTGAGAGGACCGCACTGTGGGTGCAGCATGGTGGAGACGCTCCAAAGAGTTCCAAGAAGTGGATGCAGGAGGCTGAAAGGAGTCACCGGAGGAACCCGGAGCCTTACGTGTGCCAGGAAATCACTCTGCTACTGCCTATAGTCCCAGCCCACTGGGCCCATCACATAGATAAAGGACAAATACTCTTAAGAACTGAGATCAGATGTTAAGACAGCTTTTGTAGAGGTTACACAGATGATAGGCAGCCATTGGAATCCCAGCTGCATGCCAGATTGACTGTCCACCGCTGCAGTTCCCAGATCTGAGCTCCGTCAGCACCCCTGCAGGGTTTGTGGGAACACTTGTAGACCGGGACCCTCTGTCAATATTGGATCCAGTGTGTGGGCTGGAGCCTGGGAATCTCCTGTTTCTAGTTAAGTGCCTAGGATTGCTAGGGAGTGGTCTCTATGGAGTCACTAACCCTGAATGGAGTGGGATGGTGTAGGCTGGGGCCATTTGTCTCCTCCATTCCAGCAGAGCCCACTGCTGCCCTCAGGGCTCCCACTCCCATAACCCATACCACAGTCTGCAGCTTTGAATGCCAGAGTATGCTGACTGTCTACTCAGGAGCTGGCTGCTCTGCAGCCCCCAGAAGCAGGTGTTCTGCTGGCTATCTGTGTAGAAGAGAGAGACTCCTGCATCCATGGCTACACTCATACCCCAAGGAAAAGCTGAGCCTCTGAGTCTTGGCCTCTTCAGTGTTAACTCTGTCCTTGGGCGGACTCTGCCTGCTTGGGTCTATATAGGGCTGATATTCTCGTCTTGTGGATTCTCCCAGCCAGGCTATGCCATGGTGTTGCAGAAGGTAATACCACCCCCTTCAGAATTTGGGATGGCCTGTCCCAGCCTGCACCCTCTGCAGGTTTTACTGCATCCCGCTCCAAGCTGTCTGTGTTCCTGCAGGGGTGCTAGATCATCAGGCCGCCACTTCTCACTTCAGGATAAAAATAGCCCTGCCGAGGCTTCTGTGCAGGATGGAATGTCACAGGTGGCGCATGTCCAGGGCTTGTGTCTGAACACACACAGTCCCCAGGGCCTGACTGGGGACCATGGCCAGCGCTGTCAGTGCTTCTGCAGGGGTAAGAAATGTGTGCTAGCCTACCTGTCACCTTAACCACACCTGAGACCAACTACAGCTGTGCTGGCCCAGCACTGTTGTCTGCCTCTCTAGAGCCTGTCCTGGGCTGCTGTTGCCATATCCAGACTGGGCTCATCTCTGGACCAGTCTGCCAGCCAGACTTCGCTGCGCATAGCCTCAAAGCCGGGCTTTGCCCCCTTCATGGTAGTAGTTTGTTGAGCAGGGTTGGTAGCTAGTGCCGTGTGAGCAGAGGGATGATAGTCAAACTGACTGCGTTAGCCAGTGGCCCAGATGTTTCGGCCAGCTGTGGACAGATGAGGCACATCTGGTGGACTGAGGTGCATTGCTGCTGTCTTCCTGTGTATAGACTGTCTGTCCCTCTTTTCAAGTCTCAGGAGAAAGCACGAGCATCTGGGCCCTGATGTCACTGCAAAGGGTAGGACACTCACTGTGATGCCACCACAAGGAGATGCTTCCTCAATCTAGATGCCAGCAACATGAGCCCTGCGACTGCCCTTCCCCCACTGCTGGGCATTGCACCCCATCCTCCATCCTCAGCTCTGTGTTGTATCTCCTGGCGAGGCCTAGGCCGTCATGTCTACTGTCTTGGTGGAGGCAGCGTTCTCCAGAGGCTCTGATCAGCTGCCAACAGGACTCTGTCCTTCTGTCCTTTCTGAGAACAGACATGATGCTCACGGCCAACCATCCTTTTTTCACTAAGGTGCTCTCCAGTGAGCGTGACCTAGGCTCTCAGAGGGGACCTGCCTTCTGGATGTAGGTGTGATGACTGAGCTGTCTTCTCACAACAGTCTCTCACAGCAGAGCTATTGCTTACTCTGTTGTCCTCCCAGGCCGTGTGCTCTGAAGGCTTCCTCAGCCAGCCATGCTCTGCTGATCCAGGAGATGAGACCCTTGCTAGGGGAGCCATGTCGTGTGCATGGTGTTTGATTCTGGCTAACTGTCCCACCAAGCATGGCTGTCTGGACTAAGTATTTTCTGATAGTCCTCTGGGGGAACTTTCTGGTTATCTCCTGATCTCCTGATGCAGGTGTTGGAGGGAGTGCTAGTGGAGCTATGGTGGCCGTCAGCCCCTCTTCTGTCTACAGATGTGGTGGTCATAGAAGGAAGGTTGTCACCACCCTGCCTTGGCCAAGGCCACGGTTAAAGCTAACTGGAGAGAGCGAGAGAGCACTCAAGTATGCCGAGGTCACTGGTCTTTACCTTCCACGTCTTTGAGGCAGGAGCTCTTGTTCACACTCTGTACACCAGGCCAGCTGGCCTGAGAACTTCCAGGGAGTCCTCTGTCTCTGCCTTCCATTTCATCGTAGAAACACGGGGTTTACAGATGTGTGCTACTGTGTCTGCTTTTACATGGGCGTTTGGGATCTGAACTCAGATTCTCACCGTTATGTGGCAAGCACTTTATCCTCTGAGCCATTTCCTCAGCCCAGGCGTGTGTCTCTCAGTCCTTTGAACACATACCTGGGGTAGGTTATGAGACATGAAACCCTAAGGAGAAGCCAGGTCATCCGAGTTGCTTCAGTTTGGCTGCCACTGTCACCATCATGGAGACTCGCTTAATTCCCATCCCTTTCCCTTTCATCGCCCCAGCACTTCCTGGGCTCTGCCAGCCCTGTCTTCGCAGAGTGGTGTTTCGCTGTTGGTCCTGATTTGCATTTGGCTAATTGCTAACCATGTTAATTACCTTTCTGTGTGTTTGCCGCCTGTGTGCGTTTCCTTTTTGGGAGATGTCTGTTTGCCTCTTTGCCCGCTCTGCTGTCACACTGTTTATTTTTCCCCTCACCGCTTTGTAGCAGATCCGTGTGTGTCCTTGAGGCCAGTCAGGTGCAGGGGATGCCAGTCCCTGTCCTCCATCCCTCACTCAAAAGCAGTAAGGGTGGTGTGTTTTAGAGCAGAGGGGAAGATCATGTGCCCTGGCGATAGACATGTAGGCCTTGCAGTTCTTCCAGTCTTGAGAGTCTCAGGTTAGACCTGGGTTCATATCCTGCCTTGTCCACTGGCCGATTCATGACGTTTGGCTTCTGGACCCATTTTCCTAAGAAAAGCTCTTCTGCGGGAGGGCATAGTGTGCCAGGAGAACACCCATAGGCACTGAGTTGCCCTGGTGTCTGCAGGGTGCTCAGCCTGTGGCAGTCCCCAGAGGAGGAGGGCCATCCTCACAGTAGACAGAGCATAGGAAGGAGTCCCCTTGCCTGTTGCACAGCTGACAACGGGGTAGTTCTGTTGCTCTGGGCAGGCAGCGTCCTTCCAGTTCAGTGAGGGTGACCACATCCTTGCTTTGTAAGTGGTGTACATTTATAGATGGCTCACAGCAGCTACCTGTGGTTGGGATGTATTTTTGTAGGCTTCTGGGCCATGCCACTTACTGCTGCCAGGGAAGGCTCTACCAGGGCCTGTGAGAACAGATGCGTTCAGTCACTGAGGCGTGTGTGCTGTTACAGTGGGTAGCAATGTTGTGAGTTCAAGAGGATGGAGCCTGTGGCACCCTGAAGCCAAGGTCTGGGCTCTTGACCCTTAAGCTCTCGCAGCCTTGTGCGGAAATTGAGTCTGTGCTTGTTCTGCTGTGGCCTCCAGCAGGGCAGCCTCCACTAGCCTGCTCCATTCACCTGGTTGCTAAAGCCCAGAGGGGGACCCTCTGGGACGCAGTCCTTCTCTGGGTGTGGAGCCTGTGGACTCGTGGTCGGTGATGCTGCTGCTACTGCTCAACTACAGCCTTCTTTCCTTTGGGACAGTGGACCAGGTGTCCCTGGTGGGGGTTTGCCCTGCCCCTTCCCAGTCTACCTGCAGTGTCCGTCCATGCTGGGGAGCCCCTACCTTAGTTAGTGCTTCTGGAATTGGAGACTGCAGGAGGCAGCTGGCTGACTTCCTCCTCAGGCCCTCTTCCATGAATTGCTGTGAGTTTAGGATTTCACACTACCCAGGGCCTGACAAAGGTGGCAGTGTGGCCCCAGCCGATTCAACATGGATTGGAGGCTGAGGCGAGCCTTCACCCCAAGGCTGGCAGGCATCTTCCCTCAACCCTGATCTTCTTGGTCTTATCTTGCAGGCTCAGCTGTCTCAGGCCCTGGAGGACCTTGGGGTTCAGAAGCAGAGAGCCGACACGGTGAGTACTGAGTGGGGGTCACTTGGTGCTATGTGGTGAAGGGCAGCCTGAAGACAGGTCACCTCAAGTCCTGGATCCATGCACAAGGGAGTTCCTGCCTTTCCCTGGCAGGACTTGGCCTACAGGCACATCCTCCTGTGTGACCATGCTTCTCCAACATTAGAAACTGCAGAACAGAAGGAGCAAAGGTGGAAATTGAGTCTTGTTACCCACCCTCATGTGTTGTCAAGGTGTGAGCCAGCAGGAGTCATGGGAGCCTTTTGAGAGTCTATAGCTAAGGGCTTGGGCCTGGCCAACGTCAGCCTAAGTAACATAGGCCTGTGGCATCGGGATGTGGGTTAGATAACACAGGTAGGGTTTTAGTGTGGGCTTCAGTTCACAAGTGTTGACTTGTGGGACTCTGAGGGTTCTGGGCTACAGATGAGCTTCTGATCTAGGAGTGAGAGAGACCAATGGTGGAATACAGAACCAGGGAAGGTTGTGCAATGCTGGGTGTGCCCATTACCCACTCACCAGGTACTGTGGACACAGTGTGTTGCCATCAGCATGGGAGTCAGATTGTGACCAAGCAGGGGCTAAGCAACAGAGTGCCAGTTAGCTGGTAGCTGGCAGTTAAGATAGCATGGGGAGGGGAAGGTGCCTGGGGATGCGGTCAGAGGTGGCAGGCAAGGAAAGCCTCTGGCCTAGAGTGTGGGAGCAAAGAGTAGGTGGTCTTATAGATTGTGGGGTGTTATATCCAGCAGTGAGTGTGGAGGAGGGTCTGTGGACTGCGGAGTGTGGTGTCTGTCAGTGGGTGTGGTGGGTCTCTTTAACTTTGGGAGGTTGTCAGGAGTGGTATGACCTTGTTTTACCCAGGCAGTGTTGGTTGTGGGCTGCCTAGTGAGGTAGCCCTTTTGTCTCCACATGTGGCCTCTTGGGCTTCATCCCTGTGATCCAAGTGCCCAGTTTCCTTTAGTGGTGGCCTGTTTGCTGTTGCCTTGGGGAAGCCATGTGCGGGGGTGTGGAGTTTCTGTGAGCTGAGCATCAGTCTGCACAGCCCAGGGAGACCCTGATGTTCTGTGCATCAACACGCGTGGCTTCCTCGGTGTTGACCTGAATTGGAATGTACCCCGGGGCCTTGTTTTCATAATGTACACGAGGCCAAGAAGAATTAGAAATGAGTTGTGCTAAGCACATGCCAGGCCCTGGGTTCTGTGGCTAAGCAGCTTGCTGTCACCCAGGGTCCACTTTACACAGAAGCAAGACTGCTTGCCCTGTACTTCCCATGTCACTTTAGAGGAGCTGTAGGTCCTGTGTCCATTTTAGGGACAGGGTGCAGAAGCTGTTCCTGGGTACTTAGTACTAGGTAGCCCCTGGAAGTCTGTCTGTCTCACAGGCTTCCACATCTTGGTGCGTGACTGTGGCGTACACTAAGTGGCTTAGCGCTAATGTCTTGCTGGTCCTCTCATCTTGTGTCCCTATTGAAACTCCTAGTACCTGTGAAACACTAGTGCCTGGACCCCCTTAGAGATTGACTTAGAATCCTGGGGTCTCTGACAGGGTGGGACTTGACCTATGCCAATCTGTATTGACATAGTATGCACCTTGGCATCTAGTCAGGGGAGATAGGCCCTTGCCTTCCAGCTTGTTTGAGACAGTGTTTCATTATCACTGTATGCCCAGCTAGCTGTCCTGGAGCTGTCTCCACCCCCAGCTTTCCACAGGAGGACTAGGATTATAGACACTTGCTACCACTTCCAGCTTTATTTGGGTGCTGAGGAGCAAACTCATGTCCTGGCTTGTATAACAAGTGCTTTTCTCCCTGATATATCTCTGTAGCCCCAGCCCTGCCTTTTTGCTTACCCTTGGTTGTAGGGGACTTGGGGACAATGGTGGTGCTGGATAGTTTTATGTCAGCGTGACACAAGCTAGAGTCATTAGAGAGGAGAGAGCCTCAATTAAGAAAATGCAGTCATAAGATCTCTCTGTAAGGCATTTTCTTAACTAGTGATCAATGGGGGAGGACTCAGCCCATTGTGGGTGGTGCCTCCCCTGGGCTGCTGGTCTTGGGTTCTATAAGAAAGCAGGCTGAGCAGACCATGGGGAGCAAACCAGTAAGCAGCACCCCTCCATGGCCTCTGCATCAGCTCCTGCCTGTAGGATCCTGCCCTGTTTGAGTTCCTGCCCCCACTGCTTTTGATGATTTAAGTTTTATATGGAACTGTGAGTGAAATAAACCCTTTTCTCCTGAGTTGCCATTGGTCATGTTTCATCATAGCAACAGAAACCCTAAGACAATGGTCAGTGCCAGCTTATAGTGCACCATGGCTGTCTTTGACCCTGAGAGGGGCAGGTGCCACAGGCTCTAGGATGCCCACATCTCTGATGCTGCTGAGTGGGATGCTGGCCCCTGGGGCAGGTCTTCTTCATGTTTGTTTAGGATTGCAGCCTTAGCTGCCTCCTCAGCCCAGTGTTTGATCTCTGCCTCTGATTGCCTAATCTTAGGTCATTTCAAGTTGTTTATTTCCTTTCTCGTCTCTTTCCCATTTAAGAGGAAAATGAGAAGTGGCAGTTCTTGGGGACCTTGTGACACAGCTGGTCACACGTGTGTTTGTCTCACAGTCTCCATCCTTCCTGCATATGCTGCAGGGTTCAGGGGCGTCTTTGCAGCCTGTCTCCTGGCCACACTGAGCTTGGTGAGGGAGGTTTCCTCAGAGCAGCAGACCTCCATCTCAGGAGCACTATTCTGCTGAGCAGTGCATCGCACGAGTTACATGTCCAGCTCCACCACACAGCAGTGACCCCATGCCCAGTCATTCTCTGTCCCCTCTGGAAGCCCTCACTGCTGCATTCACTGCTGGCAACTATGTTTCTTTCCTCCATTTTATTGATTACTTATTTTGTTTCTTTGTGTCTGTTAGTACATACTTGAGTACATGTGTGCACATATGAATGTATGTGTACATGCACGTGGAGATGAGAATCTCAGGTGTCTCTCATTGGCCTGGAACGTTGGCACCTAGGCTAGGCCAGCCAGTCCATGAGCCCCAGGGATCTGACTCTCCACCTCCCATCCCACCATCATTGGGATTATAAGCATTAACCACCACTCCTGGCTTTTTATGTGGGTTATGGGGGTCAGAATTAAGGTCCTCATTGCCTTTGAGGTAGTGTTTCATGACAGAACCTTCGTCTTAGCTCTCTTGTTGGTGTTTTGAGTGTAGGTCCCACTCTGTAACCCAGGCTGCTAACCTCAAACTTGTGATTCTCATGCCTCAGCCTCCTGAGTGCTCAGATTGGAGACACACCCACAACAACTTCCCCCTTTCCTAGACTTAAACTTGCATTTCCAGTGTCCGCCCCCCCCCCCCCCCCCGCCCCGGGTTGTGGCTCCTGGTTCTCTCTGCTGTGGCTCCCAAGAGATGAAGTTGATGTCATTTCATGTCCTTAGACCTGTAGAAGACAGGTGCCTAGCAGTGTCTCCAGAGAGCTGTGGTGAAGCCAGCCTGAAGCCCCCCCTCTATCATCCTGTTTACCTTCAGCCTGTGGTGGCCCCCCCCCCCCCCCCCCCATTCCCTGTGCATGGGCCCTGGGTCCACCTTCCTCTGGTTGTAACCTTTCCCCAAGGTTACAAGTGAGTTGCCTGCAAGGTGCCCGCTGCCTGCCAACTCCTCAGCCTTTAGTAGCTCTTTTCTTCGTGGAGAAGGACCAGAGACAAAGGAGCAAGTACACCTTGGAGCTGGCAGTGGGCTGCTCAGCCCGAGCCCTCTTTCTTCCTGTGGTGGAGATGTTGTGGAGATGGGCCATTTGAGCCAGTACCATCTGACCCTGGGCAGGAGACGCCTGTGACCTGCATGTAGAGGAACCACACAGGCATCCAGCATGATCAGGGGCACAGCCTGGGTACTTGGCCTCATCCCTGAAGCTCCCAGCCCTCTGTCTGCTGGAATCTGAGTCCAGGCTTGTTCACAAGTGGTAGAAGGAGAGCTGTGCCATATTGAGCTAATCGCTAATGGCAGGACAAAGGCAGCTTGACTTTGTGTTATTAATTAGTAACCTCACACTAATTAGTGAGCATGAGTGTGGTTCATGCTTCCTCTTTAAATGCAATTAATACCACAATGAGCAACGTCCCGGGCCAGGCTTGCGTTGTTAGAATACCTCACCCTAATTAGATCCGGCTAGCAGTGGCTAGAGAAATGAGGTTTTTGATTACAACCATAAAAAGCCTCCAATATTTTATAGACTTCAGGGAGCTAGAAATGTGGATTTATTTTCTGTCTTACCAGGCATCTCCCCTCCACCCCCATCCCATCAAGTGTAATTAAGCAGTCATTTCTCTTGATTACCATTTCCCCCTAATGGTTCCTCCTTGCCCTCTGTGCCTTACTCCCAGTGGAGCTAGTAGATCAGGAGGGGGCCTGTGCCCCCAAAGAGACTGTGGTAGAATCGGCCTGGTATGTCTGCTGACCACTCACTCTCTCTTCCCTGTGCCATCTCCAAGGGTAACTTCTGATGATTTCCCTCTCTGTGGCCATCCAGAAAGGAGCACATCACAGATGAATCCTCTTCACAGGCGGATGCTCAGGGTGATGAACTGACAGCAGGGGGCTGGCCCTTGGCTGGTCAAGTGCTCGCCTGGGCAGGCACGAGGCTCTGGGTTCCATCCCCTGCACTGCATGGTGTACGGTGGAACATGCACATAATCCCGGCACTCTGTTGGTAAAAGCAGGAACATTAGAAGTTCATCCTCAGCTCCATCATAAGCTCAAGGCCAGCCTGGGCTACATGTGACCTGATCACAAAGAAACAGGAGACTGTGTGTGTGTAGGAGGGTGTTGGAGAGATGGCTCAGTGCTCTTACAGAGGACCTGGGGTTCCGTTCCTAGCTCCCACATGGTGACTCACAACCATCTGTAACTCCAGTTCCAGGGGATCCATGCCCTCTTCTGGTCTCACAGGCACTGGGCATACATATGGCACACATGCATACGTGTAGCCAAAATACTTATGCATAAAACAAAAATAACAATTTTTTTGAGACAGTGTCTCTATGTATCCTTGGGTGCTTACTATCCTGCAACTCACTCCATGGACCAGGCTAGCCTGGAACTCACAGAGATTCACCTGTCTCAGCCTCCCAAGTGCTGGAATTAAAGGCATGAGCCATACCTAGTTTAAAGAGAGTTGGAATTCTCTGGAACTGGAGTTAACAGGTAGTTGTGAGCTACTACGTGGGTTCAGGGAACTGAACCCTGGTCCTCTGCAAGAATAGCAGCCATCCTTTCAGTCCTAAATCTTAGGGGGAAAAAGATCCTAGCACTTTAGGCCCTTAGGTTCCATATGGAGAAGGACCTGTATTCTGAGGACTGTGTGCACTGTGTGGTCCCCAGCATCTGGTCTATTAGAGTTGAGGGCTGTGTCTGGGACAGGCCTGTTTAGGTTGGCATTCTGAGTCAGGTGAATGTCATAGAAATGAGTGCTGGGGACCATTGTTTCATATGCTCTCCCACATGTCTGGTCTGCTCAAAGCCTGCAGTGTGGCCCCAGTCAACCACTTCCTGTCAGCCCATCCTGCTTCTGAGACTGACATGTTCATCCTGTCTCAGTGCCTATCCTGTTGTGTCACTGGGCAGCACATTCTGGAGGGACATGGTGTGTAGGGAACCTCCCATGGGGACTGCACACTGGTTCTGCAGCCTGGATGGCCAGTTAACTTGCTGCCACTCTGTGGTGTCTGTCATTGTTGGAACCAGAGACATGCCGTGAGAAGGTCTGTGTACTTGACTCCACAGTTGAACCCTCTTGTGGTCCTCCACAGAGCTGGGGGTGAAGCTCCTCCCTTTCTCCCCTTCTGAGTATATGCCTCTGTTGGCAGACATGGCTTGCAGACTGAGGCAGGTCCTTGAGCTCTTGCTTCCCTGGGCTTTTTCTGAGGGAACAGGAAGGCTCCGTGGTTGTACATTGGGTTGATCTTGGTGCTAACACAAAAGCATATAGCACCAGGCAGCTGAAAGCAGCAGAAGCTCGTGGGTCTACCATCTAGAAGCCAAGAGCCCAGTGGCCAATTAGGTTTCTAGAGAAGTTGTTTCCTGGTTCCCAACCCAGCCTTGCACATTGGAAGCTCAAAAGAACTCTCTGAAGGAACTGGCCCCATTGCGGGTCCAGTCACCCCCCTCCTCTGAAGGGGACAGACACCCTGCTGTTTTGCATGACCAAGTTAGTGTTCACTGCCCCATTTTCTACCTGAATGTCTTCCCCTAGACCCTCTGTACCTGCTGAGGGTGCACCCTGCACATTCCCAATAGAAGGAGCAGAAACCCCTCTAAAATGGGTTAATAGTCTCCAGTGCGTCCTGCCGGCAGAGCTGTTCACATTGTTTCTGGACCTCCTTAACCTTCCACCCTGTCTCTGTCCTTTGCATCTGAGATACTGGACTTCCCCAGGCCTGGCCTGTGGGGCCCCTAGAGTGAAGCTACACAGACTCAGTGCCTACCCTGCCACTTGCCTTCCAGCTGCTGACCTATCTATCCCTCATGGGGTTCAGCCAGCTTGCTCTACAGCAGCCCACTCCCTGGGCTGGGCACCTCTGGAGCTGCCAGAATTCCCTTCCCTGGATTTGGAGTGACGAGCTGGCTGTCCTAGGTAGAAACTATAAGCTGGCCTCTCTCAATGCTTCCCAATTAGGTGGCCCATTGCATCCAGAAGCAAGGTGCCTGGTGGCTGGCACTGGCTATGCAGCCTTAGGTACCCCATATCTTTCTCCAGGCTGAAGAGGAAGTAGAGAGTTCATCTTAAGGCCCCTTTCTCCTTTATCAAGAAGCAGCACTTCAGATACTTCCCTGGGTCCCAGTGGGCCTAGAGCCAAGCTGAACAGTGGACTCCATTCAGAATTCTCATTGTCATCTCAGAGGAACCTCTTGAAGGCCTGAGACATCTTCCCAGAGTAGGCTTTAGAGAGCTGGTGGCAGCCTGAGAGCCCTCCAGAGCCCTAGCCCTGGTCCCATCACCACCATCTGTGCACTTGGCCCAGATGGAGACTGCTATGTTTTGAGCATTGGATGACGAAACTGCTTAGGCATATTATACGAATGGGCATGCTCACACTGGTGCCCAGCAACGGCTTCATTAATTAGAACTGCTGGCCCAAAGGGCAGGGCGCTGAGCTCCTGCTCTGGTTATTACTTTGTAGAATTAAGTATGACTCCCAGAATCAAACCATGAACCACTCAAACCACAACACATGATCTCTATTGAGAGTTGTGCCTTGCTGGGGAGGCAGCCACGAGCATCCTTAGAATTGAATCTCAATGATGCTTCAGGGCAGAGAAGAAAGCTGGTGGAGCCTATAGATAGAGATGCAGGGCAGGGCCTGGGGCTGGGCTGCACAGAGCCAGTGGATGTCTGGGCCCAGTGTGGGCAGCTTTCTTGGAAGAGCATCCCTGGTTCTGCCTTCCTGAGCTGCCAGAGAGCTCTGTCTTAAGTGTTGGGGCTCCTCACATGGGGAGGGGGAGGGGGTCTCAGCCACCAGACATCCTCCTGCAATCCCCAGGGATGTTCATCTTAATCACACATGAGAGGTCAGCTCTCTGAACAGGATCAGAGTCTGCTTCTGTGAGAGCTGCCATGGTGAGTAGCCACCAGCCAGACTAGCCAGGAAGATGAAGTTCCAATACCAGGAATGACGGAAGTGGCTTGTATTTGTTCTCTGCCTTTTGTTCTTAATTGGCAAGCACACTGCCAACTGAGCTGCATCCTGGCCCCCTTCACCCCATCGCCAAGCTGGGCGTTCTGCTGTGTGGTTAGTTCTTCATG
This sequence comes from Arvicola amphibius, assembly GCF_903992535.2. NCBI lineage: Eukaryota > Metazoa > Chordata > Mammalia > Rodentia > Cricetidae > Arvicola > Arvicola amphibius. The sequence continues at coordinate 98,602,991 of NC_052056.1, read as the reverse complement.
TATTCTGCACACTTGACCACTCTCTGAGCTCAGCTTCAGCAGTGCTGCAGCTCATCCTGTAGACCGTTCTCACTCCAGCGTCCTTTGGCAAACAAAATAGGATGTTGTGGTGAGGCCCATGCTATCTGTTGTCATAGCTCAGAAACCATTACCGGATCCAAAGCTGGGAAGATTCGGTCCTTCATTCTCACCCATGTGTCTTTCATTCCATCTTTCCCTTTCTGTAAATTTTCCTTCTAATGACTTTGGTCTCACATTTTAGTTCTGATCCACTTTAAGTAATTTTTAAAAATATGGCATGAGTTAGGGCTTCAGCCTCACTTCCATGTGTGCATGTATGTCCACTTGTCCTCTCCCCGCTCTATAGTCTCATTGTAGGCCTCCCATTGATGACCAGCTGGCCATGCTAGTTTGTGTTCATTGATGGAATTGTTTCAACTTCAGCCTGTGAGTTCTTCCTTATGCCAGTGCCTAAGTTGTTGTCTTTGTGTCATGCTCTTAGGTTGATGTAAACCTTCCGACTTTGTGTCCCCACCCCTGCAATGTGATTAAATCTGATTGTCAACTTCACAGGATGTAGAATCACCCAGGAGACAAACCTCCATGCATGTCCATCTGGGGAAGTTTCTAGATTGGATTAACTCAGGTAGGGAGACCACCCAGACATGAGCGGCATCATTGCCTAGGCCAGGGTCCTGGACAGAATTAAAAGGAGAACGTGAACTGAGCACCAGTGTCCATCTCTCCCTGCTTCCTAACTGTGGATGTGATGTGACCAGCCACCTCACGCTTCTGCTCACGCTTCTTCCACCACGATGGACTGTGAGCCACATAAACCTTCCTTCATTAAGTTGCCTTTGTCAGGGATTTTGTTGTAGCAACAAGAAAAATAGCCATTGCACCCTGTCAGTATCATCTTGACTATTCAGAATCCCTTGCAGTTCCTTATGAATTTTAGCATAAGCAAAAAAAAAAAGCAAGAAAACAAATCAAACCCAGTTTTGTTTTGTTTTTTGTTTCCCTGTGCACGAAAATCCAGCCCAGTGCTGAGCATGCACTCTGTCCCCGAGCCACACCCCCAGCCAATGTTTACAGTTTTTTTTTTTTTTTTTTTTTTTTTTTTTTTTTTTTTTTTTTTTTTTTTTTGGTTTTTCGAGACAGGGTTTCTCTGTAGCTTTGGAGCCTGTCCTGGAACTAGCTCTTGTAGACCAGGCTGGCCTCAAACTCACAGAGATCCGCCTGCCTCTGCCTCCCGAGTGCTGGGATTAAAGGCGTGCGCCACCGCCGCCCGGCTAATGTTTACAGTTTTGATAGAGTTATAGTGATATTGTAGATCTCTTTTTTGACTCAGACCTGGATACCCAAGCTCTGCCTGCACCGAGGTTTCCTGTATGGCAGCCCCAGGCTGACTGAAGTTAGACTCTAAGACTCCCACAGAGACAGTGCTTACCCTGTGGTTCCCTCTTCACTCCTTCAGACCTGACCTGGCCCAAGCAGAGACCCAAGAGTCTTTGATTCATCCAGCTGTTAGAGCAGGGGCCCTATTGGTGTCCCTTCTCCACACCGAGGAGTCGGAGATCACAAAAACATCCTAGGAGAATGTTGCCCCACCAGGCCTGCTGGCTTCAGTAAAGCCAAACCCTGAGGTCATCTGTGTTTCTTCTCATTCAGCCTCTGCCCGGCTGTGCCCGTCAGAGCTCAGATGAGGAACAGGGTAGGGGAGAGCAGAACCTGACAGAAGTTAGGGTTTTAACATCACATCATGTCCCTGGTCCAAAGCAGGAGTGTGGTACGTCCTGGCACCTGTGATGAGGTGTGCCAGTGTGGAGTGTAAGGATTCTTTGATAGCAGAAGCTGATGCGGGTTCTACCCTGGGTATTTCTGTGAGTACCTTTTGTATTTTTGAGACGTGGTCTCATGAGCCCAGGCTAGCCTTAAACTCACTACATTAGCTGATGCTGGTTCTCCTTTCTTTACCTCCCAAGTGCTGGGATTACAGCATGTACCACTATTCCCCACTTATGTCTGCAGTTTCAGTGCCTGATCCATGAGTGGGCAGCATATACAGGGGGCAAGAGAGAGGAGGTAAAAGGGTCTTCCTTCAGGCACAGCAGCGGGACCAGCATTTGGGAGTTTGGTCTGATAGGCTTGTTGGTCTCACTGATGCACTGTTTAGATTCTGTAGTATTCTGTGGTGGGGCTGTTAGGATGGAAAAAGACAGGGACCTAGAAAAGTCTCTGTCATTTGCTCAGGTCAGTGGCAGGCTGGGTCCTTCACATTCCCTGCCCTGATTTAGAGTGAGTCCTGCCCCACCTTAGGGACTGGTGTGTCCGTCATCGTATTATCCAGCCAGACCTGGGATACCCTCCTGCCAGGCCTGGGATACCATCCCTGCACTCTGCTCTGTAGTCCTGGGTCCTACATGGTATGCAGTAGGGAGGACAGCATTGGAATAGGAGCCTGGAGGTAGAGGGCCTAGCTAGGAAGAGCAGTCATCCTCAACTTTACCTATAGCTTGCAGACCTGGGTGAATGTTTGCTTTCGAGGAACCACAGAGTCTTGATGGGCAGCAGGCAGCAGGCAGCGGGCAGTATCCCCAGCCCCATTATAAACAAGCATAGCCGACTGAGAGATGCATGCTGGCTGTCCCCAGAGCCTGGTGTCCAGCTACACCCAGGTGCAGAGAATGTCAGGAGCAGTGCCTGCCCTGCCAGAAGAGTGAGTGCCAAAGGGGAGAATACCCATGTGCCCACTGGTCTTGGAGAGTGGAGTGGGCAGCGCCAGTCTCTCTAGGACAATTTGACAGTTTGAATAAAACAGGAGATGGGGCAGCGGCAGGTGGTGAAGCACCCCTCACCCAGCATGCACAGGGCTCCTCTTTACCTCGTTCCCTCCTCTCTTGGCAGGCATGTGCATTGGGGCCCACTGCTCAGCTGCAAAAAGAACCCTCCAAAAAGCACTTTGTGTGTGAAATCCTTTTAGCAGGATGAGTTTGGAATCCGGCCCGTGGTTTGAGGCATTTGGCAGGGTCCCTGAAGACGCAATCCAATTAGTCCCATGTTTTCTTGTTTTTATAACTGACTCTAGACCCAGGTTTTCCTCAGTGAAGTAGAAAATAGGTACAGGCTATAACATTCATGCACAACCAGATTTCTCTTCCCTTATTCTCTTGTCTGCCAGTCCCAAATTTGAGTCATCTCCCATTGGCTGGAAGGGAGCAGATGCCCTCAAAAGGGAAGACAGGACTTGCCTCATGAAGTCAAGGTCCTGGGGCCTGAAACCAGGTGATGGCAGACTGTCATGACACTGTAGGACAAATGTGTGATAGGATGACTGTGGTTACACAGGGCATATACGGTAGAGACAGGATATGAATGTGTGGGTGTGTGCAGGCTTGAAGTGAAGGGAAAGGTCTTGGGCAAGGGAGGGGATAAGTGGTAGAGCCCCTGCCTAGAATCCCCCAGTGAGGGGCTGGGGCATGGCTCAGTGGTAGAGCCCCTGCCTAGAATTCCCCAGTGAGGGGCTGGGGCGTGGCTTAGTGGTAGAGCACCTGCCTAGAATCCCCCAGTGAGGGGCTGGGGTGTGGCTCAGTGGTAGAGCCCCTGCCTAGAATTCCCCAGTGAGGGGCTGGGGCGTGGCTCAGTGGTAGAGCCCCTGCCTAGAATTCCCCAGTGAGGTACTAGGTGTGGCTCAGTGGTAGAGCTCCTGCCTAGAATCCCCCAGTGAGGGGCTGGGGTGTGGCTCAGTGGTAGAGCACCTGCCTAGAATCCCCAGTGAGGGGCTGGGGTGTGGCTCAGTGGTAGAGCATCTGCCTAGAATCCCCCAGTGAGGGGCTGGGGGTGTGGCTCAGTGGTAGAGCACCTGCCTAGAATCCCCCTGTGAGGGGCTGGGGTGTAGCTCAGTGGTAGAGCCCCTGCCTAGAATCTCCCAGTAAGGGGCTGGGGTGTGGTTCAGTGGTAGAGCACCTGCCTAGAATCCCCCAGTGAGGGGCTGGAGGTGTGGCTCAGTGGTAGAGCCCCTGCCTAGAATCCCCAGTGAGGGGCTGGGGTGTGGCTCAGTGGTAGAGCCCCTGCCTAGAATCCCCCAGTGAGGGTCTGGGATGTGGCACAGTGGTAGGATACCTGCCTAGAATCCCCAGTGAGGGGGTGGGGTGTGGCTCACTGGTAGAGCCCTAGGTTCTATTCCTAAAACTGCAAATAATAAAAATGAAGCCCACTTGGTGTGCTGCTCCTAAAGACCTAGGTTTGAGGTGACTCTAGGTCAGAACCTCACCATGGACTTATTGCTCCAATCATTGACCTATGCTGTGGGTCAGAAGAGTGGCCACAGTGGAAGCCAGTGCTAAACAGTGAGGCAGTGGGCTAGCCATCAGGTAGTGGCTAGGAACCTGGTGCAGGTTCAGTAGGGGAAAAGAATTGTTCGTGGGTGGGGGTTGTTGAGCATAAACCTGAGGCTGCAGATGCAAATGAGAGGGTCCATGTTTGCTCTGAATGCTGTGGTGTGAGCCAGCACTTCCCACTCCTTCCCTGCAGACCATGCAGAAGTAGCAGGAATCAAAACAAAACAGCAAACTTCTGTCTTGACAAAGTAGAAGTTGAGCAGAACCAGGCCACACACAGGAGGCACATGGCCTCTTGTGGAAGACCGGCATTGTGTGGATTGCTTAAAACTGTTTGCCAGGGGAGGGTGGGGCAGAGGCTTCGGGAAGTGACCCTGGGAAGGGGAGGATCAGGTAACCTGCCTGCTTGTGAGGCGCTTCCTGCCAGGAAGTCTTAGACCTTAGGCTGCAGCAGTGGCCAGCAGGCCTTAGCTCCTTAGAGCAGGATTCAGGTGCTGTCCTGGTCCACAGGACTGCAGTGGGCAGTAGGGTCCCTGTTCCTATGGCTAGACGCAGGCCACGCTTGCTGTGAGAATGAGTCTTGGGTCTCGATGGATAAAGCAGTGGTTCCAATTGTACCTGCAGCGAGGCTGTGAGATTGACTCCTAGCAAAGTAAGAGGCCGGCTCTCCCCTCCGTGCCGCCTCAGGTATGGAGACCAAAGGAGCAGGATGGAGAAATCCATAGGCAAAGAAGTTGACCCCGAGCTCAGAGTTTGTCAGAGAGTGGAATTTAACTGTACTTAGAACCTGGGACATGTGTAGGCCCAGAGCAGCAATGATGGGGTTGAGTGAGGAAATGCAGCTGTCCAGGAGGGAGACAGGAGATCAGAGCACAGGGAGGGAGAGCCATGGCAGAGGCCGAACAGCATCGGCTGTGAGAGCCATGTCTGCCATGTGGAATATGTAGGTCATATGGGTAGACAGGGCATCCCTGGGTGCCAGGTGTGCTGATGCAGCTCCTGTGAACAGTTAGACTGTGCAGTACATGCACCCACAGTGCCATGAGTGCCAGGTAGTGCAGGGTGCAGGTGTTTAGAAAGAAGCACTGAGACACTACAACAGAGATGAGGGAATAAAGCAAGGGCTTCTCCACCATTGCCGAGGAAGCTGTAGGACAGATGGAAAGTCACCATGAAGACGTAGAAGCATATTTAACTGTGTCTGGGGACCCACCAGAGGATTAGGGCTGATAGAGAGAGCATGTGACTGGTTAGGAGGTGTGGGTTACAAGAATAAAAAGACCAAGATGGCCTGCATCCTGCATGGCTATATGTCTGAAAGCAATAGAGGTTTTAAAAGCTCAGGGTGATTTCTGATGGTCTGTGGTGTGAGGAGGTGATGGAGGCCTGTCCAGGGACAGGTAGAAATGTGATGAGCCACCATTGTGAGCAGAATAGAAAGGGGGGAGCCCCACTGTCACCTTCATCTGTCCAGGGCCCCAAGAATGAGTGCAACTGCCCATACTGGGGAAAGAAGTCTTAAGTGTACTGTGTGGGAGCTGAGCCACCAGACACACCAAGTCACAAGGCTTTATTTGGGCATTCGGCCCAGCAGGTGAAAATGTGGCATTAATTGTCACCAGCTGTGTACAGTTACCAAGCGAGGAGGGTGGCATACCTAACTAACTAGTCAGACATTCAATGGGACATGTCCTTGGTACGGTCCAGCACAGGAAGGTATGGACACAGCGTAAAGCAGGCAGTACTTAGCAGCACAAATGCTGAATAGCAAGACACACAAAAGGAAACACACTCAGAAGACAGAAGGCAGAAAGCACAGGAGCCCAATGCAATAGAAATCAGTACAGACAGCAGGATATGAATGAGCTAAACTCTGCTACTAAAAGGAAAAGACTTTCTGATGAGTTGCACTCAGAACCAAAGAAATTGGAACAGGTGGCTGCCAAAGCCACTTGGCATTTGTAAGCCTCTGAGCAGGCATCAGCTATTCATGCCTCATCTGAATTCAAGCCAGAAAGCATTGCAGGAAGCGGGCAGATGCACCTCCCAGTACTGAAGGTACACAAGGACATCTGTACTGCACTCTGTAGAGAGCATTGAAGTACACAGAGAGACAACTGTTTCCATGATCACAGTGCGTGCATGTGTGTCTGATCAGTCTCTCCAAAGCCAGAGAGCTTTACAACTGAGGACTTGCTCTTTATGAGGCCAGCAGGATGGGTCCGCAGGTAAAGACACTGCATAAACCTTATGACCTGAGTTTGATTTCCAGGACTCATACAGTGGAATGAGAGAAAAATCTCTGCAAGTTGTCCTCTGAACTACACATCCGCACTGAGGCTACATGTGCATAGCCACACATGTGCATGCACAAGCACACACACACACACACACACACGCACACAGCTCTTGCTGTAGCATCATGCACCATGTAGTCTTGTTACTTCTCCATCAATAAGAAACAGGAAGTACTTCCAGCACAGCCAGTCTCAGGGGCCATTCTGTCAGATTCTCAAAACCGTGAGGCCTGCCATAGCACATAAGCCGTGCTAGAGTGTGGAGGCAAGAGAAGGACTCTGGAAGTAAGCACTGTGTGGCTTGTGCCTCACCATGGAGGACAGTGTCAGCGTGTTAGGAACAAAAGCCAGCAGCATGTTAAGATGACACCATCCTTGGGACAAGGTAGATAGCTCAGCCAGTAAAGTGTTGTGCTGGCACAAGGACATGAGACCAGTCCCCAGAACTCATGCAAAAATGTGGACTTGTAATCCCAGCACTGGGGAGGTGGAGACAGGTGGATCCCAGGAATTCACTGGCCAGCTGCCTAGATAACTGTCAAGTTCCAGTGTGTCCTTAGGCCCCGTGTGCATCTGTTTGGAGGGATGGGGCTGAGGACACACAAGGAGCAAGGGTCAGCTCCCGGTGACTTTCCTGCTGCTCAGGAAGCCACTGGTTCAGCAGCCATCTGCTTTCCCCCTGGGCCTGGCTGATCTAGCTTGCCTGTGTTGTCTGTGTCTGACTTTCTAGGGCCTGGGATCTGTCTGGCTCCCTGTCCACACCCCACCTCTTCCAGCAGATGTGTAGAGTAGACTGCAGACCATGGCCCAGGACAGGCAGGCAGTTCATATCACCCTGTAGAAAATGCTGTGATGCTCCATCCCAGCAGTGGTAATTCTAGACTGTGATCTCTGTTCACAGTGTCCCTCTCTGTCTCTGAGGTTCTATAGCTCTTCTCAGTGTGTGAATGGCTGACTGACTGTCTCCCCACCTAATCTTGGATCAGGAGCATGGGGAAAGTGTTAACCTGACTCAGAATGCATTGTGGTCTGGGGGTCTAGGCTGTGGGGTTGTCTATCCAGACGACCATCTTTCCTAGGTCCCCAGCACAAACTAGGTAGGCATCTTGCCTGGAGATGGCCAAATACAGATTTCAGGACTTTGGGGATGGATCAGGGACTTGGGCTGTGGGTCTCTCTACAGGCTGACCATTTACCCTGTATTTCCTTATAGCTGGAGATGGAGCTGAAGATGCTGAGGGCCCAGACAAGCTCAACTGAGACCAGCTTCCCATTCTGCAAGGAGGAGGTGGATGCTCTCAGGTATGGCCTCCTCTCTCAGCCTCTGGCTGCCCATGTGTCACTCCCTAGAGCTTGAGCAGAGCCCATCAGAGACCTTGCCTTCTCGCCTTCCCAAGGCTGTTGGCTTCTGTTACGTTGTCTGCTGAGATCCTTGTTTCCAACGGGCTAGGCCTTTCTAGTATCATGTCTCAGGTCAGCACTGACAGCTGTCCTCCCAGCCTTGGTTCTCCATGCTCAAGAGGAGCAGAGGCTCCTGTCAGGGTGTCCATGGGAACCTGCCTTGCTGCCAGCAACATGAGGCACCAGGCCTAGCATGGGTGGGGGATACACAGCCAGCAGTGAATTGGAGGATGCAAGCAAACATCAGAGACTGCCTCACAGAAAGACAAACAGTCTGGCCAAGCTTCAAACCTCGGGCGTGACTCTTTGCGGGGCACCTTTGGTGCCTGTTTGGAGACAACTTATTGCTTTTGCCATGTGCATATATATGTGCATTTGTGAGTGTTCAAATGCTTATGCGTATGTGTGTGCATGTGGTGGGGTATTTTCTGCAAATGTCCTCCACCTTAATTCTTGAGGTAGGGTCTCTGACTGAGCTCTCCAGTTCAGCTGACCTGGCTGGCACTGAGCTCCAGGTTCTTCCTGGCTCTGCCTCCCCAGCACTGGGGACTACAGGCACATGCCACCACACCCAGAACTGCCATCAGTTTCTCCCCTGGCCTGCCATTCTAGCTTCTGCCTGAAACAACTGTGGGATGGTCGTCACCCCTGCCCTGGCATCTTGTCAGAGGCAGAATGAGTTGATCACCCCCTGCAAGCCTTCCTCCTGCTTTGCATTCAGGACTTGACAGCCTAGGAGCTGCTATGGAGACCTAGGGAACAAGAAAACCTTGTAGACACTGAGTGGGGTCTTGATGAGATGGCGTGGAGCTTCGGGGAGGGGAGGCAGTCTTCTCAGGCTGGTCTCTTGGTGTCCCAGATACTGTATGGGGGTTTTGCCTCTGTATGGAATTGGCCTTGGCTCTGTTAGACTCTTTTGACTTCTGTCTCTCTTTGGGTAATGACTATTGACTGACTCCCTGCTCTGCAGGGCTGTTGAGGTCAAAGTAAGGAAGGCTTACTTCTTGACACCTTTCCAGAAGCGCTCATTGTATAGTGCCGAAGTCTCTTAAGGGCTAGAGGTTTCCTCTCATTGCCAAAGTACTTCTCATACAGACCCAGGCCTGGAAAGTAGCTCTGTGGGGATACCAGGCACAGAGCTGTTTGTTTGCATTTGTCCCAGCGTGGCATGTGCTGTGCACTGTCAGGGCAGAGCAGAGTGGATAATTAACTGGCCAGTAGAGCCACACACTCGGTCTTCATCAGCTCATAGCTTAATGGGGACATTATTCACATGGACTTGTGGTTGTTTAATTATGGGTAGTGCTGTGAGAGCTGGTGTCTGGAGATAGGGTTCCTGGGACATGCATCTGGGTGCAAGAGGAGAGTGCTGTTGCCCTGGCTGAGTGTCTGGAGAATTGGTGTGGCCCGGGCGAGTAGCGTCATCTTCATCCTGTGAGTGATAGTGAGCCATTAGGCATTTTAAAGCAGAAAAATGACATGATCTGATTTGTAGCATCAGGCATTGCTGGCTGCCTAGGCCAGGCAGAGGAACTTGGCAAGGCCAGGCAGCCGTGCCCAGGCCAAGTGCTGGGAAGCGTTCATTGTGAGTCTCAGCCAAGCTGGAGAGGCTGCTCCTGGGCAGACACAGCGAGCACTCCCACTAATACTTCACAACATCCATTCTGTGATAAAGACCCTTGCGGGCAGCTGGCTGAGGGTGGGTCTGGTAGACCCGGAAGCATATTCCATGCAGACTCTGGGTCCTTGAAGCCGAGGACAGCAGAGTCGAGGCAGCTTTCCTTTGCCGCTGACTGGGAGGTGCTGGTGAGAGGTGCTATCTCTAGGGCTGAGGAGATGAGGTAAAGCGCCTGCTGGTCTGCAGTCCCTGCCCTACAGGATCCTTAGGGCCACACAACTCCGTGTCAGCTGGTGGGCAGAGGACTTGGATTTGGGTGTGGGCAAGTGTCAAAGTCGCAGTGTTGGTCAGCTGCGTGGCCCCCAATGCAACTCCATTCTCCTCATACCATGGGCACTGTGTTGTCTGAAGGCCTGTCCTCCCCACGGCCTCTTGTGTGGTTGGTGGGGGTGTGGGCCAGAGTGCATCAGGTTTGTGGGGAAGAGAGTTAGGTACACTGCAGGTCTGATGATTTTTAAATTTTGAAAAGGGGCTTTGGTGCTAACATCATTCTTGCTAAGATCCCAGCCTCTTGTCCACATGTCTCCTAAGGAGAACAGTGCTGTGAGTGAGGTGCCTTCTGCTTTCCAGTGGAGGGAAACCAGGGTTGTCCAGGTGGCGCCTGTGAGCTTGGTGCATGCGTGTGAAGAAGTCCAGATGAGCAGGGCTTCTGTGCAGTGAACTCGAATGACTCAGGCTGGACCAAGCATGCAGGTCTTAACTTACCTGCCTAACTCCTCTCCTTGAGCCTGGCATGGGTCTCCTGAGGCCTGTCCCAAAGGACAGCTGCTTACTCTTCAATCCCTATAGCTGTTGGTGGGGGTGGTCTTCTGCCATCTCTCATCCTTTATCATAACTTACTTTTTTTGCTGTGATAAACAGACATGGCCACAGAAGCGGCTTTGGGAGGAGAGGGTTTATTCGACCTACGTGTCCCAGTCCTCTCACAGTCCATCACATGGAATCCGGGGCAGTCAGTCAAGCAGGAACTGAAGCAGAGACCGTGGGCGAGCACTGCTTACTGACTTGTTCCTCGTACCTTCCAGCACTTCCTGCTCAGGGGTGGCACTGCCCACATCAATCACAAATCAGGAAAATGCTCCACAGACTTGCCCACAGGTCAGCCTGGTCAGGCAGTTCCTCCACTGAGACTGCCTCCTCCCAGATGTCTCCAGCTTGTATCAAGGTGACTAAATAAATATTCTAAAAACAAATACCAGCACAGACCTTTGTTGGCACTAGCATGCTTGGTTCCACTTGTCCTGTTCTCGAGCCTTAATGCTCTGTCAGACATTGTAGCCTTGTGCCTCAGTTTCCCACAGTGCCACAGTAGGGTCTGTGTACTGTCATCTTGAGCAAAGGGACTGTTCTATGCATGGCATCTTGCTTTGCTGGGATACCACACTGGGACCCATTGTGCTGTCTTCTGGCTCGAGGGTACTCAGAGGGGCAGCCCACTTCCACTGAGGAGCCGAGTCTTTAGACCTCTGTTGCCGCCCCAGTTCCCTTTGGAAGGGACACTGGCCATGTGGATTCTGAAGTTTCACTTTCCTCCAGCAGGGCAAGGGTGGGGGGCCCTTATTGAAGCTGCCCTCTTGGAACAAGAGTCCTCCTCTTCTTTTGATCCCTCTCCTGATCCTGAAGTGCCTTTCCTACTGGTCCTTCATGCAGCTCCTGAGGAGGGCCACTTCTGAAGTGGTTGACTCAGAGGAAGACAGCTGACATGAGAGTCCTGCCTCAGGTCAGCCTGCCCTTCACTCTAGACCGTCACTGCAAACACAGCCAGCTAGCAGATGCAGAAGACAGAGCAGGGTAGCTGCTGCTACCCAGCACACTGTGAGGATGGGCTATAGCCACATGTATTTGCATGGAGCTATTGGCTACACATAAGGGGCCCAGGGCTGGGGAAATGGTTCCATGGGTAAAGAGCTTGCTACACCAGCATGAGGAGCTGAGTTTGATCCCCAGGACCCATGTTTGTTTGTTTGTTAAAGTCAGGTATTGTGATTTATGTAATTCTGTCCCTGGGAAGGTAGAGACAGGAGACAGGAGGAGCCCTGGGACTCACTGGTCAGCCCATCTAGCTGGTGAGCTCCAGGTTCAGTGAGAGATCATATCTCAAAAGTTAAGATAAAGAGGAGAAGATGAAGATACCTGTTGTTGACCTCTGGCCTCCACAGGCATGCACACATAGGCACAAAATTTGCACAGATGTTTTTGTTGTATTTGAATTGCACACACCTGTGGCATTGCATGATCCTTCCATGAAGCCGGGAGCACCAGTGCAAAGCTAAGTGGTGGCAGCTGAGGGCCTCTCGCCTGGAACAAATCTGGGCTCGTTACTTTCCACTGTCAGACAGGAGCTCTGACAAATCCTAAATGTCTGCGGGTTTAGCAGCTGGGTAGACTGTGGGCTTGCATGTCTGGGCCAGAACCTGTTAGTCACACTCCACAGCCTCTCTCCTTTCCCGGCCCTGTTCACCGCCTGCGGGGCCCCAGCCTGAGCAGGCATTCCCAGACTCTGGGGGGGAGGGGGCGAGAGTTGCTGTGCCTATTGACCTTTCTCGGGGAAAGCAGGAACTCCATGGCTGGGTCACCCTCTCCAGGAGAGGGTTCAGCAAGTTGCAGGAGACCTTTTGTTTGGGCAGCTTGTAATTTGTCATTGTGTCTTCACAAGGGGGGCTTGTCTGGACTGTTTCACTGGGGTGCTCATGACAGGCATCATCTGGCCTCCTCTTGTGGCCCAGTATGTCTTTGGAAGCTCAGACCTGGAGGGCGTGGTCCTGACAGCTCCTGGGAGCTGAGTATGGGACAGCAGTCTCTGCTGACAGTGAGGGGACATCCTTCCTCACTTGACAGCCAGTCCTCAGTCCAGAGAGCTCGTTCTTTCAGGAGACTGAGGCCAGCCTGTAGTCCATCAGATGTGGCATGGGGATAAGAGACAGGTAGGTGAGGGAGAGCTGGTTACTAAGGAGGTCTTCAGTATCCAGCTCCGGTCACTGGGCAGCCCCTCTCCTCTGGGGCCGTCTTCCTGTATCTGCAGACATGTATATACATGGCAGATTGAGGGGCAGAGGTAGAGGCAGATGGCCTGATAGCAGTAGACACTGACAGAAACAGCCAAAACTGGGCCACACAGAGAGGAAGAGACAGCCTAATCGTAGGTGGCCTCTGACTGCCCCTTGAGTTGGCCAGTACCAGGAAGGAGCCATGTGCCCACCAGTGCCACCCTCTCTGTCTCACCAGAGCAAAGCAGCAGCAGTGTGAGCACAAAGCTGAAGCCACTGCCCATGGGGGCTGGAGTCAGCTGAACCCTGTAGGGGAGCCCTACTCACACCCACCAGTGTTGGGGCTTCTCTGTGCTGTGTCGGAGTGTGGAGGGCCTTCCTCTGCTTTTGACTCCATGCAGCTGCCTGTGCTAAACAGCAGAGCTCAGGGATGTGGAATTGGGTTAGCTGCGACTGGGTGGCAGATGTGCACTACTCTCTGTGGTCGCTAGGATGAACAGACATGGAACCAGTCACCAGCACCCATCAGTCTGCTCTATGTTTGTGGAGCCCTTTGTCCCCATACCCTTAGAATGCACTGGGAAGGTTCCCCGTTATTGACCATTGTCTTTGGTCATAAAACAAACCCTCACAAATCCTAAGGAATCAGGTACAAGAGAGATGGCTCAGCTCTTGCTTTATGGACACAAGGACCTGAGTTCAAACAGGTAGATATTTTGGCATGACTGCACAGTGCCTGCGTGAAACTCCAGTGGCATAAGACAAGAGGATTCCTGGGGCTTGCTGGGCACCAGCCTAGCTTGGGGTTCAGTGAGCGACCCTGCCTCAAGAGAATAGCTGGAGAGTGACAGAGCAGGACACCTGATGTCCTTCTCTGGCTTACACACACACACACACACACACACACCCAAGATGCACAGAGTATGTCATCTGGCCACAGCCAACTCAAACTAGACATCAGTAACAGAATGCAAGAGGAAAAGCTGTATCCATGTGGAAATTACCAGCATGCTTCTGAACTGCCTGCGGATCAGACAGGAAGTTTGGAGGGGGAGAGGAACAAGTGAACGCTGATGAAAACACTCTCATCAGATCGGATCCACATAGAGAAGAGAACCCGCGGCACCCAGTGTTCCAGCTGACAGAGCAGAGGCCCTGGCTCCGCCACCAGGAGGACATGGCGAGCAAGGGAGCCCAGGATGAGGAGGAAGAAGGAGGTAATGAACTTGAAAAAAGAAACACAATTGAGAAAAATGCTGAAGCAAAAGGCTGTTTTTCTAGGGCAAAAATCCATAAAATTGACAAACTGCCAACAAAAGTGACACGTACATGGAGAAACAAATGAATGGTATCAGGAATGACACAGGGACACGGCTATACAGAGAGCCTGTGGCCACTGAAGGATATCGCAGGAACTCCAGCTTCCACTAGCAGGTCCACACGCCCCACAGAACCAAAACCCAGCCCCAGCGTGCCGCTCTGCTTGTAATCCCTGCCTGAGAGTAGAGGTAGGAGACCCAGAGTTCAGAGTCATTCTGGGCTCTATCATGCTCTAAGACCAACCTGAGCTACATGAGACTCTGCTCCAGGGGAACAAATGAAACACCTGAACCAAGATGTAGAATTAGGTTGACAAACACTTTAAATGTGAAATCATATTTATAATGCTCCCAAGACAGATGGCTCCAGGCCCGTAAGGTTGGTTCCTTGGAGACCCTGCTGCTCACCAGCAGAAGCTTAATGGGCACCAGGCTGACTCATCAGACTCGTAGAAGACAGGTTGTATCTACAAAGCACAGCCTGAGGGAGCCTGGTACTCCTGGGGTGGGGCTGTGTCATGGTGGCAGGTGACACATGCAGAGAGCCTACAGAAGCAACTCGGCTGGAATCGATGTCATTGCTGAAGCTATTGCTATTCATTCAGAAAGCCAACCAAACAGGAAGAAGCTGTGTCTTGCATTTCCTTAAGTGCACAAAGTTTGTGGAAGACCTTCTACCCAATCCCAGCTCAACCTCCCCACTCCCCCATCCTGCTTCTGGAACCCCCTGGCAGGGCTCTGTACTGTAGGAGCTCCTGTGGGGTCAGTCATAGTCGGGGATCCAGCTGTGGGGGGGTCACTGCCCCCACATCCATCAGCTTCCAACTTCTAAGGGTGTTTTTGATGCTGTCCCTTTTATTTTCTGTCGTCAGGCTTCAGAGAAGCAAGCCTGCCTTTATTCTCTACTTCAGTGACATTCTGAGAGCCTGCTCCTAAGTGGCGTGTTCACACCGCCATCTTTAGCAGTATCTGCTTGTTTGTATGTGGGGTTTTGTTGTACCTGATTCTTTTCTAAGATGAAGTTTTACTGTATAGCTCAGACTAGCCTTGAACTTACTCTTTTACCTCGGCCTCCTATGTGCTGAGATGAAAGGCATGTATGTACCGCCATGCCTAGCTCATATGTTTTTGTTTTTGTTTTAGTGAAGCACACATACAAACCAAAAAAATAAAGAACTAAAGGAACAACGAAAAAGAGAAGCATGTTGATTTACTTCTCTTCATGTTGTGTGTGTGTGGGGGGGCTTCCTGTGTATCCTTGGGTCTTCTGCAATCTTCTATTAATTTTGTATTGCTGGAGATGGAACCCAGAGCCTGCACTGCTCCCTCATCTGTGTGTGTGTGTGCTCCTGCATGTGCTGTGCACTGGTAATACATACATATAGTGTGGTGGGGGAGGCTGTGGGCACACGGGCAGGTGTGTCTGCATGTCTGTGTAGCAGCTAGAGGACAATCTCAGTTGTTATTCTTCAGAAGCTATTCACCTTGGTGTTTTGAATCCTACCTGGAACTCACCAAGCATGCTAGATTTTTCCTTCTATGGCTGTGAGTCTGGAGGCAGGAGGGACATCTTCCCAGCGGGCTGTTCTTTTCCTGTTTTACCCCATTAATCTTCCCTGTCCCTGAACATAAGTGTCGACATATCTACAAAGATAAACATTTTCTTATTTTGTAATTATGTGTATATATGTGTGTTTGCATGAGTATGTGCATGTGAGTGCAGGACCTGTGGAGTCAGGAAGTGGGCATGGGATCCCCTGACACTACAGTTATAGATAGCTGTTAGTCAACCTATGTGGATATTGGTAACTGCACTTGGTTCCTCTGTAAGAGCAGCAAGTGTTTGTAACTGCTAAGCCCTCTCTCCAGTCCCAAGCATCTATATATACGCATGGGTTTTCTTTCTTTTCTCTCTTTCTTTTTTCTTTTCCGTGTGTGTGTGTGTGTGTGTGTGTGTGTGTGTGTGTGTGTGGTGGGGGGCAATGCTCTGCAGGTCTTAGGGAATATACGGGATCATCTCACTCTGCCTTGTGTAAATTTATTTTCAAATGTTTTGTTCTCTCTGATGCTACAGCAGATGGAGTGTGCAACAGAGTTCTCACATGTTGATTTTTACAGTGCTGCTTTGCAGGGCTTTGGGCTTGTGTATCAACAGGGCATCTGTGAATAGAGCCGTTTACTGCCTTTACAATGTGGAAGCCTGTATTTCATTGTCTTGTCTAATTGCTTTGGCAATTTGGTCATATGGAAGCAGTCAGAGCAGGCATTGTCCCAATTAAAAGAAATTACTTTATTACATTGATGTGTGTGTGTGTATGCGCGTGTGTGCATGCTCATGGGAATACCCTGGTGCACACGTGGCAGTCAGAGGATAACTTTTGGAAGTGTGTTCTCTCCTCCCGCCATGTGCTGGAACTCAGGTCATCAGGCTTGGTAGCAAAGCTCCATAAACCAGCAAGTTTCCTCACAGGCCTGCCTGAAGTTGTCCTTCTCCCCTGGTCTATCCCCCATCCCCAGCCCCAGCCGTGTCTTGTTGAGGTTACCGCCTTCTGTGTGTAAAAGGATGGGTTTGGTGCAGGGATTTCCCATCTCAGCAGAGAGCAGCCTGGAGGAGGGTTTCCTACCCTTGCTCATTGAAGAGCCACATAGCACATTTTTAGGTGTTGAGATAGATGCCTTGTATCCCTGTGTTTTCAAACCCCCTTGCTATAGTGTGGAAAGCTTTCAGTGAACAGGCATTTTCACATCTGTCCCCCGGGTTTACTGGTCTCAGTTCCATTTGCTTCTTTTAAAAAAATATTTTTTACTTCATATTTTAAAATGTTCATTTTAATTTAAGTTTTGCAGTTTGAACCTAGGATCTCATGTATGTTAGGCAAGCGCTCTCAGCCCTGAGCTCCTTTCCTCACTCTCTTTCTATGCCTGCCTTTTACATTTTGAGACTAGTCCTTGAACTTAACTGTGGCCCGGAAAGCCTTTAACTCTTGATCTGCGTCAGTCTCCACATGACTAGGTTGGCAGGCCTGTGCCACCAGGCCCCGCTTGGCCTAGGTTTTCTGAAGGACTCTTTGCCTTCATTTGATGTCTGCCCACTGCTGGTCTCAGTGTGTGAAGAAGGGCTTCCTTCTCCTTCCTTTCTCTGCTGAGTTGGGGGAGAGTGTGTAATCTCTTAAGCAATTGCTTATGTCCGCTGGCTTGGCCCTCTTCTCTTGGTTGGGGACCTTTGACCTCTGATTTGACTCCTGTGTTGGGTGAAGGTTTATCTGCTTCTCTCAGAATCATCTTGGAAGATGGCATCAGTAGGAGTCTTTCTGTGTCATCTTGGGTATTCAGATGTGTGCCCCGTTGTCCCTAACATCATTTTGCAACTTTTATCCCGTGAAGTCAGTGGGACTGTCCTCTGGAATCTTCAGTCTCATAGTGAGCTCTTCTCCCTGGTTGATTTGCTTGCCACGTGAATACTTGTTGCTGTGCCTTTTTCAAACCATCAGCTT
Source organism: Arvicola amphibius (assembly GCF_903992535.2). Lineage (NCBI taxonomy): Eukaryota > Metazoa > Chordata > Mammalia > Rodentia > Cricetidae > Arvicola > Arvicola amphibius. Next base: position 98,585,475 of record NC_052056.1, on the reverse strand, counting down.
CTGGTGCTGAGCTTTTCCTCTGCACTTGCGCACAGCCTAATCCTCATTGTCTCTAGTCTGCTGCCAGCTTCCAGCTCAGCTAGAGCCTATGGTTGAGAGCCACTGTTCTGGTCTCTGCCTCCCCAGCATTGAGATTCCAAGTGTGCATCACATATCCAGCTTTTCATGTAGGTGCTGGGGGCTAGAAGCCCTCATGTTTTCAAAGAAAACACTCATGAGGTCATCTCCCCAGCAAGAGCATTTTGTTGAATTGCCTCCTACTTAAGATTTTTCTAGCTTTCCCTCTGCCATTGGTCTTCTAACTTCATTTACGGCATGCATTCTATTAAATGAATATCTTCATCTTACTAAAACTTGGGTCTTGTGGCCATGCATTAGGCTTGCTCTGGAGTGTTCTATGTACCATTCCAGGCTAACCAGGGCAATGCAGTGAGATCCTGTCTCATAAAACTGTCCTTGAACTCCTGGTCCCCTCTGCTTCATTTCCCTGGGGCTGGATCCCAGGTGTGTACCCATCCTTCTTATCCTTTATTCTTGCAGTGGAAGCCTGGGTTACTAACTTGAGATATTTCTTTTTCACAAGAACACTGGGTCCTACATACACATCTTTCTCCAAGCTTGACCTTCTTAGATATACTCTGTCCAGTTCAACGTGTTTTCTGATTTCCTCAACTTTCTTTGAACAGCATATTTAGTGTGTGTTACATATCCAAGTGACCAGAGCTTTGCCCTTGGCTTGCTTTGGTTGTCTGCTCAGTTCTGAAGTGCTCTGTGGACAGTGGGTTTCCTTTCTGGCCCCTGAAGCTGGCTACTATGTTTCAGGCCCCTGGAGTGCACAGGTTTGAAAACTTGCTCCATTGTTATTGAGTGGCATGGTTGGTGTATTGTGTATACAACTGGATCTACGGCTTGATGGCTTGCCCAAGACTCCCATGTCCCAGTCCCCTCCCTGTCACATTAGGACTCCTTTGCCTTTTTATCATTCCGAAGACTCCTGAGGTCATTTTTCCATTTCTCAGTTTCACCTCCAGCCTCTGGTCACCCTCTGTGGTGGACCAGGGCCCTGAGATTTCTTACCAGCTTCTACCCAAGCCGCGGGATCAGCCAAGACCCACTGGCTTGAGTTCTTGTGCTTCAACAAGTACTACCCACTGTCGCCCACCCGCACCCTCGGGATCAGCACCATGGCCATGACTTTCCCTTGGAGTCTGATCATGTCGTAATCTCCTTGCAGGTTGAAGGTGGAGGAGCTGGAAAGTGAGCGGAGTCGCCTGGAACAGGAAAAGCAGGCACTGGAGATGCAGATGGAGAGGCTTACCCTACAGGTAGGTAATGGGATGGCCAGAGAGATGTGCCCTGTGCAACCCTTACTCCCCCCAGCTTCCATGAATGAAACCCCGGACTTCCTCCTGTCCGTCTATCTTTACCTGACTGAGACACGCCATCCATCAGGATCATTGTCCAGGGCCCTCCTCATGCCCTTGGTCTTTCTGCTTTTCTGTTCTCTCTGGTGCTGTCACCCATCGCTCCCATCTCCCTGTGGCCATGACCTTCACTGTTGTCTGCTTTGGACTGTTTTTTTTTTAGTTTTCTTCCTCCTGATCACACTGCTCATGGCAAGAAGCCCACAGGTTAGAGAGTACCCGGCTTCTAGACAGGCCATTGATTTTTACCTTGGCACCTATTAGAGGCAATCAAATCGTGTCCCCATTACCAATCTTGGTGATGGGAGAGGTGACAGCTTTGATGAAGTGAGGTGTTCTGAACCTTGGCTGTACTCAAGCCCAGCCCTAGGACCTGTCATCCTGTTCTGTTCTAATTGGGCCACTGTCCTGGGCCGAGGGCTGCTGGAGGGTGAATCAAGGCTACCTGGCTGCAGAATTGTGTCAGGATGGGGTGATAAATGGCTTTCGGTGCAGCTAGCTGAGGCTTCAGGGACAGCACAACTAGAGGAAATGCCAGCGTTCTGTGCCCTGTGTGGAAGACACAAGAGTGGGATTTGCAAGCTCTCCATCCCGCAGGACCACAGACGTGTGTCCTGGTACTGTTCAGACCTGGAGTGCAGATCCCTGCTGGGAGCCAAGTGCTATTGGGCCATGTCCACACCTGCTGTGTGGAGAGCAGTGCAAGTGGCCGGCACTGAGTGCAGACATGAGCCACACCCACAGCTTTCATTCGGCAGCGAGACAGGCTGAGTCTATGACCCTGGAGCGCAATGCCCACGTCATGATATGATGGCCAGGAGCCCAGGGACGGTGTGCCCAGTGACATGGAAGCCTGAGGTGGCAGATAGGCAGCTGCGGCTTCAGCCCTCACAGTGGTAGAAATCTCTAGATAGTCCCACAGCCTCCGCCACTGCCACCTCTCCAGACTGTGCTTATACTTTCCAGAGCCAGACTGTCCCATAGGGCCACACTCTCCTGTGTGGGCTTTCCCCACTTGCTCTTGGGCCAGGGTTGCCTGCTGTCCTCCAGGTATACTCTGCTTCCAGAGCTAGAGGTTATAGCAGGTTACCCCAACTCCTGACACATCCCAAACCACCTTCTCCTCTAGCAGTGCTGAGTCTCAGCTGGACTTCACAGATGGGCACATATCAGGAAGACCAGGTGATGGCCAGAATGCCGGCTCTACATCCTCATCCTATGCCACTCACACTGAAGGTCTCCCCAGGCAAGGTAGTTCCGTCTGTTTTATTAGGAAAGACAAAAGCCATTTACTCAACCTTTTTGACCCTGAGAGTTAGACTGAGTTCCACATTTTCCCTCTGCACACCACACCAGCCTGTCCCCCAGTGTCCCCCACACCCTTGTCAGACAAACTTGTGTGTAGGCCAATTGTCTGTGTCTTGGATAATGAAGTCTTCTTCCCAGGTCATTGGCCTCAGCTTAAGGGCCCCATGCTAACTACTTGTGGCCATGGCTGCTTCAGACTGGGTCTGCTCCTTTTATCCCAGCTGTTGTCATACCTGAGCAGGGAGGGGTTTTGTACCCAGGACTGAACTGGTTCTGCAAGGTGGCATTGGTCACCTATGGTGAGGGACAGTTCCCATCCAACCTCCACGTCAGAACTGGTTTCTCATCTCCTCTTCTTTCAGCGTGTGCAGGAATGCTTATCTGAGCAGCCTGTACATAACACTGTTTGGCAGGGTGGTGGCAGGTCCTTCTTAGCACACGGGGATGGAGGCTGGAACATAAGAGACTGGGCCTGGGGCAAAGGCTAACAGGCCTGGGTGTCTCAGGAGTAGCCCAGCAGCTGTTCTCTGAGTCCATAGGTGACTTGGACAAGTGGAAAGAGGGCCTCCCTCTCCCACAACACACACAGTGGGTGGGCTTGGGCTTGTTGATTTCCCATTAGAGCCCCTGCACTTTCTTTATAGGGCTGGGGTGATGATGATTCTTGAGGAAATCCTGTGCTAGAGCCCCGCCCCCCACGCCCCATCCCTTCTCAGCAAGCGCTCTGTCACTTTCTCATCAAGGGCAAAGACCTTGTTCCCACTATATATTGGTCCTGAACCTGGGCCGCTCGGGCACTAGGGAAAAAATATGCATCCTGGGGCTTCTCCCAGTGGCCTGGCGATAGCTCTCCATGACATCCCCTATAAGACCCAGGTCCCCTATGCCATTCTAATGGGGCTGCTTGGGCCCGGAACCCTGAAGTGCTTGGCCAGCCTTTGACTTCCTCAAGCCTTACCCATGTGCTCAGTATGCAGGCAGCTTCCTGCTCTCCCTCTCTCCTCCTCGCTCCTTCCCTCCAGAGGAGAAGAGTGGCTTCAAGTTGGCGCTTCAAGGAAGATTGATTAAAATCAGCTGCGGTTCATCTTAATTGGGAACATATGCTCGGAGAGGGAGCTCAACTAGTTAGAATTTTTTGTAATTAGTTCACAGCTGGTTGGCGAGGAAGCAAAACTCTGGTGACCACTTAGAGCTGGGTGTGTGGGCGTGCCTGGGGGCTCAGTGGATGGGTCATCACAGTGGCTACGTGTGGACTGGCCAAGTTGACGCCATCCTTCCTGGGTCTCCTGAGTCACCGGCTGTTTGCACGCTGACCAGGGTGACCTGCATGCGCTGCTATTGTAGCTAGGGAGTGCCCATGGGGTTCTAGGGGCTACTTGCCTAATGGGATCTCTTACCTTGACTGGCTGGACAGCAGACTTATGACTCACAAAGCTTCAGGGAGGCTAGACACAATGGCGTAGGCCTGTAGTCTCAGCACTGAGGAAGCCGAGAAGTAGGCTTTTATGTTTCAGAGCATGGACTACAAACAGATCCTGTGTGGAAAGAGGGAAGGAAAGGCGAAAAATCTGCAGGAAGGCCTCACTTAGAGAGGGGGAAACTGAGGCTGGCATAGGCGCAGATACAGAGATCTGAAGTCTCTCTCCGCTAGGCTCCTTGTATATTCCCAAAGAGCAGGAACAGCTACTTTATCATTGAGGCTCATCCTCCCGACAGCGTCCCCATAAAGGTCTCCACACGTGTGCTTCTCATGAGCTGGGTCAGGAAATTGTGTGGGGTCACCAAGGAGAGGCCTCTCAGGGGCCCTGACCACCCTGAGGCTCAGAGGAGCCTGTCCACAAAGACTGCCTCCCAGCAGGGCATGTCATATCCCTGCCTAGTGACAAGTGAAACATGTGGTAGCGACCTAGCCTTGGGACTTGGTCATGCCTCCTGGGTCCCTCATCCTAGGCAGCAAGGGCGGGCCTCCATGGAAGCTTTTCCTTGTTCTCTAGTGCTTTACTGTGAGCATTTTCAAGTTAAAGAAGTTGAAAGAATTTTACAGTGAATGCCCACTTATCCACCACCTACATCCTGCCGGGAACGGCACACTTGTGGCTGTATGACATTCCTACCCATCCCTCTGCCATCCATCAGTCCATTTTATTCTTTTGATGCATTTGAAACTAAATTGCAGACATCTGTACACTTCCTCTAAGCACTCGAGCATGCATGTAATTAAGCGAATTCATCTCTGGAATCTGACGCCCCAGGCCCCCGCCGTCCTACAGTATCGCCTCATCTTGGAGCTGAGCTCCTCCCTCCACCAGTGAGGCTGTGCCAGTCGACCCCAGAGCTGGGCCTCTGAGATGACCATCCTCCATAGAGCCCTTCCAGTTCAGCCTGGCATAGACCTCCCGCAGTCAGGGGAGGCTGGGCTGGTGTCCATGCCACCTTGTAGTCCTCCTAAAGCGCTTCTCAGAACAGAGCCCAGACGGCTGCCCAGTGACATTTAAAATCAGTATATCTTTTTTGGAAATGGAGTGGGCAGAAAATTGCTGGGTTTCCTGGGAGCGGAAAGCTCTCTGCGCCTGCAGACGTCCCTGCTCCTGTCTGCGTCACAGGCAGCAGTGCGGTTAGGGTGCCCAGCCTCACCTCTTCCTGTGCCCACACCTGCCTCACATCCACCTTCCCCTGAAGCATTCTGGGATCTGCCCAATGTATGGCCCTTTGCCTTTTTGCTGTTCCAGTGTTTCATGTCAGTAGCACCCATCCAGAGCCTCCTGCCCAAGTCAAGGACAGCATCCCAAGCCCTCACCTGTCCTACCTCACCTCTATCCTCCAAGTCTGTATCCTTGACTGCTTGCTGACCCAGGCTTCTGGCTTCTGGGTGGCTCACTGCACACACTTGCGCAATGTCAGGGTATCACCATGAAACACCCATGTCAGGCAAGGCCCTAAGATATTCTTTGGAAGAACTAGCATTGTCTAGAACCTTGATTTCCAGGCTGTGCCAGCACTGGTCTCTCATGCCCCTCAGCCCCAACCTGAGTGCTGAGTGACACTGAGGAGGTGGCATCAGTGCTCCCTGTGCAAAGGCCATGAAAGGCTGTAACATGCCACAGGGCAAGAAGTGGCATACCAGCATTCAGACATCAGAGCAGAGACTTGAGGTTTCCTGTAGGAGCATCCCAGACAATCCCTGCCTTCCAGTCCACATCAGCCCAGTTCTTTCCTAAGGACCTGGAATGTCTCCGAGGCCCACAGAGCACTATACGTCATGCAGTGTTGCCTAGGCTGCAGGGTCCAAGTCAGAATCCCCTCTTGCCACTGTCTTTAATCCATTTGCTCTGCCTAGCCTAGCCAATGCCAGCACTCCCATCCTGCTCAGCCTAGCCAATGCCAGCACTCCCATCCTGCTCAGCCTAGCCAATGCCAGTTTTCTTATCCTGTTCAGCCTAGCCATGGCCAGCACTTCCATCCTGCTCAGCCTAGCCAATGCCAGCACTCCCATCCTGCTCAGCCTAGCCATGGCCAGCACTCTCCCCTCCCGGTATCCACAGAGACTCTGGTGTTGCAGTGTTTAACCCCGACCCCTGTCCAGGACCTTTGTGCAGCTCCTTGTGGGCAGCCTGGGAATCTTGACTAGAATTGTGGTCATAGGGTGAATTTGGAGGCTTGGCACTGTCTACATGCCTGCTCTCCTCGAGCCAACATGCTCTTGTCTCTTAGTTGGGGAATGCCTTTATATCCCTCTGGAACAAATCTGGTTTTGTCTTGATGTGAGAACTGTTAATGTACGATCGCTGTTTCTATGTGGTAGCTCCCTGTGGACCTTTACTGCTTTCACCCCCCCCCCCCTTTATTCCTTTCCCTTTTATTTCTTTGCAGTGTTCAGATTGCACCCAAGGGCCTTGAGTGTGCTAGCTAAGTGCTCTACCACTGAACCACACCCCAGCCCCTTATTGGGGGATAATAGGCAGGTGCTCTACCACTGAGCCACACCCCAGCCCCTTATTGGGGGATAATAGGCAGGGGCTCTACCAATGAGCCACACCCCAGCCCCTCACTGGGGGATTCTAGGCAGGGGCTCTACCACTGAGCCACACCCCAGCCCCTCACTGGGGGATTCTAGGCAGGCATAGTACATTGAGACACATCCCCAGCCTTCTGTTTTATTTTGAGACAGGATCTCACTAAGTTACCCAGGTTCGCCTGGAGACCCACTCATTAGTGCAGGCAGGCCTTGAACTTGGTTCCGCCTGTCTCAGATCCCATGCAACTGGTATACCATGTATGCACCTCACACCCTACCGTGCCTTAGCATCTTGCACGAGACAAGGATATGTCCTTCCTGACTCTACCTTGTGCCAGGGCTAGGAGCTGGTCTTGTACAGAGATGAGCTCAGCACCTCTCCTGAATGTCTGTGTAAAGTAAGATGCTCAGTGAGAGGACAGAGAACACAGACCCGCAGAGGTGAGTGCAGACTGCTCATGTTTATTAACGCTGGAGACTAAAAACAGCCAGCTTGCTGATGGGCATTAGCGTGGTGAATTTCCACAGACACTGATTTCTTTTGATTGTTTATGAGCTGCTGATGCACCCTCCCTACTAAGCCCCTCCTCTTCTTGATGTCACCTCCTGCAGAGCTTAGTCCCTTGGGCCTACAGGCCCTCAGGCACCAGCTGCTTCTCCTTGCTAGAGCTCTGAACTTGCTGGAACCTTCTGCCTTCCAAGCATCCAGGGTCTTCATACTCCACAGAACCTAGCTTGGCCCCTTGGCCCCTCAATTATTGGTTTGACAGCAGTCTGACTTGTCATAAGCAGTTTGGTCAGGAGACAGAGGTTATCTGACAGACTCACATGTGCCCGATGGTCCCTTCTTGCAGCAGTTTTGTGCCCTTCTAGCTTATGCCCATTGGCATCTCTACCTACAGCCTGCTCGGCAGCACACATGACCCAGAAAGCAGGCTGCTTGATGATGAGCATCCTCTCTTGATGCAGCTAAGGTTTTAGTGATCTCACTTTTAGATGACAAGGCAGCTTTATCTCCTTGGGGTCCTTGTGACGGATTTAGATTGGAAAGGAACCCAATGTCCTTTTGACTGTGCTGGAGATGGAACCCAAGGCCATGTGAATGCTAAGGGAGCTATCGCTGAACCACACCCCAGTCCCTCACTGGGGGATTCTAGGCAGGTGCTCTACCACTGAGCCACACCCCAGCCCCTCACTGGGGGATTCTAGGCAGGTGCTCTACCACTGAGCCACACCCCAGCCCCTCACTGGGGGATTCTAGGCAGGGGCTCTACCACTGAGCCACACCCCAGCCCCTCACTGGGGGATTCTAGGCAGGGGCTCTACCACTGAGTCACACCCCAGCCCCTCACTGGGGGATTCTAGGCAGGTGCTCTACCACTGAACCATACCCCAGCCCCTCACTGGGGGATTCTAGGCAGGGGCTTTATCATTGAACCACTATAGAAAGCATGCACTTAGACAAGTCACTGTTACTTATGACTAATATTTTTGGGTGAACTGACATTCTCTCACACACTGTGTATTGTCTTACAGCAAGGTACAATGAGCGATGAGCATACTGGGACTGACATGGAGACTCTCCAGCCAAACTGTTTCCATGGGGAGGTGAATGAATGGAACAGTTGCCAAGGATGAGCAGAGTTACATGGAAGGAGCAGTGCTGTGCAGGGTGTGGCATAGTTGGCACTGTTTAGCATCCTTTTCACCATCTGTGCCTAAAACAGCTGAGCTAGGTTTGTCCAGGTGGCCCAGTCATGGCTACAGCCTTAGGGTAGTCCCTGTTCATATGAAGCCCTGTCTTGGTCATAGAGTATGCTGCTGACAGAGAAAAGATTGACTCTGGTATTATAGATAAGACTGATTCCTAGGAAAGATGTCTTGAGGGGTTCATGATGCTTGCTGTGGGTGCCATGGCCGTTGAAAGACAGCTCTCTGGTGCTAGATGTGTTGGCCCAGGCCTTTGGTCTCAGCAGTCAGGAGGCTAAAGCAGATGGATAAGAAGATCAAGGCCCACCTAGGCCATATGAAGAACCCTGTTTTAGGGAAACCCAAACAATCCAAAAGCACCTTGCTTTAACCATAATCTGTCAAGTCCAAAAGGATCAGAGGTAGGACATGGGAGCAGCATCCACACCCTGGGCTCACATGGGCCACTCATGTCCATGGGCAGAGAAGTAGATAGTTGAGACCTGGTCTTTCTATGTCATGGAACATTATTCAACCCAGAATTAAATCCTGGTTCCTGCTGCAGTATGGATACATCCTGAAGATAGTCACTAAGGAAAATAAGTCAATCTGCAAAACATCCCTGCTGTCTGATTCCCTTGAATATCAAGTTTCTACAGATGCAAAGTAGAGAAGTGGGAGCCAGGCTGGGGTGGGACAGGGAGTTGGTATTTAATTCCAGTTTCAGTTGGGAAAGATGGGGCATTCTGGATGGGTGGCAGGGCAGTCATGGCAGTATGGCACTGGGTGTGTTTAACACTCTGGGCTACACCCTGAGTCATGGATCAATGAGATATTCCATAGATTAAAAACTCCTAAGAGGCTGCTTATATGGCTCGAGTCGTGGAGTGCTCACTTAGCATGTGTGAAGCCTAACTTTGCTGCCTAGCACCACATAAACTGGGCATGGTGGTGCACACTTGTAATTTCAACACTCCAGTTGTAGAGGCAGGAGGATGAGAATTTCAGGGTCATCTTCCTGGCTTACATAGTGACGTCAAGGACAGCCTGGGCTACAGGAGATGGACTTTTTAAAAAATGAGAGAGAAAATGAATTAGCTTTGTCTGACAGATACCCAGGAACAGGGAGAGAAGCCCCACCATGCACATCAATATGCTAGGGCTGGTAACTCTCGGGTCCTGCACTCACGGACGCCTGCTCATCCCTCATTGACCCTTGACCATCTTCTCATAATTGATCCTGCTACTGCTGGCCCATGTCCCTGCTGCTTCCTGCCAGCCCTTACCAAGAACTGAGCTTGGGAGTGGACAGCAGCCGGTTCCTCTGCAGAGAGAAGCTCGTGAGAACAGTGACTACTTGCTTCCCAGAGTTTCTTCTGGCTGGTCCCAGCCTAGGGACACTGGAGATGACAGTCTAAGCTATGGCCCGATAGACACAACCGGACCCCCACCCCTCCTCCAAGGATAGTCTCTGTTTCTTGCCCACACCCTGACTGCTATTATAGAAGCCTAGGGTGACTAACTTGGTCACCAACATTGAGGCAGTTGTCTTCTATGGGTCACAAGGCTGAGACTGAGATCCTGAGGACTGGCCCGGGTCATAGCTGGTGGAGCTGGACCCAAAGTTGACGTCATCTGGGTCCCACATATTGGCTGCTTAACCCTAAGTGTTGATTGTAGATCAGTTACTGAGCCTCAGCCTTCCTTGACCTACCTATACCCCCTGTTTCCCTATTTGATTTGTTATGTGCAGTGGGTTTGCAAGCCAGATTCAGAGAGGAAATAGGGAGCATGGGTCCAGGAGCTTGGGACCACTCTTGATAACTCTCTGGCTTCTGCTGTGGCCAGCTATCCCTGAGCTTGTGTGTAAGTAACCTCCATAGTCCCAAGTCCCCTGGCTGTCCTGTCCTGTGGTGACTGGTCCTGTTCACCAGCAAGCATACATCACTACATATCTTAGGTGGGCCCTTTCTACTAAACTGCTACTATGGTCCCAGGGTCTTAATTTGGCTTTGCCAGCTCTGGGGTTCTTTTGGCTTCTGAAGCAAACTGGATCAGACGCAGCTTTTTGCTGAGAAAGTAAGGATGAATGAGGGTGCTAGTGACCCACAGGTGCCTCCAGGTGACAGAGGACCTTGGGACCACAAATACCTGAGACCTGTAGCCACAGTGTTCTGATGAGACTCTACTTGTTCCTTCTATTTGCTGCTGTCAGCACTTCTGATGCCACTGGGTGGACAAGGGCTGGTGGCCTTGCAAGGGCCTGGGTTTGCACCCGATAGTGCCTCAGTGTGGTAGGCATCCTTCAGTTCTTAGAGGTGTCTAATGAAAACCTCGGGCTCATGGATAGTATGGTCACTGAACCTGAGGATCACTGAGAGGTAGCCACCTGGGCATGCCTAACATGGGGTTGGGGGTAGGCGCAGGCAGACGGGTGGTTACAGTCTAATTGGTTACAATGAGTTAACTAATGCTACTAAGTTACAATTAACATTTTAGCTTTGGGAATGAGGAGGGACAGGTGGACAGGCAGACAGATCTTAAGGGTTGTGTTGGGTACAGGGATAGATTTGAAAACATTGATTTGGCTGATCGTTTGGCTTTTGACCCATGAGCCACCTAGGCAGCAGCTGCCTACCCTAAAAAGCTGTTGCAACAAACATGCTCACATCTACCCACCCTGTTGACTTTCCTAAAGACTTGGAGCCACTCAGTGATACTCACAGCATAGGAACAAACTGGAGCCTGTAGAGGAAGCAGCCCCGCGGATGTGTCTTAGAACATGAGGATGTGTTTGAGACTGTGGGATCACTGACTTCCGGGGTGGTCCGACTCTGTGGCACTGCCAGGAGGCCCAAGCAGAGCAGCTGAAGAAAGTTGACACTAGGCATCCTGAAGTAGCCACCAGCCCTCTCTCTCCTTCTTCCTGAGCTCTGAGTGCCTGGCTCAGGCCGCTGGGTCTGTGCCTGAGGAAGTCAGAGACACCCCCTTCCCCTCAGAGCTGCATGTTTAGGCATTGATGAATTGGTGTTGCCTGAGTCTGGTGCTGGAAGCCTGAAGTGCAGCCCTGGGCAGTCCAACACGAGCCTGGGAGAACTGCCCCAAGGGCATCCTGTCCCAGCTATACAAGGCCAATCGCAAGCACACAGAGCCTGGGGTTCAAGGATGGTACCCAGAGGAGGCTGAGATCTAAGGTGGGCAGCTCCCTAAGCTGTTTCCTGTAAGGGGGCAAGGAGTTGCTAACTTAGAAGCCACCAGCCCTGCCGTGGCTAAACAAGGCTTACCTGTAGTCCTCTGGGCCTATGTCCTCAAGCCCAGCAGCCCAGCCTGGGGTCTGTGCTAGGTCAGCACATCGTGTCCTGTTTTCTGATCTACCAGGAGCCAGGCACCCGAGGGTGTCATATAAATAGCTCTGACCTATGCTGGCCCAAGCATTCCCATAGTCCTGTTCCTCGAGCTGATCAGGGCAGGGCAGAAGTATGGCCCAACCTGGTCTCCTGAGAAAGCAAGTCCCACAAGCTGGGTGGGGCAGGGGAGACCACACAGTGACCACCTGAGGGCCCTGTGGTCCATACTTGTAGACTTTGCTTCTTCCTCGACCCAGCTCTGCCCCTGCTCCCAGATCCAGCAGTCCACCAGAAGCCTCATTCTTGCTATGGAGCTGCGGAGCTCAGCTGGGAGAGGTATTGATTTAGTTTTGAGTTGAGCGATTTATAAATATGCATGAGGATCGGCAGTTATTTAACTGTGCTTTTTAATTCTCCTCGCGTTGCTGCTTCTTTCCAGCAGGGTCTCTTGGTATGCGAGTCAGGCACCCAGTGGCAGGCGGCCTTGGCTCATAGCTTGCTGCCTGGACCTTCCCTAGGGCAGCTGGACCCAGAAGAGTGAGGCTAGGGTCAGCTGTCCTCCCATAGGGACATAGGAGATCTGATTAAATTTTCATTATGTTTTTATTTATTATTTATTTTATGTGTCTATGTATATGAATATGCATGTACCATAACACATGTGTATAAGGCAACCTGTGGGAATCACTTCTCTACTTCTCCCATGTGGTTCCCAGGGATAGGACTCAGGTTGCCAGCATTAGCGACAACTATTTTTTGCATTTATCTACTGAGCCATCTCACTGGCTAGAAGGTTCTTTGTGTGTGTTGTCTGTGTATGTGTGTGTGTGTGTCTGTCTGTGTGTGCATGCCTGCTATATGTGTTTATGTACGCCATGTGGATACTTATAGGTGCCCATATTCGATCTCCTGCAACTGTGAGATATCAGTTGTGACCCGTCTGTTGCAGGTATTGGGATCCAAATTGGGTCCTCTGCAACATCAGTTGGAACTTGCTCTGTAGACCAGGTTGGCCTCAAACTCACAGAGATTGACCTGCCTCCTGAGTGCTGGAACTAAAGGCGTGTGCCACCACTACCCAGCTGAAGAAAGGTTCTTAAAGACCGGATTCACTAGGACTGGGAAAATAGTTCAGTGAATAGGACCCAAGTTCAAATCCCAAGCACACATATAAAATGCCAGGCATGGCATATGCTTGTAACCTCAGCATCGGAGGGTGGAAACAGGTGGAGCTCAAGAGCTTGCTCGCTGGCTAAAATGGTGAGCTTCTAGTTCAATGAAAAGATACTATTTCAAGGCAATAGGACTAAGAGCAGTAGAGGAGCTCCCCCATGTCCAGCTCTAGCTTCCATATGTGCATGGGCCGATACTGTATGCAGCACACTTGTACCTACCTATATATACCATATACAAAAAATTCACCATGTTCCCCCTCACAGAGGGAAACTGAAACCCTGATGGCTAGGAGGTCCTGTGAAAGACCACCCATACATTAGGGGAAGAACTTACTATATGAACAGAATCCACCAGATACTGGCCCACCCAGCCCTGTACCTCCTGATGGCCCTCTGGATAGAGAGCAGTTGCCGGTCACTTGAGCTTACATGGGCTTGAACAACAGATAGAAAGTCACAGAGTGGACAGGGGTGAGAAGAGTCACTGTCTTTCCAGAAGTCCACACCATGCCCTGGAGGAACCCCTGCACAGACCTGCCAGTGACCACTATCCACGGACCTGGCCAGGGGCCACCGAATGTCCCTGATGTTGCCACCCTCTCGCCTTACCCTCTGTCGGCTCCTGTGTGTCCACCGTCATTAGCAGAAAACGTCAGCTCGCTCGCTCAGCAAGTGAGATGTTTTTGTTTAGTCAATGATTGCATCGCGGCATCAAAGGAAGGTTCCAGAATTTTCCTTTTGAGATTCTTGTCAGTATCTCCACAGTTTCCTCAGCTGCGAATCAAACAAGGCAACAAATTTTAGCAGCAGATTACAGCCATTCTCCCCTTTCTTCCTCAAAGCTGTCAGCCTGCAGCAGACTCAGCGATGTTGCTCACTCGCTCCCATCTGCTTGTCTCGCATGCTTCAGCGGCCCCCTAGATAGGGCTCCTTCATATTGGCACGGATGCCCCGGTCTGCAACAGGCAGTAGGTGTACCTGGGGAGGAAGCAGAGCTAAGCCAGTGCCGAGACAGGATCTGGTGCTGTGGACATAAGCCTGGCTTGTCTTTTCTTCTTGAGTGGTCTCTATTGCGTCGGCTGTAGATGGAGGGCACTTGGCTGCCTGGATCCTCAAGTGCTCAGACATGCCCAGACAGAGAAGCCGGCATGTCTAACGATCCCCTCTGGGCAGGTGGATTGGCACATTGTAGAAGGCACTGACCTGGTTCTGAGGCCTGTGGCACCCCTCTTGCAGCAAAGCCCTGGGCGTGTCTGATGGTAGTAGTAGTGCATCTCTCTCTGGTAGTCTTGACGCTGCAGTAGCCTTAACATGGATGACACTCACATAGCTTACCTCCTGCACCTAGTGGCCACCCCACCAATGCCACTTCGCTTCCCTTCTCAGACCAAGCCCTGGAACCCCTTTCCTTCAGCCCTGCCACATGACTTGGGCACAGAAACCTAGGTGCTGGGTCCCAAGTGCCAGCACACATGGCTGCAGACCCAGGAGATGCCCTTGCCCCTGCCTCATCCATTTATGTGATGTATGTAGATGCTGCTACTTCTGCTGCAACCCTTGCCTCTCCAGGGGGCTGTTCTGGGACGAGAGTTCTTCAGTTGGGATTGCTCTGCCTGCAGCAGTGGCCCATATCTACTAGGGAGCAGAGATGTTGCATTGTCACAGGATGGAGGCGGGGCCATTTCTCTGGGCCTCTTGACTCTTTATGCTTCAGTTGGTGATCTGATTTCTGAGCCTGTGAAATACATTCTGGCCCGAGAAATGTTCTATTTGTTAAGCATTCATTCAGTAGACTCTGTGCCACAGTAGACACATTATCAGTACCAGCAGCACTGGGAGGAACAAGACAGACAGCCCTGTCCTCACGGAGATGACCTCTGCTAGGGGACAGCTAATAAAACAAGTATTTAAGATGGCGCAGTGTGTCATAGGTGCAGGTGCTGTGGAGAGGGGACTGCAGGAGTAGTGATGGGCTGTCACTTGTCACCTGTCAGTTCGTAGCTGGGTACTTGTTTTGAGTAGGCACCGAGGCATCGCTGTGACTTCATGCTCAACAGTGTGAGACAGTGGCTTGTCTTGGCATTCCTCGTGGCAGGAGGGTCTCAGGTTGGACAGACTCAGCTATGCTGATTGCCTCCTTCCACCCCAAAGTAATAAAAGCGTGCACTCCCGAGGAGTCGGTGGTGTCTTCTGTGTTGAATGCTCAGTATGGGACTGTGGGAGCTGTTCCAGGCCACAGTTAGCCCTCAGCTCTGCTTGAGATCCCTCAGCCCCTGTCTGTAAGCCTGTATAGCACACAGACTAAGGTTTGAGTTATGGTTTTTAAAGTCTTTAAAAGGAAAAATCAAGAACATCTTAGGCCACATGAAAATCTCTATGTTTGGGTGAGCATGGTTTCATTGGCACACATGACGCTCCTCCCTGCCAGTTCCCACGCCTGAAGTCTGTGGCTCTTTTCTCGCTGAGTTACCCAGTGGGCACTGGGACAGACGAGCAGCTCTGAAGCCGCCTGGCTACACAGGCAGTATCAGGCTGGGCTCTGATTCCCTGCCCTTCTCCTAGTGCTTGGCCTGGGAAAGGAAGCCAAGGTACTTGTCTAGCCCCAGGGCTGTCACAGCAGGCGTGGGTGATGGATTTCACATGCTTGGTTATTTCCCCAACTGGTGAAATTGCACGGAATAACAGACTGTTGAAATTGCACAAGTAACATCCTTTCAGCCCGAAAGCCAGGGAGTCTGCTTTCCAGGAGCCTCTTCATCCCCGGGGCTTTACAAGGTTCTCTCTCAGGAAAGCTCTGAAGAGCCCACCAGGCCTGCTCCCCCTCCCTCCCTCTCCCCAGTTCTGACTGGTGGCCTCTTCCTTTTCCTCCCGCTGATGAGAATATACTCAGGATGTGGCCTGGGAAACCAAGTTTGCAAGCCCTGCTGCTCCCTGTGGGTGGTTCTGGGCGCTTTCTACTCCCCATTTCCCCCCACCCGTGCTTACCAAACACACACACCCATCTTAGAAGACTGTAGGCTGGCAGTTTGCTTGTGTGAAGGCTCTTACTGTTCTTTTCCTGCCCGCACTCCCTCCCACCCTGCCCCTGCTGTCCCCAGAAGCGTATCTGGAGGGGTGTGGCCTGGGTGAGGTACCCCAGGTATAATCCATACTGCCCTTTGGTGATATAGAAGGGCAGTGGCCTATGGCAACTTATTTCATGGGATGTCGAGGCTTCTTGAGCACAGGCTGCCTCACTAATGTGAATCTTCCAGCTTCTCTGCCCAGTGTATGCAGTGGTCTGAATGGGTGGGCTGTTTCCCCTGCTTTCTCAGCAGGCATCATGGGAGGATGGACTGAGGCCAGAGAAGCCAGGAAACCCTTATGTGTTTGTCAAGCTTCTAACACATTAAAAGACCTCAGATCTTACAAGGCCAGTTGAAGTCATCCCCAGGACCACACTGGACTGTGGTGTGTATGTACATAGAGATCAGTGTCTCTTGCTGAGCAGCTACTGGCACCTGGGTCCTGAGGATTGGATCCCAGGGCTCGTCACATGCCAGTTCTCTGCTACCCAGTCCCTTGAAGAAATCTCCCCACCTCCATCCCGCACTCTGTATCCTTATTACATATCCAGGAGTAGGGGCATCTGAGGAGAGGTTGGTCAGAGAAGACATCTAACTTCCTGTGTGACTTCCTGAGTCACCTCAGGTCCCACAGAAGTCTGTCTTGGACACAGTTCAGGAAGTGCAGGAGGTATGTGGGTCCATTTGCTGTGTGATATAGTGCGGTCCCCACACCACTGTCCACCCAGTGCCCTGCCAGAATGCACATGTGGCCTGCATTGACTTCAGTATAGGCTCTCCTGGTAGCTCGTGTGTATACCATGCCCATGGCTCTTTGTGTTCCATCTGTTGAAGTCGCTGTTCGTGCGTCTTGCCCATTTCTCAGTGGCTGATATTTTGATGACTTTTGAGTTGCGAATGACGTCTAGCTGTGAACTGACCAGGCAGATGAACTTTGAAGGGCAACTCCGCCCTGATGTTCATCCCTTCCCTGGGGCCCAGAGGATGTTCAAGCATACTGTGTGCTTCTTCCTGCCCCATCCCACCCCCGCCACAATCCTATTTTCTTTCTTTGCCTTTTTGCTACAGGGTCTCACTATGTAACCCAGATTAACCAGTGATTCTCAAACTCATAATTCCCCTGCCGCAGCTTCATTCATTTCTCTCGTGTCAGAGCTCCCTCCGTGTGCTGTCCGGATGGCAATGCTTCCTCACTCTCCATCCTTACCTTTGGGGGCCGGAGGGACGACTGAAGAGCACCTACCTGGTGCTCTACAACTGTACCTCCAGCTCCAGGGGTCCAGTGCCCTCTTCTGAGCTCTATGGGCATCAGGCATTCATGTAGTGCACATAATGTACTACAGGAAAAACACTCATAAAATAAATATAATTTTTTTTTAATCTTGCTTTTTATATCTTGACTTGCTTTCCCTGGAATTGGCATCTGTGTGTAGTGAGAGACAGATAGAGATCATAGAGGCACCCTGGCCACCCTCTCTCCAATGCCGCTCAGCCTCAGTCACTGCTTCTGGAGCATGCTGAGACAGCTACTAGAATCAGCCACATTGCTCTCCTGTGGTTGTCCCTGGCTATGGGGAGCAATGACAGGTGTGTGCCATTCATGAGCACTGTTAACTGTGGGCACCAGAGTGAGGTCTGTGGGAACTCTCCTTCCTGCAATCATAGTTTCTCTGCAAATCTAAAGTCATTCTGGAGAGCAAAGGCACTCTTCCTTTGTTCATTTCTGGGCCTCTCTCTCACAGACCTCTTGTTGTAGATGACAGGCCTCACAGCATAGACATGGTGAGCCCAGTGACTTATCATGATCAGGGGGCAGGGGTGACTGTAAATGCAGCAGGTTACACATGGTAAGCAAGTCCTCTACCACTGAGCCACACCCCAGCTCCTCACTGGGGGATTCTAGGCAGGGGCTCTACCACTGAGCCACACCCCAGCTCCTCACTGGGGGATTCTAGGCAGGTGCTCTACCACTGAGCCACACCCCAGCCCCTCACTGGGGGATTCTAGGCAGGGGCTCTACCACTGAGTCACACCCCAGCCCCTCACTGGGGGATTCTAGACAGATTCTCTACCACTGAGCCACACCCTAGCCCCTCACTGGGGGATTCTAGGCAGGGGCTCTACCACTGAGCCATATCCTATCTCCTTACTGCTGAGTTCTTCCTAAGGGTTGTACCACTGAACCTCATCTCCAGTCCTTTTTCCTTTGAGACAGGATCTTGCCAAGTAGCTCAGGCTACTCTTTACTCAGTCTGTGGCCCTAACTGGCCTAATATGTGGAATTCTCCTTCCTCACCCTACTGTGTAGCTGGGATTACAAGCCTGTGCCTCTCATTCCTTCTGGAATTTGGCATTAAACTTGGGATTTAGGTAGATTGAGCAAGGAATTGGCGTGCCGGAGCACCTGTGATAGCCCTAGGGGAGGAAGACTGCTTTGCTTGTCATCTCTACTAGTTCAGTCACTTGTCAGGCTGAGTGGCTTCTGTGCTTCCAAAGACCAGAATCCAGATTGGGAAGGGGCAAGCACTCCTGCACACACTGGGCAAAGGTGCTGAGATGGCTGTCGCAGCTGCGGCCACCCCACACCTGTGTTCCACCAAAGGCTCCTTCCTCAGCTGCCTGGATGGATGCTCCTTGCTTGTGCTCTGCTCTTGAGCTCCTCATCCACACCCAGTGACCCTGTGCTGTGCTTACTCCCCTAGGGTGACTACAACCAGAGTCGAACTAAAGTGCTCCACATGAGCTTGAACCCGACCAGCATGGCCAGACAGCGCCAGCGTGAGGACCATGACCGGTTGCAGGGGGAGTGTGAGCGACTTCGGGGACTCGTGCATGCCCTAGAGAGAGGGGGCTCCATCCCTGCTGATCTGGAGGCTGCTTCCAGCCTGCCCTCATCCAAGGAGGTGGCAGGTAGGTCCCCTCACCTAGCCCTCTGGTCTCTGGAGAGAAATCCACATAGGGCATTAGGGCTGAGTGGATGGACAGAGCCCCCTGGCCCTTGCAGCCAACTGAGACATACTGCTTCCTTGCAGGCTTCACAAACAGGGTTAGTCATCCAGGTTTGCAAGCAGCTAAGATCTTCTCAGACCCCCCAAAACAAATTAATACCATTTATCAGTTTATATGTGGCCCATTAATCATGAGTAAATCCAATCCTCCAAGAAAACAGGGCCATCGTTCACTGGCCTAAGCACACGTCACAGAGCCCAGGGCCCTTTTCAACCAGGCTCTAGATTCCAGGAAAGAGCAAAGCTAACTAACACAGGCCGTGACTCTCACTACCCCCTCCAGTCTGTAAATCAGGATGACAACCATCAGAACATGTACCTGTCATCCCTGATGCATTGTAGTGGTCACTGACATCAGTCACTGAGCCCCAGTGAGCATGGCAGCCCTGAGATTCTGCCCCAGCTGCTTTGCTCTGTAGCCGTGACTTACAAACTTGTGTGTACAAGGGAGGGGTTTATACTTGGCCTGGATGGGGAGGGAACTGGGACAAGGGCATCTGGAGGCAGGTCCTGCAGCAACCCTGCCTACCCTGAGACCATTCTTGTCTCCTAACTCTTAGGGGCTTTTCAGGTCACCTGTGTTGTGCTGGGGCTATGGGCCACTGTTGGCTTGGGGTTTATGTCTCGCTTATGGTTTTCAACTACTTTTCATTCTGTGAAGCACTCCTGTTTCCTTTCTGTGTACTTGTGTGTCATCTGGTCCTGTGGAGGCACTTGGCATTTCCAGTGAGAGTCCTTGAGCCAGCGAGGATGGAACTGTCATCAAAAAGTCCTTCCTGCAGTGTGGATCTCAGTATGGAGTGGCAGAGATAGGTCCTTCTGGTCTCTCATTCCTGCATTTGTGTTTTGTCTTCCTTCTGGTTGTTGCATTTGCCCTGGGCCTTCATGGAGGGTTCCTGAAGACACTGTTGCGCAGAACCTAGGGACCCTGAGATGGTTGAAGGCATGCAACAAGGACCTGGTACCTTGAGGACCCAGAGTCTGAGCAGAAATGTCTGCTATACCTTCCCTTATGCCTCTGTTAGTCTGAGGGGCTGTGAGCAGCAAGCAGTACTTTGGAGCTCCACACAGAGTGCCTGCCATAGAGAAGGTCCTCCTTATGGCTTGTCATTGTCATCTGCATTATTACCCACAGTCTATTGCCTGGCTATAGGGACCCCTGTCAGCCTCAGGTACACTGGCTTGACAGGTCTCCAGTTTGTCAGTGTCCTTTATGAGTCCTGTTCCTGTGTTGCCGTTGGTGTCCTCTGTGAGTGGCAGATAGGATGGGTCAGGACCCTGTGCCTCTCGGGAGCTCAGAAGACCATGTTGGCTTACACTGTTGTTCTTTTAATGAGCTGTGTCATAGGTGTGTGTGTGTGTGTGTGTGTGTGTGTGTGTGTGTGAAGTGCATATTCTCACTGCCCACTCCTTCACCTCCACACTTTTCCCATATCAGGTTTTCAGACTGAAGAAACTTAACATTGACCCTCTTAAGTCCCATGTGTCAGTTTTTCTGCACACCAGAGTATGCAGACATGCAAAAGTGTACAACCCAGTCTCAAGCCCAGTTCCCTTGGGTCTCAGACCACTTGCTTTCTCCAGGAGAGCGGAAACGAGCCCTAGCAGCCCTGAGCTTCCAGGCTATAGCCATTACACTACTGAACTTTCCACGTCACCAGCATTGGCAGCCAGGTGGAGGAGGCCTCTACAACAGATGCACCCACCTGTCATTGGCTCCCAGTAGCCCAGGGTCCAGCTGGGCTGTTTAGGGAGACAGTTCAGGGGGTTTCTGGCTCCTCCTGAAAAAGGCTGACCCAGGGACCAAAATCCAGCCTCCCATTGCTTCCCCTGCTCCACGAGTGGGCCCCTGCTATCTGTGGCCCCTGCCAGTGAGCTGGTTAATTGCAGTTTAATTAGGCATGCATTTAAATTAAAACAACCTCATCTTGTCAGAGTGACACATTGGAGGTGATCAAATTTGTCACTGCTTGGCTGGGCCCAGCGGATCCCAGAGGTGTCTCTGGGGAAGAGAGAAAGGAAGCTGGCTTATGTCACATTTTTCTTTATCCTCAGCATTTCTGTTCTAGAAGTGAAGGTTCTCTCCAGGACCTAGTTTGGGGCTTTGGGGTGGGGTATGGATTAACTCAGGTTCTTCCTCTGTAGATCAGATTGGCCTTGAACTCTCCATTTTCCTGTTTCAGCCTCCTAAGTGCTATAATTAAAAGCATGCACCATTAAGCCTGACTGAAGTTGAGGCTTAAGCACTTGGCACTTGACACTTGGGCCTGAGGCACCATGAGCTACACTCTGCTTGGACCACATGACTTCGGGGTCACTACTATTCCAGCCTTGATTCACATATTCTTCACACCAATGGCCCTGACTCTGGTACCTAGGTCAGCTGTGGTGGCGAGGGAGGCTCAGGGATGCCCAGTGCTCTCAGAGTTGAAATCAGCTTGGCAGCTTTACTTGATTTACAGGCTAGTCTCAGTCCCTGTTCTCTTGGGGAGGACTGCACCTCCCAGGCCTTAGTCTACTCAGAAGTAACTGGGGTGCAAGCATGGTCTCCGAGTAGCTTAAGTGAGAAAGGAGATGTGGGAGCTTTGTCTCGGGTGTCCCCACACAGCTGTTCACGGCATCCTGTTCTGGGGAGATGTCAGCTGTTTGGAACCAGTGTTGCAGGTCTATAGAATGGTGCTGGCTGAGCAGGTACATCCCCAATGCAGTCCTCACAGCCCCCATTCTCATGTAAAACAGCAAAGTATCATTGCTGTATATGGGCTCTGTGTCAGGGACAGGGACACAGGAGGACCATATTTTTAAAAACTCAAAACAAAACAAAACCTGACATTGTTTGAAAAATAAATGTATTAGTTTTCAACAAGCCCCAACAATGCTTGGTATGCTGTAGAAACTATGAAATTCAGAGCTTGGTGCCATAAATAAAGTTTTATTGAAACATGACCACCCTGTTGTTAGTAATGTCCACAGCAACAGGAATTAAGCTCCCAGAGACTAATAGAGGTGCCTCCTAGAATCCCCAGTGAGGGGCTGGGGTGTAACTAAGAGGTAGAGCACCTGTCTAGAATCCCCCAGTGAGGGCCTGGGGTGTGGCTCAGTGGTAGAGCTCCTGCCTAGAATCCCCCAGTGATGGGCTGGGAGCATGGCTCAGTGGTAGAGTGTCTGTCTAGCTATGGTTGAGGGTCCTGGGTTGAGCTCCAGTACTCGGGGGCTGGAAAGACTTCTTAATTAAAAGTGGTGAAATTGATGAGTCTGAAGCTTAACCTTTCTAAACAACATCATCTCTTCTTAAAAATAACCCTCAAAGTTACGTCCCGACACAAACACTGTAAGGGATGTAGTTATCAGGTGACAATTCTGACAGGAGGAAGCAGAGCTATCTCCCTACTCATTAGTCAAAGAAACACACATTCGCAGGAGACACTCTGCTATCTTGTTTCTTAGGGATCATGTACTAAAGGAACAGTTGGGGCCGTTTATATCTGTATGGCACTACTGTGTATGGTGACCCCAATCAAGACTCCCACAGTTCTCTCACCGATATTGAGTCATCTTCTCCCCTAGTTCCAGGTGTCTACTACTAAGTCAGGGCCAACTGCCTGGCCTGTCCCTTCCTGTGTCTAGAGCCTTGTCTCCAGCATGGCACCCAGCCTCCTGCACCTGGCCGAACACTCAGGATTTAATTGACCCACTAAGTCCCTCATTGGGTGATGCTCCGTGGTATTCCCTCCTCGTGCTTCTGAGGTAACCCTGGTGATGCTGTGGGGGATGGAGTCGAGCACAGTGCTGTCGTCTACCTTGAACCTGAGGAAAGCAGGGCACCAACCGCTTTCAAACCCCCAAGGAGGAGGCTGGAGTCACCCAGGGCTTCCTGCCAGGCCCTCAGGGTAGCCCACTGTTGAACCATGTAACTGGATGCATGTTCTCTTAGACTTGTGCTATGGACCGATTGCATTTAGGGAGAGTAAACAGATAGAGGTTTGAGATGCTTGTGGCTACATTTAATAATGCACACACTTACTTGTTCAAGTGGAGTGAGCCCACCATGGACACAGGGAACAAGATCAACCTCCCGAGTATTTCAGGGAGGCCTAGGGAAGGAACCCTAGATAGTCACTGCAGGCTCTAGAGCAGGGTTGTAGCTTGACTACCACCCAGGGCACACAGTGTCCATGAGTCCAGTGTCAGGAAGTCCAAGAAGCATGGCAAGACTCCAAAGCCGACCTGCTGGAAGGTGCTCTGGCTGCTGTTGAACCCCAGAAACCAACATTCTGCACAGAACCTAAAAGGGCCTCATATCTCCTCACATGCCATCAACAGAAGGGCTTTCAAGGAGCCAGGAAAGTAGACCACCAGGACGACAGCCATAGGAGCAAGCTCACAGTGACCAGCATCACTATCATCATAAAATCCACAGGCATGCACGCTGCCAGGGACTGGGAATACCCATCTTTCTGTAGTCATGTCCCTGCTAGGGGACTTTACCAGAGCCACGGACATAAAGCTGGGACAAATATCAGCTGCTCAAAATGTCCTTAAGTAAGAAACAAAGCTCTCCCCAGTCTATACTCGGTATTAACAATGGTTACTGGGTCCTGTAATTCCAGCACTCAGAGCCCCAAGTTTCAGACACCCTGAGCTACAGAGTGAAATCCTTATCAAATGAAAGGGAAAAAGAGAAACAGAAAAGAAAAAGTCAGAATTAGTGAGATGATGAATGAAATAGAGACAAACAGAAACCACGAAAACCAGAGTCTTTCTTGTTAATACACATGTAACGAGCAGTAAGTCCCTGGGGACCACCTGACAGACGGCACCAGGACAACTCCCTGGTGATCTGGACAAAGACGGATTTAGACCTTGACTCTGAACTCATACAGCGAAGAGACTATGGAGGGAGGGTCTGCTGATTCAAACAGAAGGAATCAGCTGGCACAGCCCGGAAGCAAATAGGCGTATTCATCAACTCACTAAGGAACCTTCGAAGCCTGAGCCAGGCCTGTTGGTGCAGGCTGTCACCACAGTCACTTGCGAGGCAGAAGCAGTGGGGAGCTCAAGTTGAAGGCCATTTGGGGTGACTTCATGATATACTGTCTACCTACAGTGAGCTCTTATAACAAGATGGGAACTGGAGGCTGAGCCTCTTATGCTGTTCACAGGCCAGTTAGTCTGGGTACTCACTAGTGAGCAGAGACCCTCCCTCAGACTGGTGGAAGGTGACGACCAGCACAGAGATGGTCCTCTGACCTTCACGAGAGCATTATGACATTGCCTGTGCACACAAGCACATGCTCACACACATATCATACATACGTATATCTCACACACACACACACACACACACACATACATTTTGTATGTCATACACACATCACATACATTCTGTACATACAGAGTTTCTTTTTTTAAAAAAAAAAAAGAAGAATCATGGGATTTAACTGCTGACTTCATAGGCTGAGAGAGGCTCCCACACTCTGCCTCAGGTCATTCACAAGCTAGTCCCCTCCCCCAACCACTTTTCTGGGTCCAATGAAGACCCAGAAGCTCAGGGGCCAGTGTGGAAGATAGTTCCTGAGCTGGAACAAAGGAATGACTTCAAAGGGGATTCCCCACAGCTGAGGGCTGACTACAGGACTAGGCCTGGATGGGAGTCAGGTCTGGAACTCCCACAGGGAACATGGCACGGAACCCTGAAGGGTCAGGCTTCTTGTCCTGCGTCAGGTAGAGCTGAAAGGTGTCCATCTAGTGAGCATGGCCTTGGCAGCAGGTAGAGGGAGTGAGGGCCTAGAATTGGGGTGAAGGTTCGTCCTCATCCCCAGCCTGTCTCTCAGCTGCTCTAGGGACTGTGATTTGTGGTAGAGAGCTGCCCTGGGCAGTGACAATGTTCTCAGCATAGCCTAGCTCCTTCCAGGTCTCTGAAGTGTAGTTCAGACCCAGAACTGCCTTGATACCCTGCGGGTGTGATGGAAGCTCCCCTGTACCTGCTTTCACTCTGGGTTCCCCTGGTTCCCATCCACTGGCCCCTCCTCCAGAGCCAGTGTGACCCTTGCTTCTGGCCCCAGACCTCCATCTGAGCTCAACACCAACCTGCTAGCTATGCCCCCAGGCCTGCTCCAGTGATGTGCCTCCCTCTGGTCCTCTTTCCCCTTCTTGCTGACTCGCTGTCGCCCAGCCCTTCTCTGGGCTGTGGACACCTTGGGGACAGAGCCTTGTGAAGCTCTTGTCTTGTTCTCTTTTCACCTTCTGTCTTGGAGGTGCCAAGGAGCAAACCCCAGGCCCACACATGCCGGACAAGCACTTCCCCTCTGAGCCACATTCCTATACCATGAGTCATATCCTGAGTTTCCCTTGGCTGGGGGTCCCCATGACCCCACATGGCTCTGCTGAGACTGAGTAACTGCTGCGTTCCCCAGCCACGTGGAGCTGCTCGGCTGAATGCCTTGTTTCCTTTCCTTCCTGGCATGTCTGTAAACTTTGCAGGGTAGCTGGAGCCAAGTACCCAATTAGGGATTTCTCTCCAGTTTCATTCAGCCCGTAATTGAAGTGGGAGCGCCTTCGCGCCTGACACATCAAACAAGCGGGCACCCTGGAACCCCAGCCTGGATACACTGGGCAGCCCTGACCTCCCCACCTCTGACCTGCAGCACCAGGTTGGGTCAGGCTGGGCCAGGAGGTGTTGGCACAGTAAGTGCTCTCCAGTCAAACGAGGGCAGGGCTCTTCAGCTAGGGGTCCCCATGGCAAGTCATCCAGGCCTAGGTTGGCAGCTACCATCTGCCCTTAGTTTCTTGTCTTGGAGAGAAGGTGACATGCTCACCTGCCTTCCTGGGCTGTCACAGGCTGACCTTAGTAGCTCGTCTGCACTCCTTGCCTGTGGCATATGCTTCATAGTCTGTGCCCTGAAAACATAGATTGTGGTATGGGATCCATCGGAGTTGGGGCCGCTATGGTGTCCTGAGGTTGTGGGTCCCTCTGAGTTGGCATAGACAGAGAGGGAAAGTCACCCACCTCTCCCAGGAGCCTGCACCGGGCCGTATCCTCTGTGCCTCACCACACTGAGCAGCAGCACCCTCCGTCCCCAGCTGTCTAAGGGTGTAATTAACTCAGTGATTTAGTGATCTTACAGCAGTGCTCTGCCTCCACGACAGCCTGGCTTTAGAATGTACCCGTCACCCTGATGGGTCCCCAATGCCCTTGCAATCCTCCCTGCTCCCACTCACAGCCCCAGGCAATCACTGATCTTTCTTCTGTTGATTTGTCTTTTCAGAACATTTGTCTAAATGGAACCTTACACTACACAGGCCTTTGTTCTGGCTGCTACTGCTGAGTGTAATACTTTCTAGATTCAGCTATGTCTTGTGTGTGTGTGTGTGTGTGTGTGTGTGTGTGTGTGTATTCCTTTCTATGACTGAGTAATATTCCACTATGTGGATAGCACATGTGTTAGGGATCAAGTCATTGATGGTGGACATTGGGTTGTGTCCACTTTGGGCCTCTGTGAGTCATGCTGCTGTGGACATTGGAGATAGTGCCCATGTCTTCTGTGTAGAAGGGGATTTCTGGGTTACCTGGTACATTTATCACTTTTGTAAGGAATGACCTAATTGTTTTCCAAAGTGGTTGTACCAGTTGACATCACCTTATGAGGGTCCCCCGTGTGTGCTCACCATCCTCCCTGCCATTCGTCTTTCCTGGCTTCTTGACGACAACATCCTCTGTGGGTGCATTTCCCTAATGACTAATGATTCGGAGCTCATTTCTGCAGCTTATTAGCCATTCATACATCTTCCTCGCTGAGACGCCTCTTACATCGGTGCCCAGTTTTTAATTGGATTGTTTGTCTTCTAATCATTTTCTTAATGCTTTCGTCTGATAAGCAGCGTTTTTAATTTTGATGAAGTGTAATTTATCAGCTCTTCCTTCCATGGCAGGCGCTTGGTCCTGGGGACTTCGATCACCCCAGCTTTATGGTTGCCCATGGTTTTCCAGAAGGGCTCAGTTTTAGACCCTGTGCCTCGCCCTGTTAGTGTTGGGATGATGGAATGCAGCTTCATTCATCCTCTTTGGTCCTTAGTTGTCCCACCACGATAGGCTGCTTTCTACTCTGCTATGGTAAACACCAAGACCAAAGCGATTTGGGAAGGAAAGGGTTAATTTCCTTACCTGCCCCTTTCACAGCCCACAGGTAAGTCAGCCCAGGAGCTCTAGGTGGGGGACTATAGTGGAGGCTGTGACAGAATGCTGCTTACTAACCTTTTCCCTATGGCTTGTTCAGCCCACTTTCACAAGCCCTGGGGTGGACTCTGCACAGCAGTGGCCTGGGCCTTCCCACATCAGTCATTAACTGGGAAAATGCCTCACAGTCTGATGGGGGCATTTTCTTACCCAAGCTTACCTCTTCTCAGATAACCCTAGCTTGTATCAAATGGACAAAACCTAACCAGAACACTTGCCTTCCCCAATCCCAGTACTCTGGAGGTGGAGGCAGAGGAACAGGGGTTTGTAGTTTATCCTTGGCTACCTAGTGAGAAGGAGGCCAGCCTGAGTTATTATAATAACAATAACAGCTGCATTTCTCTGACTCTGAAGATCAGCTCAGGGTGTGGGTGCTAGTCTGAACCCCTTTGTCTTGATGATCATATTTGCCAACTCTCCACAGTTCACCCCATCCTGGCAACCCCATCCCTTGTCACACTTGAAACAGAGCATGGGTCCTGGACCTCTTCTGGAGGATTGCCTGCCCTCTCATGTGCTTTCCTGAGTCAGCCACCTCTTTCTTCTTGCTTCTTTGCAAAGTGGTGTAGTGTGTAACTTTTCCTGGGGAGTCTGTTTCTGTTCACCCCAAATTCAGGTGCCAGTAACAGACCAGAGAGATAATTCCATCCAAGTCCAGCTTGGTGAACCATTGAGTGTATTGGGGTTCCTTACAGGCATGTGGATGTGGGGTTGCTTATAACGGGTGATAAGCTGCTGACAGAAGTGTGGGTGACTCCAGAAGTTGCATCAGGCCCACCCCAGCATGCTGATGACTCTTTCTGTGCCCCTGGGGCCTCCAGCACAATCTGCAGGCAACTTCACTGAAGAGTCTTCTCCCCAGCAACTGTTTACTCATATAACCTTGGGGAGGGTGAGCCATTGTTCTATCCCCTCTACGTGGGTACATATTGAAGAGCACTACAACCCATCTGATTTCAAGATGCCCAGGCCCATGTCTGTCACCTCCTCGGCCCACTGTAACATGCGCTTTCTGGCCAAGCTTCAGATTTCTGAATCTCCCTGCTCTTCCCTTGCTTGTTCCTACTCAGCCACAGACTCGGCTGACCATAGCAATATCCATGCCAGTCCAAATGCCGTGCTGCCTTGAGATTTCCTCCAGATCCCACTCAACCCAGCACCCGAAACTCCACCTCCTGCACAGTAGACCCTCCCTCTCTGTGACAGAAGGAGACAGAGCGGAGGAGACCATGGCACAGAGATCTGTCAGCCCCAGCAGGACACCCAGGACGCAGGGCTCCTGCTCTTCACAGCCACTGGGACCACCGGGGTGCTATGTGTGTTGTCGCTGGAAAGGAACAGGTGGTTCTTATCAAAATTCTGAGAACTGAGAAGACTTCAGAGAGCCTTGGGCTGTGCTCGAAAGGGCGGGATCAAGGGTCAGTCGAAGGCTGGGAGGTAGTTTTGCTGGAAAACTCTTTGCCTTGCCAGCAGCGTGAAGTCAATCCTCAGAACCCATATTTAAAAATCTGAGCATGTTCCCATGAACATGATCCCAGTATTGAAGAGATGGAGACACGTGGGTCCCTGGGACTCTGACCAGCCAGCCTACCCTATTTGGTGGCTCCAAGCCATGAGAGACTGACTTTTTTTTTTAAACTTTATGACTTATATTTTTATTTTGTATGCATCTGTCTGTGTGTGGGTGGTGCATGTGGAAGTCATAGGACAGCTTTCACAGGTCAGTTTTCTCTCTCTATCTTGTGAGCCCCAAGAATCTAACTCAGATCAAAAGGTAAACAACTGAGGAACAACATCCATGGGTGTCCTTGACCTACACATAAATGTGTGTGTTTGTGCATGCACTCATGTGCAGGACATGCACATATGTACTCGTGTGTGTACACATACATATGTCTGTGCAAACACAGGCATGCACACACAATTGTACATCCACTCATGTGCATGCACACACGTGTGCATGAACACACTCAGCAGAGTTAGCAGAGAGAGCCCTACTCCTGCTCTATCTAATAGAATCCAGGCAACCTGGACTCAGCCCCAGCTCTGGCTATGTTTAGCCATCAACATGTTACAACAGTCATGCCATCATAGGCCGAGGCTATCAGCCCCACTCTGGACTCTGGGCCATGGAGAGCAGGAGGACTGCATTTGCTGCCTCTCTTTTGAAAGCTGATGATTTCCAACCAAGCCAGTCTGTGTCCTCTCTTCCAGGCTAGTGTGGCAGGAAGACAGGAATCCCCAGCTCCTCTCTTCTTACCTGGGGCTCCTCTCTGGCCTAACTATGGCCTTTCTCTGGCTCTGCCTTAACGTAACCCAATGTCTCCAAGGTCTCAGTTGCTGCCCAAACCTAGCATCCTTCCAAAACCTTCTCCGAGCTGCTCCGGCTGCTGAGTTAGTTCTATAGGCTTTTCTTTAATCTGCTGTCCAAAGAATTGGTTCCATTCAAGTCCGAGGCTGTCACATGCATTAGCATGTATTTAATAGACTACTATGTCTCAAGGAGGGGGGCACAAAGGAGACTTAAAGCTTGTCTCACCAAGAGCAGACAGATTGACTCGAGAATAACTTGGTCAATAAAAGATGAGCTCTGAATACCACCACCCCCCCAAAAGGAGCTCGCCTTCCAGGGAATTATGGTTTCTGTAACCCAGTGTCAGAAATTAATAATACATCCAGTGTGCAGAACGGATTGCCAGCTTTCAGCCTCAAGTAGACGCGAGTCTAGCGCTGTGGCTCTTACGTGGCTCGTCCTCGCTGCATCTGCGCACTGGCTCCATCAGAGCTTCTGTCCTGACCAGAGGACTGCAAGCCACCGCCCCAGCCCCAGGCTTCTCTTGCAGACAGCCTGCCTTGCGTATCTGTGGAAGGAAGTTTCTTGAAGTTTGTGTTGAGACAACTGTGTTCTCATGCTTTGTGTTGCGATTCTCTACTTCAAGTGTATTTGGCTAGGCAGGGAAATGGAGGGAATGTGTGATAGAGTCATGTCTATTGGTTTCTGGTTTTCTGTATGTGTGAAACCTTTCTTTGAAAGCTGTGGTTCCCCTAGAGGGCATAAACAGGCCCACATGAGTGGGTGCACGTGTGTATGTGCATGTGCCGTCTGTCTACACATGCATATATATATATATATATATATGCACATATGAATGTAGTCACTAGAAGATGTCCAATCTCTTCCTCCAATATGCTCCACTTAATTGTGCATTCTGATGCACAATCTCTCAAGAACCTGAAGCCAGGCTGGCAACCAGCAATCCCCAGTATTCCTCCAGTCTCCACCCCTCACAGCCACACCTGGCTTTGTACGTGAGTGCTGGGGATTTGAAACCAGGTCCTCATGCTGCCGTCTGTCTCCCCAACTTCATGATACACTTTGTCAGAAGCAGTTCCCTGCCTCTTGGCAGCAAGAATATGTGAGCCGACACCGGGCTACCCTATCTGAGCCTCCCCAGCCCTCATCCTCCTTCATTAGCAACATAGCAGCCCACACGCTTCGGTTTTGGGAACCTCCCTTCCAGCACTCAGCCTCCATTCCAGCC
This sequence comes from Arvicola amphibius, assembly GCF_903992535.2. Taxonomy (NCBI): domain Eukaryota; kingdom Metazoa; phylum Chordata; class Mammalia; order Rodentia; family Cricetidae; genus Arvicola; species Arvicola amphibius. The sequence continues at coordinate 98,554,666 of NC_052056.1, read as the reverse complement.
CTGCCGGAGCCCTTGCAGTAGAAGGCAGCAGTGCATGCAGGAGGCTCACAGCCCGAGAGCTCTGTCTGCCATTGTGTTGCTAAAGTTCCTGTCCAGGGGCTCATAAGTAGCATCTGCCCCTTCTCCTGAGGGCACAATGACAAACTGAGGCACAGCTCTACCAAGGTTCACTCTGGAGGCCCAATGAGTTTATTGAGCTTTCTTGCAGAGAATGGGTTCAGGGCTGCTTACAGGGGTGTGGGTGCTTGTCCCCCAACTGACTACACTGGAAAACCTTACCCAGCCCGGATGAGAGCTCCTTAGCCACAGAGATGGATTCCTTCCTCCCTTTGTCTTCCCCAACCCATATACTTTAGCCCAGTGGGTCTCAACCTTCCTACTGTGACCTTTTAATACAGTTCCTCATGTTGTGGTGACCCCCAACCATAAAGTTATTTCATTGCTACTTCATCGCTGTAATTTTGCTACTGTTGTGAATAGCAATGTAAACATCTGATATGCAGGTCGAGAGCAGCTGCTCTAGCCCCTCCCTGAGCTCAAGTGCAATTAAGGCAGCGTTGCGTATACCAGGTGGTAGGGTGCAGCTGGATTCTCAGGTGAGGATCTCATGACCCTCCGCATCACTCTAGTCCACGGGCCCAGCTGGGATGAGCCTTTTGAAGGGGGTCACTGCTGAACTTCCCATGATGGCAGTTATTGAACTTGGAGGACAGTCACTCAAAACAGCCAGGCAGCTGGAGCTCTGTTCACCCAACTGCAGTGGGCTCAGTCTTCCATCACCAAAGTTGATCCTGCAGCCTATGGTTTTTCTCTGGGTCCCCAATCCTTCTGCCTATTTTGGAGTGGAGATGAACTCCCTCAAACTATAACCTGAATATAGCCCTGACCTCTTAGAATTGCCCCACGGAGACCCAGTGGAGAGGGCTCATCAGCTCAGATAGCAGGGAGCACAGCCCTGCTGCATGCTCACAAGGAACGTGTGCCGTATGGCTGCCAGAGTCACCACACCAGGACAGGAGTTGCTGGAGCCTGCAATGGTTCTCATCCCAAGGATGGCTTCCTTGGGGCTGCTCCCATCTGGCCCTCTGTGTTACCCGACTGTGGTATGTCTTTGATCCCCCCACAACTCTTATCATCTGTCGCCAGCCTCCCTGCCAGAGCTTCCCAGTGCAGAGCCGCCTAAAGAGAAGCTTGGCATTTAGAGTCAAGGCAGGAGCCCAGCTCTTAGGCTCGCTGCTCTTGGGTAAGACACCAGCTTGTGGTCCAGTGGCCTGTCAAAGAGTCTCATGTGCTGCCAACGGAAGCTATGGGTGGGAAACAGTCGTGGAGCCATACTGGTTGGCATCCTATACTCTGCAGTGCTTTCCAGCAGTAGACTTGCGCATAAGTGCCTGCAACCAGCCAGGCCTTGCTCTACCCTTTTCCTCCTTTTTTGGTTCATTGTTTTTGGGGGGTTTTTTTGGGGGGGTTGTTTTATTTTGTTTTTTTTTTTCCTTTGAGACATGTAATTTAGACTGGCCTTAAACTTGCGATCTTTCTGCTTCTACCTCTCAAGTGCTGAGATTACAGGTGTGCACTCACATGTCTGGTTTGTACCGTGCTGAATATTAAACCCAGAACTTCATGCATGCTAGGCAAGTGCTCTACCAACACATTCCCAGCTTTCCTCTCTGTACCTTCTAATGGCCTGTGTGTCGAGGCTTCCCGGTCCTGGTTCCCCAGTCCTCTCTAGCTATGTGTACTAGAGACCTTCAAGTGGGATCACAGGTTGCTCCAGGCCACACAGCCCCAGTGTCTAAGGAGACTGAGGGCCCACCTACTCTTCTACTCATCAGCTCATTTGATGCTGCTGAGCTTCTTACAGTGACCTTGTGTCCCAGGCACTGTGGGTGCTGGGCTTGCCCCAAGGGAGACCCAGGCTCTGCCTCCAGGGACTTGTACGCTGGAGGAAGTAGACCCTCAGCCAGACAGGGTAGCACATGTGTCCACCAGAGGTGCAGAAGCTCAAGGGAGGCCAGGAAGGAAGGCACTTGGAGGTGGTGGGGCTTGTTATAGAAGTATGCCACCGAGCATGGTTCCTTGTCAGAGGCAGAAGTCCAGAGCCACTTGTAGCATGGCAGAGAACTATATGGTCCATGCATGTATGGATGAACCTGTCGTACACAGCAAAGTGGTGGAAGCCAGGACAGCACTTAGGGCTGGGTTTCCACATCAGTGGAAGGAAAGGAAACGCCACCCAACACTGCTTCCTGCATCTGATCAGGAGGTCAGCCAGCTCTAGCAGGGGGAGTATCAAGCATCTGATTGGGGGCCTCTGGATCAGTCCTGGGTCTGCAGGAATCCAAGGGAGCTTTGTTCCCTGGGACAAAGGCTGCAAGGATGGCCAGCTGGTAGGGGGGGCTCTCCATTTAGGTGGTAACTGGCAGGTGTGCAGTAGAGCAGGAAGCAAGGGTTCATCCCTTAGAACTTGGGCACACCAGCTGCGGGGTCATAAGGAAGGGTTGATGTACCCAGGCAAAGTTCCCTATGTGCCAAATGGGCTGAGGGAGGGAGGCCTGTTGAGCGCTTATAGCCAACTGGAGGATCCATGTTGAGGAACACATTCACCGGAGGCATGGTCCAGCTACATGGAGCTGCATGTAGTTTGACCCCAACCCCTGACCCTTGTTTTCCTGAGCTAGAAGTAATACAGCATTGTGCATGACCCTTGCTTGTCACTGAAGGGGCCTCTCGGGCACCTCAGGTGTGTGCCATGGGTCAGAGAGACTTATTGGAGGAAGGATCCATGTCGGGAATAAGGACTGGTTGATGACTCAACAGGTGGAGCCATAAAGTGGAGCCAGCAGTAGGAGAAGTGTAGGACCGTGTAGCTTTATCCCTGCTAGCCAGTGGCCAGGGGTCTTTCTGAGCCAAAACCTGAGATGCTGATGGGAGCCCCTTGCCCAAACCCCAAGGCAAACCTGAAGTAGCATCACCTGGCACCCAGTATGTTTGTGGATGTCTCTCGGGGATTCCATGATCCTGAAGTTCCAGGTTGGGTAATATTTATCCTCCAGGCCTCTGGTTTGTCTCCACATCTATCAACCCATGTCGTGTCCCTCCCACCCTGGAGGACAGCAGACACCAGGGGCTGCTGATCCTCTACCACGAAGAGTGCTGCCACAGGGAGTGTGCAGCCTGGCACTGCAGGGCCTCTCGCTCTGTCCCTGGGGTGGGGGAGGGAGTCTTACAAGAAAGAATATGATATCAGCGCCCGCTTGTCACCCCGGGACTCTCCCACCCTGTAATCTGGTGGGCTGTAATTGCCAGTGTCTTTTCAAATCATTTTTGTGCAAGGTGACAAGCTGCTTGCTGGAGTGAGCAGTTAATCACACAGAGATACCCCGTTTGAAAGGCGCTCAGAGCTTACCCAGGGGCGGCTGCCAGCAGCCAGGCGGGTGCACACAGTCTGCTCATCTGCATATAATTCCAGGGCAAGCAAGCCTCGCTGAGGCTGGTGTAAACCATGCAATTTCCGGCCCAGCAGGAGACACAGGCTGGTGGTGGGGACCAAACCTTGGGGCCTGTGGCATCAGTAGAGTTAAAGCAACCCCATCTCCATAGGGCAGCAGGAGATCTGATTAGCAGGTGGTGGGGACCTAGCCACTTTGGGAACCGCAGTCCCCTATCTTTGACCAGCTACCCTACCTGTCTCTCTGCAGGGTGACTTCAGGGAAGGAGGACCCCAAAAGTATCCAAGTCGATATGGCACATCACCTCCACCTGCCAGCCATTCCATTATTTGCTTGCTTGAAGTTTGGGTTTGGGATGGGCTAATAACCTTTGGTGTTCTATGCCACTCCACCTTCCTCTATGTGGTGTCCCAGAGGGTTGAGCCCATAGTGTCTCAGCAGGCCCCAAGTCAGTGCTCTGGGACATCTCCTCCTGCTACTCTCTCCAGGAAGCCACAGGGAGCAGGGCACAGACATTCCTGTCACAGCCACAGCAGTGCCCAGCCTCCACAGCTGCTAATAAAATTGCATAAATATTTGATGACTAATTATTAAATATTTAAAAATGTAAAACTGGAATGGTTTGGAAGTTAGCATGGCATGAATAATTCAGTCCTTAGATGCACATCATCTTTGGGTCTGAACAGGGCCAGCACCTCCAGTGTATGATGTAGCCGGAGACACAAGTCCCAGGGACTTCTCTGGCTAGCCACCAGTCCCCATGCTGTTGTCACACTGCAGGACAAGTCTCAACCTGTAAAGTCAGGAGGGGGTTTATGTGGAATTCTGAGCTGCCAGCCTGGACCGTGGCAAAGCAGAGAAGGTCCCTTTTCTTTGGTGAGCCTGAAACACCATCCCTTCTGGTCAGTGTTTGTGTGTCTGCTGAGATTAAAGGCCAAGTATTGTCCATTCACTTGACTAGACACTGGAGAGAGTCCAACCATGGTGCACAGGGACCCCTTCCAGGGAAGACAGGAATAGACTCCCAGGCAGAGCCAGAGCACATCAGGAGAAGCTTAGACCATGACTTTCTCTGTCTACTGCTTCATCTTCAAGGCTGGGTGAACTGGAAACAGCACCTCTGCCTAAGGTTAGAGAGCCGAAGCTGTGCTCGCTGTAGCCTGTGATAGTCTAGTACCATGGTGATTTTTCCAAGGCCTGAAAATTCCAGCTTTGGTTAAGTGGATTTTATTCACTTCAGAAGGGAAAATGGCTCTGCCCAAATCCCCAAAGGAATGTCTAAAAAGCTGCTTCTAGCTTTTAATCAGGAGATGTGGGGGCGCTAGGGCATTTACAAAGTTGCTGCTCCATTGGACCACACCCTCCTTTTTGCTCCTACCCTACAGTATTATAGCTGGGAAGGAGGGGAGAGCCCATCTGCAAACATGGGAGCCAGAGAAGAGGGCCGCATAGTCCTGGGCATCCTGGTGATGTCATGTCACCTGCACCTGTCATCTCCCTCGAGTGACATTCAGTCACTTGTGAGGGTAACATGTGTTCCCTGTTGACCCATGTGTGAGCACGTTTGCTTCCCTGTGAGAGAACTAGGCTGCATTTCCTTCCCGCATGTTCACCCTCGTTGTTTCCATTGAGTGTTAATGTGATAACATATCGCCTCAGTTCCCTTTCCATAACACTCAGACCTGTGCTCTGTGCCTAGCCCACCATGGTCGTTTGAGTGAGAACAGCCCTAATAGGCAAATATGTTTGAATATTTGGTCCCCAGTTAGTGGAACTGTTTGGAAAGAATTAGGAAGTGGCCTTGCTAGAGGAGGTGTGTTGCTGGGGTGGGCTCTGAGCCCACACCAGGCCCAGGGTCTTTCTCTGCCTTCCTCTGGCCGATCAGATGTAAGCTCTCAGCTACTCTAGCGCCTGCCTGCCTGCCTGGACCCATACTTCTGGCCTTGATGATCGTAGACTAACCCTCTGAAATGGTTTAGTTTATGAGTTGCCTTGGTCACGGTGTCTCCTCACAGCGGTAGAGCAGTGGCAAAGACACTCTCTGGCTGCATGACTGTCTCTGGCTTCTCAGCAGAAGGGAAAGCTGCATTCTCTTTTTCCAGCCTGAGTATGCTCTGGTGTGTGCGTACACATGCACGCACACCCACACATACATACATATGCACTTCCCTCTTCACAAGCGGCTCTGGTGAGAGCTGTGTTAAGTCAGTGATGCTCTGACATCCTCATCTTGCCTACCTGGCACGGAGGTAAGGACACTACCTTTGTGGTGTGTTCTTTCACATGTTTGGTTTTCTATGCTGGCCAACATGCCCAACCTTCTGGAACTCTCTGGAGGGGCTGTCAGTGTGCTTTGAGATGTGGTGGGCCATCTGTCTGCTCTGCTTGGATTCTTGTCCTTGGCTAGTCCTCTTGGGGCCACAGCCTGGGATCAGAACACAGCGTGCTCTGCTCTGATGGGGATTGTGGAGGCTCTTGCTGCCACCACAGGTCCCTGCCCTGATGGTCCCCACAGTCATGCAGGTGCCCCCCCTTTCCTGTTCTCTCCTCATGTCTCTTGCCTGAGCTAAGAAGGTCCAGTGCTCTGTGATGCTGTTTGCTGGGCACTGAAGTGGGTGTACCATTCCAGATGGGACTCTGGCAGGCCCATCTCCCACACTGTGACTATAACCCAGAGCCTTGGCCAGCCTCTCAGTTCCTTAGGAACTTGGCATGGTGGTTTTTTTGGTTTGGATTTTGAAATAGTGTCCCATGTAGCCCAGGCTAGCCATGACTCACTATGTAGCCAAGGATGATTTTAGTTTCTGATGCTCCTGCCTCTACCTTCCAGGTGTTAGGATTACAGGCATTTACCACTGTGCAGTGCTGGGGATCAGGCCCAGGCCTCATGCATGCTGGGCGAGACTCCTGGTTGAATCATATCACTAGCCCCTCAGGAGTTCTCTTTGGAGGATCTGTGTTTCTCTCTCCAAGGAGAAAACAGTTGGGCTTTCCTTTGTCCTCCTGCAGAGCTGACCCCAGGCTCACGGGAGCTGGCACTGTTATGACCCCCGAGCTGCTGCAGCCTGCTGAGGGTGAGCGTTCAGATCCAGGACTGACAGCAGGAGAGCTGCTCTGATGAAGCACTGACCAAAAGCAGCTTGGGGAGGGAAGCAGTCATTTATTTGCCCTACAGGTTGCAGTCCATCACCAAGAGGTACCAAGTCAGGGCCTGAAGCAGAGGAAGCCTACTGACTACTTTATTCTCCTGGGCTTGCTTGGCTACCTTCTTATATAGCCCAGACCCACCTGCCCTGGGATGGCACCACCTCCAGTGGGCTAGCCCTCCCCATGTACATTTGCCATCAAGACAGCGTTCCACAGACATGCCCATGGGCCAGGCTGAAGGAGGCAGCTTCTCAACTGAGGTTCCCTCTTCTAAAGTTTGTACGTTTCAAAAACCAACCAGCCAGCATAGGGCATGGAGAAGTGGGTCAGCCGTTAAGAGCACACACCTTCCGGAGAATCTGAATTCAATTCCCAGCACCCACATCAGGCAACTCACAACCACTCCGCCCTCGGGGGGATCTGATGCCTCTGGCCTCCAAGAGCACCTGCATTCACATGCACATATCCACAATAAGACATACTTTAAAATAATAAAAATAAATCTTTAAATAAAAAACACACCCAGCACCCACCTTTCTGCCCACAGACTGTACTAGCACAAGGGGTATGACTACTGAGAGCCCCACGGCCATCTTCTCTCTGGTTATCTCTTCTCTGTGTCTACCTCACGTCTGTCCTTCTGGCCTCACTAGTATCAGCCATTCTGCAGACTCCAGGCCAGGAGCTGAGACTCCAGAGATCTGAGCGCATAGACGCTTATTATCCCGCCATCTCTGCTCTTAAGCAGGAGTGCGCATCCCCACTAGCTTTGATCTGGAAGAGCACAGGCTATTTCTGTCTCGTGTCCTTCCCTCGGTGCTCTCACAGCTGTCTCCTGTGAGTCCAGAAGGGCACACATGGGGATGAGATAGTGAGGGTTGTCAGCTCAGAGCCGTCCTGTGGCCTCCCCAGAGGAGTGGAGCAGCGAGTGTTTGGGCGCAAGGCCTGATGTGCCTGCCCCAGGACCACCATCAAGTCTGGCTTGGGTTCTGACGAGCAATCACATCCCTTCTCTGACTCCCACTTGTCACCTGCCACATTCCTGTGCTTATAGGACATCCAGAACTGTCCTTGTAGATGGGGCCATAGGAAGGGAGGGCATGGACAGCCTCGCCTGGGGACACCAAGGTGAGCGGCACAAAGCTGGAGAAAGACAGCAACCACAGCTTCCTCCTGGCAGCTGGCAGGACTTGAGAGTCGGGAAGGCCTGTGACAAGATGGAAGAGCACCCAGAGCTTGAAGGGCCTCAGATGCCAGAGAGTGAGAGGGTCTGGCCCTGAGGAACTAGAGGACTCCCCCAGAACAAGGCTGCCCTTCACTGTGTCTTGATCTCAGAGTGACCTCCAGGCCTCGGAAGGCACAAGGTTTGTGGCCCAGCGCTCCCTGATTCCACCCCACCTACCACTCTGCCCCCAACCCTGTGTTGTTACCTGTATCCTTGTGAGTGGCTGAAGACATTTTCCCAAGGCCAGAGTATGTCACTGCAGACCCCAAGGCCCTTTGCCTCTGAGGAGAAGCCCCAAAGCAACCTCTGATCTTGGTCACTTTGGAAAGAGGCTGAGTGACAGCCGTGGCAGCAGAGTAATGACTTTCAAGGTGGAGCCCATCTTTTATTGATTTAATCCAAACGTCGAAGTGAATTATTCATTCTTGTTTATGTAAGTCACCAAGCCACAGAAATAACAAGGAAGTTGAAGCACCCCAAATCAAATGATTGTTTCCAGGCTTTGGGCATCACCCTCCGCTTGTCTTGGCTGTCTCCCCCCACCTCCCACTAGTCTCACCCTCTCCCTGAAAGAGGAGGCTTCTACTCCCAACCCAGCGGCAATAAGAGCTCCTCCTTTGCGGCCACAAACATACCTGTGAGTGCCTGGCATGTGGCCAGACACCTCTTCTCCATTCATCCCCAGGAAGCACACCAGCCCTCCCCACGGGCCAGGGGCCCTACCTGCCTCTGAGACCTGAACTGTGCAGAAGAGCCTGTTTCCTTCCCCAAGGTCAGCCTGTGTTTGGTCCTAAGATCTAATCTTCCCCTTTAGACATCTGGGGTCTGTCAACAGTTATCACAGTCTCTGATAGCTGGAACATCCCTGGGAAGTGTGGTCGGTGAATTTCTTCTGCTGAAGGCTCTGGCTCCAGGAGGAGGAGGGGCAAGGGATGCCAGGAAGAGCCTTGGGGTCAGGGCTGCCAATTAACCTTTCATTTTCATAGTCTGATCACTCGATTAATCAAGGCTCAGGGTCTGTGTCCTGTTGAAGGGGCCCTCACTGTGGAGAACACTGTCTGCCAAGGCCTCTGTGCTGGGTGATGGATGAAAGAGCCACAGGGCAGGGCCAGCAGCCAGGCGACAGCCCCACAGGTGAGCTTCTGCCTACCGGCTGGGTCTGTCAGACCATTTCTCCTCACAGCCCCTGGTACCAGCATGCTTTTTATCAGAGTGTGCTTCCCGCACCAGACTGTAGGTGGGTTGTTGCATTCTAGAGTATGAGGGACAGGAAGGATAGTGGCAGCCCTGCTGGCACCCGTCAGCTGCATGGCCCAGTGGCATGTTCATCCGGAGGTGTGTGACTTTTCCTGGGGTACATAAAAAAATCTGTCCATCCATCAGAACAATCCACCCAAGTCTAGGTAATGAGCAGTGAGTGTATTGGGGTTACGAACGGGAGCACAAGCAGTTCCCGTGTGAAGTGCAGTGACTCGGGGGAGCTGCAGCACTGAAAAACCCACCCCAGCATTGGGAACAGCTCACGGAGCTGTGTTCCTGAGCTCCCAGGGCAGCTTGCAGGAGGTCTCCTCTCCCTAGCAGTAGTTACTGGAACCCTGGGAGATGGAGGCAGAGACTTTCTGAGCTTCCTAAGCCCTGCTTACTGAGTACTCACCGAGTCTTACGGGGCCTCCCTCCCAGAGGGACTGACTGCTTTAGTTGACAGAAAACGACAACATGCCACCATATCACAGTGGTGATGTGGCTTCTGAGTTTATGAGTTTGGCTTAGGCTGGCCTCCAAGGATCATTCTGGCTAAATCCTCAAAACTGTATCTGGGGACAGCCACATCTCCTGGGAGATGGCGGGGAGACAGAGAAGTGGCAGAGCTGAATAGGGACTCAGCCTCCCTGGTCTCCATTTTCCTAGGGGTTGCTCAGAGCTTCTGGTTCCCACATGTCTCTCCTGCGACTCAGGCTCCCCACCCCCAGTGATCTCTGGAAGGCCCTCCCATCTCTGTGAACTAACCACCCTCTGGGTCTGTGGTGTGCAGGGCACAGGTTCCTTCTCCCTCCTGCCTCAGGCCTGAACCAAGATGCCCCACCTCAAGATCTTTCCCATCCTGCTCTTTCAAAGTGGGCCCATGAGGGGCCTGCTCTGGACCTGGTCCATAGAGTGAGTCTCTTGGACCCTGAGTTCCTCTTGACTTAGGGTTCCCTTTCCCCATACACTGCTCAGGATTACTGTCCTCAGAGGATCCCAGTTTTTCCTGTGTCCTTTGAGCACATATCATAGCCGATGTTAACTAACCCCAGCCACTCATCACAGTGAAGGGAGCCCATAGCACACCCACTTCCTGAGCCTGACCGCCCAGGCCTGTGGAGTTCCCCTTGTGAGCTCCATACAGGACTTCCAGGAAGCGCCCAGCTCCAGACAATCCCTGTGTGTGTGAGTGGAGCCAGGCTCGGTAATTAACTGGGGCATAAATCAGGGCTTAATTACTCAGCAGGCACCTTGGGTGAGAGATTCATGGTAATTGTGTGTGCTCCTGGTGGCTTTGCGCAGCTGGCTTCTCCCTGAGCACCAGTAAACCGTGGCGAGCAATGGGGAGGTGGGGCTCTACCCTGAGAGATACTCCCAGAGACACTTGAGAGGTTGAGGAGGAGGTTCTAGGCAGGGTTTTATGGAACCCAACCAGACCTTGCTGAGGGACAGGGAGGGTCCGTTTGGTCTCAGATGGCCAGCATGTGGACTTGTGTCTATCTTCCTCTGCTGTACTAGCTCATGCAGGGCAAGTGACCAACCCCAGGACAGGAGCTCAGGCTGCAGGTGACCGCCCAGAGTGGATGGGGACTCTGACCCTCACTGCAGACATGATCCTCTAGTGCGTCCTTCTCCAGTCACCACCAAAGCATGACCAGTTGTTCCACAGAGCTTCCTGACAGTGACCAGGGCACTGGCCTGCTGGGCGCTGTCACTCTGTCACAGCATCTGTCTTTCAGAGTTCTGTGCTTTGGGTTATTTTTTTTTTTCAAGTACTGTTGTTGAAATAGTGACTTTATTATGACTGCCACCAGAAGGTCACACTGCCTCTCTGGATCCTTGTCCTTTTTCTCCTGATTTCTCAGAGCCCACAGATGAGCACCAGCCTCAGGCAGCAGGGGCTCAAATTGGGCCATGGTTTATCCTTGCCCCTTCCCCTGGCTATCCTCCCTGTCACACCAGTGCCCAGTGACACTCACATCATGCCCCTCTCCCCGCAGAGCTGCGGAAGCAAGTGGAAAGTGCTGAGCTGAAGAACCAGCGGCTCAAGGAGGTTTTCCAGACCAAGATCCAGGAGTTCCGCAAGGTTTGCTACACGCTGACGGGCTACCAGATCGACGTGACCACTGAGAGCCAGTACCGCCTCACCTCCCAGTATGCCGAGCACCAGTCCGACTGCCTCATCTTCAAGGTAGGGAGCTCTACCTATGTGTCGCCATGCCGGTTCATGCAGCGCCATGTCCTCAAGGCATAGTCTTCCGTGGCAGGAGGGGACATGCTGGCCCTTTCTCCCCACTCTTGATGGGCACTGACCTGGGGTCACGTCTGCTTGACTTTCTTTAATTCGTACTCTGTGAGTCTCTACCAAGCTCTGCCCTACAGCTTGGGGCACTTCAGCCTTGTCCAGAGTCAGCAGGTGCCCAGAGGATGGTGAGGGGCATGGCAGGCATCTTGCTGCCAGACTTCTGCCAGAGGTCAGTATGTGGCACAGCCCACGTAAGGGAAAGGACAAGCTGTGTGTGCCAGCTACTGGTGGTCAGGCCAAAGGTACCAGAGTTGATCCCGTAGGTTTCTTTGTAGGCCCTGTAAGGCAGGAAAGGGGCAGTGGTCTTCAGGAAGCATGTACCTGTTGGAGTCTCGTGTACAGAGTGAGCACCTGAGGAGGGATCCCTCTTCATTGAAACAAAAACAACGTACCCCAGAGAGGGTGCCTGGGACATGGCCTGGCCAGACCATGGGCACAAGTTCTCAGAGCAAGCAGGTCCAGCAGAAGTGAAGTTGGTCGATGCCGAGAGTGGAATGGTGTAGCTGCCAATCTGGGGTTACAAGGGCTTGCTCATCACTGGCAGGCAACCTTACTTCCTGTCCCTGGGATGGTGTTATGGTACCAGCATGGCATGTGGCCCTGGTGTGGCCTGTGATCACAGTGTTGTGTGTGACTGTGTGGGGAAGAGCCTGGTCAGTAGCTGTGGGTGTGGCCAGCTCCATTCTGTATCACATGTGGCTGGGCCTCCTACAGTCTGTAGCCAGACTGTCTGTGCCCTGCAGAAACAGAAACCAGCTTCCATTTCCATCTAAAATCTATGCCCAATGTGACCTACATATTTTAAGCAGACTTGCACAGAAACATAGTTCCTTTTTGTTGTTTCTCCTGTTCCCACCCATCTGTCTGCCCCTTTGAGGGGACGCTGCCCATTGTGGTGGTCAGAGGCACACCAGACGCAGCACCTGCTGCTCCCTGCACCTTCGTGGTGTGTCACAGAGACTTTCTGAATTTCTCAGATTACATCCGTCCTTTTTTTTACACTTCTTAGCACTCTTAAACCTTTGACTAAGTAAATAAATATTTGAACGCCCAAAGTCTCTAAGTCAGTAAGCTATCAGAAATGTATTTCTTCGCTTTTATGTACCTTTGAATAGCTCAGGATCACTGATGGGTATTTAATTTAATACAGTGTAGGGATTACATTTTTTTTTTTTTAAAGATTGGTAAATGAAGATGCTCTGAGCAGCTGTCATGATGAACACATCACTTACATCGGTGTTTGTAGACAAGCTCTAATTTGCATTCCAAAGTATTTTAGGCTTTTTGTTTTGTTTTGTTCTTTGGTGGTATGGGAATGGAACCTAGGGCCTCCTGCATACTAGGTATGCAGGCACTCTGCCACCAAGCCACGCTCCCAGCCTCTCTGGAGGCCTAGGCAGGCACTCTGACACCGAGCCACGCTCCCAGCCTCTCTGGAGGCCTAGGCAGGCACCCTGCCACCGACCCACACTCCCAGCCTCTCTGGAGGCCTAGGCAGGCACTCTGACACTGAACTACCTCTCCAAGTTTCCTTTTTACTTCCTATTTAAAGACAGGGACTTACCGAGTTGCGCTTGTTAGCCTTGAACTTGGTCTGCAGCTCAGGTTGGCCTTAGACTTGCAATCCTCCTGCCTCAGCATGCACCCCCCAAGGTCCTACTGTATTCTGTTTTTAGAGGTTATCAAAAGCATGGTGTGCATAACCAGTTCTTAGCCAGGCCAATCGAGGCAGTACAATGAGAATCTGTCTCCAGGCAGCGTAAAACACTTCTGCTCCTGCCCAAAAGGCAGACACAGTCATCACTGTGCTGCTTTGTCCCCATCACCCTGTCCCATCCAGATAATTCCAGTCTACTCAGGTCTGGGTATCTTGCCCACCTTCTTTCTGTCACAAGCCCACTTGTGGTGGCCTCCTACCCGTGTATGGGACTTGCCATACCTCTGGTCCTGCTGCTAGCCTTGACCTTTGTGCGTGGCTTCCGTAGCACACAAAAGAATGAGGGTGAGTGTGGCCACTACTGTCCCTGGTGCACACTGTCTTCACACTCTCAGGGTTCCTCATTTGTCTTCCCACCTGTGTCTCATTTACCTTGCCCACCAGCTGGCCTTGGGGTTGCCTGGGCAGCCAGCCACACACACACACACACACACACACACACACACAATCACCATTCATTCTACAGACGTCAGTACCCAAGGAGTACTCAGTAACACCAACACAGCCAGACAGGCAACTGCACTCAACTTGGGGCTCAGAAGCAGGCCAGCCCTCCTCCACTCCAGGCAACTCCTTCACTGTGGCGGAAGAGAGAAGGGGGCCCCATGTGCTCTGCTGATGGACACCAGCCCCAGCCAGTGTGGTTTGAGCCTGTAGAGAAGCCTCTCCTGGGTTCCTGGCTACACCCAGGGTTCAAAACCACCTCAACATCAAGGTGGCCAGTCTAGCCACAGTAGGGCCCCTGAACACCTGGCATTTGACAGATCATAGAACACATGCACATTCCGAGACACACAGTGGAGTGGCTTGGTGGAAACTGTGCTATGTAGTGGCTAGATATATGTTGGTGTGTTGCTGTGGTTACCTGTCAGCTGACCGTCACCTGGTAGCCAAACAGGTAAAGAACTTGTTAGGTGGTGAAGGGGCTATGTCTTGTGACCTTAGCGAGGGCTGGGTGGTAGCTTATTATGCAGAGAGAACACAATTGCATCGTGTCTCTCTGGCAGCCCTTCCTTGTACCATTTTTCTTTGTAAGAATACACATACGTGTACAGATTCATGAGCATGTGTGCATACTTGTGTGTGTAGGGTGGAGACAGGAAACCTCCACCCATCTTTTAGAAAGTCTTTCACCGGCCTGGAGCTTGCTAGGCAGCCTAGACTCGCGAAGCAGCAGACCCAGGGCTCTACCTTTTTGCTCCTCCTGGCCTAGGATGACAAGGGGGCATCATGTCTAGCTTTTCCTCATGGGCTCCAGGGCTTGGATTGGGGTCCTGGTGCTCATAAGGCGAGTACTTTACCAACGGGATTGTCTCCACAGCAGGGTCTAAAGCAGCCGCTGGAGTCCCCCATGTACCCCGCTCAGTTTCTTGGGGTCCACCCCTCTGTGCCAAGGGCAATGAGTCTTCCGGGCAGCTCAGTCAGAGACTAGGAAATGTTTCTTGCTGGCTACTGGGCTCTGGCTTTCTCCTTAGCCACCTTGGCATGCTGCAGCAAGCATGGCCCAAGCCTGCCCCTCTGCACCCCCCCCCCCCATACCTGGCCCTGTTTAGCCTGGAGATCTCTGTCTGTGTGACCTGACTTTATCTATCCGGCTGTGGAAGTGAGGGCAGGAACCCCATGCTGGACACATCCTGGTCCTGGTAGCACTGCAGTGTGCCCTGGTGCTGGCCGGCTGCCTTCTCCGCATGTTTCCTCATCTGTCAAGTGCAGATAATCACAGGTCCTGCTGGCCCTGTGGGACCCTGTGAAGGTATGGGACACCCAGGGGTCCCTGTTAGGTGACCTGCCTTCCTGTGTGCAGCCTGTGATGACACCAGAGTCTTGGCTGCTACTGTCCCTGGCAGGGCCTTAAAGCAGTTGCCCAGCATTGTCCACAGTGGGCAAGCCAGGCAGGCAGGTCTCAAAGAGAAGTAGGCAAGATCCCAGACCCAGGCTGTCCTGCCCCACCCACCTGTCTCCCAGAGCAGGGGGTGGGCAACAGCTGCCTTAAAGCGCTCTGGGTCACTGGTTCACCTGTGTCTGCAGCTTCCATGTTCTCCATAGTACAAGGGCTCTTCCTAGGATGGGGGCTCCTTTGGGCCATGGGCCCACATAGCCTTGAGAAATTCCCCTGTCCAATGCAGTACCAGAAGGACTGCACTGGTCCTGTGGATCCCTCCAGCAGGAATCTCACCAAGACTCTAGAGCTGGGTTGGCCCATCCCATGCAATCTTTGGCCATTATATACCCTCTGCAACACTATCAGCTGAAGCAGCTGCATAACCCTTATCTGCCAGCCAATGCCTGGCTAGCAGAGAGGGTGCTCACAAGATCTATTGGGGGTGGGTGAGAGAAGAGGAAAAATGGATAGGGACCAGGCAAAAGGCAGGCTGACCACAGGGCATGACCAAATCAGGCTCAGGCAAGCTCATGGTAACTTCCGCTCTTTTTTTTCCCCTAAACAACTTCCAGGCAGGAGGGGTCTGAAGCAGAGTTAGAAATAGCTGGGGCCTGCTTCCAACCAAGCAGGTTCTGCAAATGTGTGCTGGGATAATTGAGAGTTGGCTCACGGTCCCACATGGCTCCACTTCCCTTCTCAGCCTGGACCCAGCCTCTGCTGTGTGTGGGTGGCCAAGCTGCCTCCCAAGGCTGCTGTGGGAGAGGGAGGGGAGCAAGAGCTTAGTTCCAGCACACGGTGGGAGCCTGGCATCTTGCCCACTTCTCCTCTCCCTAGAAGAGTTAGACCCCAGAGTCTCCAGTTTCCTGAACCTGGAGGCAGCGGCCTACCAAATGTCCCCAGCTGTCCTGGTGTGATCTCGTTCCCTGTGCTGTGCCAAGACCCTCGGCCCAGAAGGAAAAACTTCTTGTGTGCAAGAAAATGAGAAGCTGGACAGTGGCGGATAGACTTGGCTGCAAACCCCATGAGACGCTGGTGGCCCTGACCTTGGATCCCCGTCCCCCATGCCTGTGACCTCTCTACAGTCCACTATAACCCAGGGCCAGCCAGAGGCAGACCTGCATTCTGGGATCATAGTGTCTTAGGCATCTAGCACAAGTTTCTGATCAGGGGACAGGATTGCACAGCCAAGGAGCTTATTGGTGGACGATTGAGAGTGCACGCATGTATAAAGTGTAGTCCATGCCTTCATCCACATGGGCCCAGCTTTTTACACGGGGGCTGGGGATTGAACCAAGGTCCTCATGCCTACACGGCAAGTGATTTTACTCCAGCCTCTTCTCATTTGTTTTGCTTTGGTTTTTCTTAATATAAGGTCTCACTGTAGACCAGGCAGGCTTTAACCAGAGGTCCTCCTGCCTCTGCCCGGACTTCTAGGATTAGAGGCAGTGTCCACCATACAAGTGCCATCATGGAGTCTTTCTTTTCATTGGCACATTTCCCCAATCAGTGAAAGCCAGAGGTCACACTGTGGTCAGGGCTCTGGGGGCAGGAGACCAGCTGCGGTTGTCTTCCTGCGCCAGCAGCAGGCCTCCAGGCCAGTGGCTGGACCACACCGAGCTTCCTGTTCCTCCCCAGCAACGCTGGTTCATGGCACCGGGCCATGGCACTTACTTTGGAATGTATGTTGTGGGCTCTGCACCACCAATGGGAGATTGGCTTGACTTGTGGTGTGACCCCTTACAGGGGCCTCGTGCCTGGGGCACGGTGTGACATTTGCTCTGATAGAAGCTGCTCAAACCACTGCCTCCAGAGCTGCTCCTACCCATCCCCCTGCAGCCTGGAATCCTGAGGTGGGCACTTCCTCAGCCATGTGCCCAGCCTCGGCGCAGGCATAGCACCACCTGTATCATTGTGATTCCGCCTGCCGCGCTCTTTCGGAAGCGGGCAGAGCCCACGCGCAGAACGGAAAGAGCAGGTGAGGAGGCAGACAGCTTCTGCACACCTGCACCTTAAGTGCAGAGCCAGAAACTGCAGGTATGCGGATGGGAGGAGGCAAGTGTCACCTAGTCCTGCACCCAGGGCTCTTCAGCCCCGCAGAGTGTGAGCCCTGCTGGATGGGATATCAGAATAACCTGGCTCAGTTCCTTCATCCACAGGGTGGCCATGCCAGGGTTGGGTTAGTCAGAGAGCTTGGGGTCTCTTTCCTTTTATTTCCTAAATAAACCTCTTAGAGGAAGGGATCAGGTATCTGGCAAAGCCCAGTACACAGCCCGCAGCTAACACTCAGTTCCCCTCTGGAAAAGACATCACAGCCCAATTTCTAGGAGCTCAGCTCTGCTGCTGTGGACTGGCATAACAATGGGGTGGCCGTGTTTCAGTAAGACTGTATTTATGGCACCAAGCTCTGAATTTCATGGAGTTTCTATGGCGCACCAAGTATTCTTGTGAAAACTAATACATTTATTTGTAGAATAACATCAGGTTCATAGAGAAGTCAAGGGTAAAATAAGGTTCTCCTAGGTCCTTTCCTAGTCCACAGTTTTTTATACTGCTGGCCATCTTGTTCAGGTGTGGCCTAGCAGTTACAGTTCCTAAAGCCATCCCGTCCAGCACTGAGAGTGGTGAACTCTGCTGATGGAATAGTCTGGGCTCGTGCAAGTGCCCTAAAATGTGTGCTGCCGCTGTGGTGTCCCACAGGGTAGCTCCCTGTCTCTAAGTCCTCTGAGTATCTGTCATCCCCAGCTCCTACAGATCTCCTGCCCATCATGCTGCCATTCCTGGGATGTCAAAGGTGGAACCCTCTGTGTACTTTTGTGCACTGGATCCTTTCACTTAGCAGCATTCTCTTGAGGTTCCTCTGGGTCTCTCCTGGGCTTGACTGCTCATGTGTTTTGGTTTTTGCAGAACTAGAGATGCAACCCAGGGCTTTGTTCACGTTAAACCAAATGCGGCCCCCCCCCCATGAACCTCGTCTCCCAGCCCTTCATTGGGGGGTTCTAGGCAGGTGCTCTACCACTGAGCTCGACATTCAGCCTTTAGATTTTTTGATATAGAATGTCACTGTGTAGCTCAGGATAGCCTCAAGTTTGTCATCTTCTCTCCTCCTGTGGGTTACCACACCTGGCCTGCTCATTTCTTTCCATTGCAGGTATTTGTATGTACCGGAAGAGTTGTGTCTATTTGTCTACTGAAGGACGTCTTCAGTGCCCAGTTTTGATTAATAATGAATAGGATCCATGACAAAAAGCTTTAAATGCTTTCTTGACAGTTCAGTAATGTCGAAGTCACCGCAGTTCAGTTGACACAGAGTTCATAGTTTGCCAGCCTCTGATCTCCACCACCCCTCTATCAGGAGCATTCCTCATTCCACATCTGCACACCAAGTCCACCAGATGTGTAACTGAGGTGATGCCTCCCTGGAAAACAAAAATGGCCCTGGGATACCATCATCTCCTGTTTTGCTTCTTTGTACACTCTCAGGCACATGTTGTACATGTGCATGCCCGTGCACACACGGCCTCTGTCTGGTCCACCAGGGCTTTCCATGTGGAACCTGCTTCTCAGAAATCAGAAGAGCAGGGTCAGAAAGTGATAGAGATGACATAGATGACACGGGTTCCAGTGGGAGCCCCTGCACTTGAATATGCGCTTCAAAGCTGTGTGCCGTATGCTCCGTGTCAGTGTTTGAGGAGTGGGTTCCTGGACTCTTCTACTGCCTTTCCTCTGGTGCCCAGGAGCCACCAGTACTCAGTGGTCCCTGACAGCCCCAAAGCTTCCTCAACAAAGTGTACACAAGCTGGGTTAGTTACTTTCTCATTGCTGTGACAGAACACCTAAGGGGAACAGCTTAAGGCAGGAGGGATGTACTTGGGCTCACAGCTTCAAGTGATACAGTTCATCATGGTAGAGAAGACATGGTGCTAGGGTGGCTCCATCCATAGCAGCAAGAGTGTGAGATGGCTTCTCCCCACATCTTTGTGGATCAGGGAAGCAAAGAGCCCAGGCTGGAAGTAGAATCAGGTATAGCCTTCAAGGTATGGCTTATAGCCTAGTTGTGACCTGCCTAGAATCCCCAGTGAGGGGCTGGGGTGTGACTCAGTGATAGAGCACCTGCCTAGAATCTCCCAGTGAGGGGCTGGGGTGTGGCTCAGTGATAGAGCACCTGCCTAGAAATCTCCCAGTGACGGGTTGGGCTGACTCAGTGGTAGTAGCCTAAACCACTCCATGTTCCACGACCTCCCATGATAGTGCCACCAGCTGAGGACCAGGTATTCAAACAAACAGGTTTATAGGGAGCATTTCACATTCAGACTATAACACAGGCTGAACTGTGTAGAAGAACCACTTCCTTGTACCTCTTAAGAACTACATGGGGGTGGCTCTGTTCCCCTTGAAGGCCCTAGGGGTGATGCTGAGCTGGAAGTAGAAAGGGCCAGATGTTGAGATCCTCTGTGTGCAGGCCCTGCCTGCTCTCCAACCATCAGTGGTAAACACTTGGGTAGCAAACACTTATTGGGTATTGTGTGCCAGACAATAACTGGGCCAGAAGCTGAGCCCCAGACCCTCCTTTATACTACACTTCCCATGATTCTGCTCACCAGTGGCTGTCCTCAAGACCTTAGAGCAGAGCATGCATGCTCCTGTTTATAGGTCTGATGTGGTGTAGCCCCTCAGTGCCTTTCCCTATGGGTCCAGTTTTCTTTTTTTAAATATTTATTTATTATGTATACAATATTCTGCCTGTGTGTATGCCTGCAGGCCGGAAGAGGGCACCAGACCCCATTACAGATGGTTGTGAGCTACCATGTGGTTGCTGGGAATTGAACTCAGGACCTTTGGAAGAGCAGGCAATGCTCTTAACCTCTGAGCCGTCTCTCCAGCCCGGGTCCAGTTTTCTTAACTGGCTACCATTCTTAGCAACCCTGTGCTCACTGCTTCTGATGAGATCAGGCTGGGCATCTGTGGCCATGGCTCCTGTTAAAGAGGTGTAGACTGGCTAGGCAAGGGCCTGCATCCAGCTGGGGTATGTGGGCACCGGCTGAGATTTGCTCAGGGTTTATCACTCCCCCATGAAGCTTTCGCATTTCCACTGTAGTGTAGACGTGACCTTCATAGCTGCCCTGCCTCTGCCTTTCAAAGCGGCCTTGTAAACACACAGAGCAAATTTGCCTGCCTGCTCCCTGCATCCGTCTCACACGGGTCAGGCATGATATACTCCAGATTCCCGGGGAGGGGTGGCTGCTCGCTGAGGAAGCTCTCGAAGTCTTGCTGTCTTGGCCCTGAGTCACCCGCCAGTGCCCTAAAGGAGCCTCGGCCTGGGAGGTGCTCCTAGTCCAGTGGGTGCAGAGTGCGGCAGCCAGGGAGGACTCGGTCTCAGCAGAGCCGGGAGAAGCTCTGCTCTCAGAGACAGCATCGCCTTGGCACGAGCCCTCTGTGGCCTCGGTCCTGCTATGGCATACCTAGGGATGGTGTGTCTGGGCCAGCCTATAGGAACTAAGTTACTGCACTGCCCTCAGCTCTTTGTCGTCAGTGGAAGGGATTGGGTGCTGAAGGTCAGGCTACGGGGCAAGTGATAGGAACAAAGTTGGAGAAACCAGATGACGATGCCTCCACTCCCCCTGCCTCCACCTGGTGCCCATGCTGTGAATATGAACTGGAAGGCCCTAGTGCCCTGTCCGTCTTCCTCCATAGCACAGGAAGACAAAGGCTGTGGAAGGCAGGAGAGAACAGAGAGCCGGAGAAAGGGGCGACACAACCACCCCAACTTCCTGGTGTGGGCAGAGGGTAGGCTCAGGTTGTGGGCACCTAAGTGACATCTTGTTAGAGACGCTAAAGTATCCTGCACTCAGGAGAGATCACTACCCCCAGGGGCCAGCTCAAGGGACCTGCCTCTGATTCAGGCGACCAAACAAGCCCCTTTCCTCCACCTTGCCATGGCTCCCACCATGATCTACCCTCTCCCTGTCTGCTGCCATGGCTCCCACCATTATCCTCCTTCTACCTGACCATGCATGCACTGTAGCCCACCTGTCTGCACCCTGCATGGAAAATGCTTCTCTAGCCTTGGTTGTTTGGCTCACAGCCACCTTCCTGGACAAAGCAGCGTGAGGAGCTGCTGACTGAGGACTACTGGGACCAATAAGGAACACAGAGATTTCAACCAAGAGCTCGTCCCCAGTGGGACAGCCAACAGCCTAGAGAGCAAAAGCCAGGGGACACAAGATCTTCTTTAGCTACTGGCTGTTCCAGGTGCTGCTGTGGAAGTGGCAGGGGTTGCAGAGTAGAACTGTCCAGCCAGCCACCATGCCAGCACACACACAGCATGGCAGACCTCACAGCAGTGCCTGTGCCCTGGGCTCTCCAGGCACACATTCTCTCAGGCATTCCTGCTTCTGCCAGTTACAGTAGAACCCCTTCAAATGTCAGCCTCCTGAGTGGCCAGAGTCAGGAACAGGGTCAACAGGGGAGTGTCACCCAGAGGTGTGAAGGGATGAGTTTTAGATGTGATGGGGTGAACAGAGGACCGAGCCTTAGCCGTCTGGGACACAGTGGATTGTGTGGCACTGATGGGGCACCATTCTGGAGAGGGTCTCCTTGCTAGCTAACCAGGTATCCTGGAAACTGTACCCCTTTTTCCCATCCTCTCTGTATTCATAGGATTGTGAAGACCCTGGGGGACCCCAGAGACCTCAGTCCCTCTTCCACAGGGAGCTGGACGAGCAGGGAAAGGAGTGCTGGAGGAACCACAGACCACTGGGTGTGGCTTGTGTGACCCACCTGGTGGCAGACCCTGCCTGCACTGCTTGGGCTGGACAGCTTTGCCTGTGCCCAGCTTACAGAGGGCTGAGACCTGCTGCCTTGAGAGCTGTCCCCTCCCTTAGTGCTGAAACTGAAATCAAAGATGGGGTCCTAAGCCTGGAAGCCTGCCAACCAGTTGAACGTTACCCTAGGTACAAAGCCTCCGTTGACCACAGCTTTCTTCCCTGGCCCTTCTAAATATATCTCTGCTAAAAGGGGCACCGTCTGAGAAGAAGCTGCCATGCCATGCCATGCGGGTTTGTTCTTTCTCAGAACTTTTCAGCTTTGTGAAGAAATCTGTGGAGTGACACACTACCTCCCTGCTCTACCCTGTACCATATGCAGCCTGACCAAGGGAGGAGGAAGAAGTGTCCTCCGGACCCTCTGTGTGGGCAGTTCAGCTAGAAAGTGGGTGACAGGCAGCTGTTTCAGCAAGTCCGGGAGGGGCAGAAAGAGCTGGGTGGAGGAGGAAGTAAGCTGCTCTTGCCCCCCCACCCCATCCCCCTGACAGGCAATCAGTCCCATTCACAGGCTCCTGTTGGCAGAGGCCGGCTTCTGGAGGCTTCCTGTCTGCTGAGATAACAATGAGATCTAGATAGACACTTTAATTTGAATTTGCCTTTTTGGGTCCCGTGAATTTCAAATGGAGTTGTTAAAAACGCACACTGACTTCAAAACCTGCCTTATTCCTTCAATTGAGTTGGCAGAGCTTACCAGGCTCTGGGATCTCAGTGGTTCAGGAGCAGAGTCACTCTGGATGTGTAGCGCCCCTAAGACCCCAGCAGCAGACACGGGGTCAGGCTCATGCTAAAGAGTAGTTCCCCAGCAAGGATCTCTGGATTCGTGTGAAGAGCTGACTCTCAGCCAGAGGCGAGAACAGGTAGGCCAGTGAGCTTGGCCAAAATTGCCCAGGTGGGCAAAGAATGGGTTGATGGTACACAGTAAATGCTGAGCTGCCTGTGACGAGAGGGGTTTGAGGAGAGGCCAGTGGATCTGGGTGGAGCTGAGTATCAAACTTTCACACCTGCCCCAAAACAGCCATCTTCTTTCGGGCCATATCCCCAAGAGGCAGCACAGTACAGAACAAACTGGTTTTAGTTCCAGCAGTTTGTGCAAAGGCCCTGTGGTCAAGGATGCTGAGGCATCCTTAGAACTGAATCAAGGCACTAGGGATGAATCTTGGGTATAAGTTCATTCCCAAGAGCCCTGCAAACCCATTCCAAAGCTCTTTTAAAAACATTATTGATGAATCGATAGGGTCATCTAAAGAGCTTGGGCTAGCTAGTCTGTTCTCAGAACGCCTTTCTTTCAGTGTAGCCATAATCTCTGTATACATAGATGCCCTGTAGTTCCAGAGTCTGGGGCAGGAGGATTGCTGCAAATTCAGGTCTAGTTTGGGCTGCATAGTTCCTGGTCAGCCTTACAGGAAGACCTTGTTTCAAAGAAATGGACAGGAAGCTAGGAAGAATATAACTCAGTCAATAAAGTACTTCCATGCAAACCTGAGGGTCCAAGTTCAATTTCCAGAACCTATATTTATGTTATTGTATTGGACATCTTTTAATCCCACAACCAAGGAGGCAGAGACCAGCAGATCCCTGAGGCTCACTAGGCAGCCTAGCCTAATCAGAAAGCCCCAAGTCCCAGTAAGAGACCTTGTCTCAAGAAACAAAGTGGATGGCTCCTGAGGAAAGACATCTGAGGTTTCCTCTGGCTGCCACATACACATGCACACATGAGGGGAGTGGGGGGGTCTATGTTTACTGAACCATCAGAGTGTGTAAGCTCCCCAGAACTGTAGTTACAGGCCTTGTGAGCCGCCTCTTGTAGGTGCTGGGAACCGACCTCTGGTCCTCTGAGAGAGCAGTAAGCTCTCTTAACCTCTGAACCATCTCCCCAGGCTCCGGTAGAACTTTGTATAGAGGTGGCCTGTGGGCCAGAAGTGGCCCTGCGCTGATGGTTTGCAGAGCCTGCTCTGGACTCCCAGTATGCAAATTAACAGCCCGGCTCCTATAAATAACATCACAGCACTTAGCAGACGGAAAGCAGCAGCCAACCGGCTTCTCACGTATGTGTAACTTCTGCCATGCCTCCATGTCATTAATGTACTTTGGAGAACCCATTATCTTTTAAATCTCTCTTTTCTTCTTCTTTTATATTTTCTACATTTAAGTGCTTCACAAACACCTTTTCAAGTGTGCACACACGCTGACAGTCCCGCACCACCCTGCGCCAGTCTTTGCTCTTCTGCAGAAAGACCCTCCTTACCGTTGCTCGTAGGCGGGTCTCTAGCAGCACATGCCCCACCCCACCCCTGTCTAAAATACTTTTATTTCATCTTCACTCTGACTGGATCTGGGATCTGTGTTGACAATCTTATTTTCTTTTAGCTTCTTGACTTTTTTTTTTCTCTCTCTCATTTTTCTGGCTCATGTGGGTTCTGATGAGAAATTTGCTCACGACCTCACCCCGATACTTATACATACCGTGCTTCTTCCGGCAGCTGGCTTGATGGCTTCCTTGTGTTTATCTTGTTTATTGTTAGTCCAGCTCCTCAGATTTGTGTGTCTATAACTGGGCAAATTGTGACGGCTTTAAGCCGGGCAAAGTGACACAAGTGTGACCATAGCTACGTGGGAGGCCGGGTCAGAGGGAGAGCTGGCTGAAGGCCATCTCCGGCGACAGAGCGAGCTCAGGGCCAGCCTGGGAAACTTGTAAGCGAGTGCTGGTGAGATGGCTCAGCGGATAGAGGTGTTGGCCCCCAGGCTTGACCTGATTTTGATCCTCAGGTCCCACATGGTAGAGGGCACTGACTTTTCAAAGTTGTCCTGTGGCTCCACATGGGCACCATTGGGCTTGTGCCAGCCAAGTAAATAAATCAGTAAAGTAACTTTCAGAAGTACATGGAGTATGGTTCAGTGGTAGAGCACTCACCTAGCACTGCCTAGGGAGGGGCTGGGGATGTGACTCCCTAGGGCAGAGGCACCTGTGTCGAATCTGCCAGCAAGGAGTTGTGGACAGCAAGGAGCTGGCTCAGCGATAAAGCATGTGTGCAGCCCTGGGTTCCATTCCAGCACCCCCAAAGAGTAATAAGAAACTGGGGGAGATGGGGCTGTTGCACTTGCATGTGCTTCCCATACGTACCTCTCTTAAGTCCCTGAATTTGGGATTCTCCCTGCCTCAGGTTACTGAGTGCTGGGATTATAGGCCTGTGGTCCCAGGTCTGGTTTCAACCATATAAGACCCTTCAAACATGAAAAATAATATTTGTAATGAAAACACTACTGAGTGAGATTAATAGCAGATCAGCCCCTCTAGACAGAAAGGTCAACAACCAAGATCACATCAGCAGCACAGAAGGCGATGGGGAAGGATGATTCAACAGCAGTCACTGGTGCCAGGCAACCAAAACTGCATGAACTTGGAGAGTGGGAGGACTTAAGAGAGGTATGTACGGGAAGTACATGCAAGTGCAACAGCCCCACCCCCCCACCCCAGATGAGGACACAACCTGGATCACTAGACACTGCTGTCTGTGACCTGGCTACTGGACTCAGTCCAGCCCTAAGCCTGCTGGGGCTTGTCCTCAATGGCCGCACCACAGCCCTAGCCTACCCTCCTTCCCTCTCTGGCTGATTGTCTAGTGCTCTCAGGATCAGGCATGAGGTCTCCACTGAACAGCAAATAAATGTCATCCCACTACACGTTTCTCCATCCTGGGTCAATTCCCAGCCCATCAGGTGATCAGTGTCAGGCAACTGATCCAGGTGACACTGGCCTGTGAGAGCAGCTTGATATCCTTCTCAGCGTCTTAAGGAAGACACACTCAACCCCTCCTCTGCACAGAGCCCTGAGATCTTTGGGATCCAAGACTTCCATCCACTCCCTCCACATCTTCTCAGCCAGGACAGCCCTCTGTACATGCCGTTTGGTGGCCTGACCTTAGGCATGCAATGGTGCTGTTGGTGTGCATGGCCTTCCCCAGTGGACACCCACAGTGGCACGTGCCATACCATCTCTGTGCTGTGGCGGCTATGCATGACTGCTGAATGGCCTCCTCTGCTGCCTTCTCCAGCACCATCCCCACTCTGCCATTCCACCCTGTGCTCGCAGCTCTCTGAGCCTTCTCTTCCCTGGCCACTCTCTGAACGCCAAGCCCAGCTCTGCTTCCCCCTCTGTCACACCACCAATGCTCTGGCTGTCAGCAAAGTGCTACCCTCCTGTGACCCCAAGGCCAACCTCACCACCTGAACCACCCAAGCTCCCCTAGCTCCAGGCTGA
Source organism: Arvicola amphibius (assembly GCF_903992535.2). NCBI lineage: Eukaryota > Metazoa > Chordata > Mammalia > Rodentia > Cricetidae > Arvicola > Arvicola amphibius. Next base: position 98,528,617 of record NC_052056.1, on the reverse strand, counting down.
GAGCCCAGCCACCAGGAAAGTGGCCCTCCCTATTCACTAGCACCTCTCCCTTGCTGAGCTTCGGATCCTCCACTGAGGGTAAGGGGCTGTGCGCCTCCAAGCTTGCAGTTTGTAACCTCGTTAGTTCTAAAGGCCAGCAAAGGCCTCTGAACCACTATCGTGGAACAGAACAGGGCAGGCACATTGCAGATGTCAGCCAGAGTTTTCCTTCCTTGGAGACCCTCCCCCAAGGAGAGCTAGCTATTTAATGCTTCCATCTCTGGGCCCTGCTTGCTCCCAAGCCACTACAGTCCTCCCAGAAAGCCAAGGAACTGCCAAAGGTAGCTGGGTTTGTAATGCAGAGACTTCAGGGGCCTGAGATCCTTGCTGGCCTCAGTGAGCACACAGAAAACAGACAGGCTCCTCTCCTTGCCTTGCCTCTGGAACCCCTGAGAGGCTGACAAACCAGCTCTGCTCTGCGCTGTTGCCTTGGCTTTTGTTCTGAGGCAGGGTCTCAGATCTACCCCAGGCTGGCCTCAACCTCTTGATCCTCCCACCTCAGTCTCTGAGTGCTCAGCTTCCAGGCACACTCCAACCCACTCCCTGTCAAAACAAGTTGCCAGGCATGGTGTCAAGGCCAGCCCAGGGCACATAGCAAGAACCTGTCTCCAAGCAAAAATGCAAAGAAGTTAGTGTCTTGCTGTTGCTATACAAATTACTATGCTTGTATCTAAGTTTCTTTTCTTTCACTCTGAAAAAAATACTCTTGACAAAAGCAACTTAAGGTTGAGAATGGATTTATTTCCAGCCCACAGTTTAAGGGCACTATGATGGAGAAGTCAAGGCAGCGGCCTGTCTCATCGCTTCCACGTTAGGAAGCAGAAAGAGGTGAACACTGCTGGCATGCAGCCCCTCCTCCCCTTGTACAGTCCAGGATCTCAGCCAGGGAATGGTGCCACCCATGGTAGATAGGTCTTCCTACCCCTGGGCAATCAAAATGGTCCAAAAGACATGCCCATAGGTTCCAGCTCCCAAGTGTTTCTAGACTCTCTCAAGTTGACATTTAATACTAACCACCACAGTTAGTAATCATTTCAAAAATGTAAGCAATTTAAAGAATTCTAGCCAAGACATATGCTAGTTGGTAAGCGGAGCCCCATGTTTTGACTTTCTACTGGAGTGTGATGGTCAGTGGCCGCTCACATCACAGAGTCTGTGCTGAGTGGAGTCCACGAAGGATTCTCAGCAGCAAGTCTGCTGTGGCCCCTACCAAAGTAAAAGACTGGGATCTGGGTATGGCTCAGTGATAGAGTGCCTGGATAGCTGGGCGAGCAGCCAGTCCCAGAAGGACAGTCGCAGCCTCCCTGTTGAGGGACTGGGGCTGGGGAGCCCAGACTGCTCTGCTGGGTTTGGGTCTGTGTCCTTATCTCACCCCTCCTCCTCATGGCCTCTTCATCCACTTCATCTCTAAGCACATTTTCTCCCCTTTCCTTGAGCTCCCCCCACAATCCCTCCACCCCAGAAGCTGCTGTTATTGGGAATTCTAAACTCTTTGCCAATGGGTCATGAGTTTCTCTTAACTGGTGTGAACCAAGGACGGGTGTCCAGGTAGGCCCTGAGCTTGGAAGCCTGGGTGCATGCCAGGCACCACCTGGGCCAGGTGTTGGTGAAAGTCTGCTCCAGCCTGCACAGGCCTCCCTGCTCAAAGCTGTATCTGTGGCTTTGCATGTAAGGTCCCCCACCTTCTTAACACTTTATAGGCCAAGTACAGAGAGGAGATGGGGAAGGGGTGAGGGCCAGCCCCACTGCTCTCCCTTAGCAGTTTAATCTTGAACTTCTCTAGCCCATCACTGTGGGCCTGGCAGGTATCTCACCCTGCACAGAGACCAGCAGCCTAGCCATGCAGAGGCCAAGGCAAGAGCAGCTCTTGAGCCCTTGAAATCTCCAGGCGGGACTGTGGGCTCCCAGCTCCCCTCAGCCACTGTGAGCGGTGATGGTGCTAATTGATGGTTGTAACTCATTACAGACTCACCGTAATTAAATTACCCATCGAGGCCGGGGAGATTAATGGCACAGTCAGGTTACAGAACAATTGCATTTAGTCTTAACTCGCATTCCAGTGTTTTGTTAAAGTCCCTGTGATGGTGGGACCTAGAGGGAGGGAGAGATTGGAGCTCTGCATCCCGTGCATGCAGCACAGGCTCACCCCAGAGGTGCCCATTCCTGGTCTGGGGACTCCCTAGAAACTAGGGAATAGAGACTGACCCTGCCCTCCAAAAATAGGAGGTGAACTGGTGAGGAGCCAGAAGTGTGTGCCAAGGGGACACTGACCCGCTTCCAGCTGCTGCTGCTGTCAGGGTCACACAAACCAAGCTGAAGAGCTTTCCTCTGTGCTGTGCAGCACTCGGGGTGTCCAGTCGTTCTCCCGGGGCTTTTCCACACATGGTTACAGGTCAGCAGCAGGGCACTCCTTTGCTGGCTTAAGTGCCATTGACAAACTGTGGTGACTCCCGGGTATCCCAGGAAGCCAGCGTGGTCACTGTGGGATGCAGGGGTATCAGTATGCTGGGGTAGGTACTTGGTGTGTGGAATATCAAATGTGCTAAGGGACCACCCGGGTTTTATATCTCACGTGCTGGGCTTTGCTGTGCCAGAGGGTCAGTGTGCAGAATACCAAATGTGCTGAGAGCCACCATGCTTAATCTCTATCTGCTTTGTCATCATTACTTTGTAGAGTATCTGGTGTACCCAGGGGTCTTCCATGTTGTGTAGTAGGTATGCCAGGGTTACCGTGTAGGGTGTCAGGTGGGCTGAGGGGTCACATACTAAGAACCCAGTGAGTTGCTGCTCTGAGTATCTTGCAGGCTGAGGGTACTGTGTAGAATCTAGTCGTCTGAGACATTGCTGTTCAGAATATCAAGTGTGTCAGGGTTTGAGTCACCATAGAATAGCAGATTTGCAGGGAGCCATATTGCCAGCCCAGTAGCCACAAGCATTTGGGCTTTGGTGAACCTGGTGCCAGGAGCCACTGTGATCTGCAGGAAAGGACAACTTGGAACAAACGAGTGCACACAGTTTCTATGTCACCCACCCACAGCTGCCACCTCAGAAGGCGTGGGCAGTCCCCACAGAGTGCTGGCTGGCTCCCAGTCATAGATTGTAGAGACATTGCAGTGTGAGACCTGCCTCCCTCTCCCCCTAGAGCTGTGGGAAGTGCTGGTCAGCTGTGCTCTTGCCAGCCTGGCGGACAGCGCTGCTGGAAGCCTTTCTGGGCGTAGCTGGGAGACACCACAGACTTGTCCTGCTGAGGCAGCACCTCTTTGTCAGTCCCTGCCTCCTAGGAAGAACGCTGCCATGCACCGGCCAAGCCAGTCCTCCTTTGTGGTGGCCCTGCCCCTACAAGGGCGACAGTGGCCCAAGGCAGAGGCGGGATATGCTCCAGATGGTTTCTAACCATGAGTGCCTTTTCCTGCCACACACTTCATATCAAGAGCTCAAGCAACTTAATAAGGGCCACCTGGACTCAGTGCTTTTTCAGGTGAGCAGCAGGACTTGCAGCCAGTTTGAAGAGGCTCTGAGGGGTGCAAGCAGAAAGTGTGACCCCTGGAAGGCCTGCTTGGATCCAATGACTCGAGAGATACTGGGAAAGAGGCATGCAGGCTAGGGGCTTTAGGGCTCAGCATGGCATGTGCGCACACATGATGGTCCAGGTCCCTCCCAGCTAGTACTCATGTCTACATGGAGCCATGGTTTCTGCTTTCTTCCTTATGGAATGGTTTGCTTCTGTAGCCATCACCGAGTCCCAGCCCCTGGGGACCCAGTGACTACTTCAGCACCCAGCAGTGAAGAAACTGGCTAAGGGTGTGGGCTCAAAAGTGCTGGCCCTGCACATGTGCTGTGATGGCTCTAGGTGGGCCACAGGCGCATCAGTTTGTACTGAAGAAAAGGACCCAGTGCTGGGAGCCAACTGCCCTGCTGCCACACCTGTACATCCTTCCTGGACATGTTCCTCTCCTGTGTTCTTAGTAAAGCCCAGAGTCCGGTTCAGAAATCATGGGGATGGCATAATGCTAGAAGGTCCCAGAGCCCAGCAAAGCCCATAGTACCCCTGAGTTCAGGAGCTTGGGGAAGTGAATTCTTTTTTGAAATGTGGCCACACTAATTCAGAAGCTCCAGTTTAGGCTGCCAGGAGGTGGCATTTGGGTCCCCGCCCGGCCTCCATGTGACCTTGGGCACATTATCCACTCTCTTAGGAATGCTGTGGCATCAGATACAGCCATGTGTAGAAGGTGCCAGGGCAGACTTTAGTGTGAGCTGTATGACATGTTCCATCTAGGGCCCAGGAAATAGCAGGGACTGAACTCAGAGATGGCAGTGGAGATCACAGCTTCCCTCCTGCCATGTTGGGAGCAGGTGTGACAGAACAGGAAAGAAGGGACAGAGAGTTTGTTAGAGCCCAGTGTCGCTCCTTATTACAAGAGGTGGGGGAGAGGCGAGCAAGGACAGTGCTTTAATTGTGTGATTCTGATCTGGGCAGAGACTCTTAAATGCTTTGTAATCTATTTTTAATAAGTCATTCAAACAAGCCCAGCTCCAGTTAACGTCCAATGCTGATAGCCCGCCATGCCCACCCCACCCGGCCCCTTTGAAGAGAGACTGCCCTTCACTTCCCCTTCCCTCACAGCACGTCCTGCGGCCTTACAGAAGCCCCAGTCTAAGGAGAGAAACAATGGGCTTGCAGTCTCTTTCTTCGCCTGACTTTGGGACGCTTGGACTGGCTGAGCTGGCTAGAATGCAAACGTGGCCTGCCGATAGAATTCCTATCAGGGCATTTCTGAGAAGTGTGGGGTGCAGTGGCATGGGCTGTGGCAGTCCCCAACTATGCCATCCAACCTCAGCCCTATTAGCTGAGTGCCGCCGTAGGAGACCAGCTGCCCACTTCACTCTGTGCTGAAGGACAAGTGGACAGGCCTCCCAGGTTATCCCAGGAGCTGCTGGGAACACAGATGCAGCTTCTGGCTTTCTCCTCTCATGCTCCACTCCCTGCTCTCCCTGCTGATCTCTGTGATTCCAGGCACTGCGCCCACTGCTCCTCTTCTGCTGGCCATCAGTCCCAGGGGATTCTGGGAGCCTCATGCTGGGGCTAGCTGACATTGCTATGGACAGTCTTGTCTTGGTTTCCCCTTCCTACCTTGGCTTCTCTAAAACTCCTCGTTTCCCAAGCTTCAACTATTATGGTGAGCCTCTGCTCCAGCCCTACTCCTCCCGCTGCTGGGCCCCCAAGTGCTTCGCTGACCCACTGTGTAGCCAGGAGCACAGGTGACATGGGCTGGTGGGACCTGACGAAGACTGCACTAGTAGAAGTCCTCCCTCCCCACAGCTTCAGCTCCTTGTCTGGTGAAGAGAGCCCTGGGAATCGCATTTAGCTGAGCCGCAACATGCATGATGTGCAACATGGTGCTGATTCTGTAAGGTCTGGCAACTGGGCTCCCACCATCTGTCAGCATGTCCTCCCTGCCTCTCCTCACCTGCTGCTGGCCCTCCTCACCAGAGGACTCCTGTGGTCTCTCCTTTGAAGGATCCTCAGGGGTTCCCTATTAGTTCATGCAATAAACCTAACCTCTTTTTACAGCATGGTATCTACTTCCTCTTCATCCCTTCTCCCACTTAGCTCTCTTTTTGGTTGTTGAGCCAGTAGTGAACACTCAGAAAAGTTCTCAAGTGTCACTTAGCCAGCCAGGCATGGTAGCACATGCCTACAATCCCAGCACTTGAAACCGGAGGATCAGTTTAAGGCCATCTTGAGCTAGATGAAACCCAGATTCAAAAAGACAAGAATTGAAGCTGAGAAGATTGGGTAAAATGCTTGTTGTGCAAGCACAGGGCCCCGAGTTCAATCCCTAGGCCCTCATGGAAGCTGGGCTCTGAGGTGTTTGTAACAGAACCCAGAGCTGGTGATGGGGGCTGGGGCACAGACCAACAGATTCCTGTAGCTTGCTGGCTAACCAGTCTAGCTGAATCAGTGAGCTTTTAAAAACACCTGACATGTGCCAGGTATGGTAGTGCATGCCTCTAATCTCAGTGCTCAAAATAGTATATGTCTCTTTGAGTTCAAGGCTGGCTTGGTCTACATAGTGAGTTCCAGGACAGCCAGGGATACATAGTGAGACCCTGCCTCAACAAGACAAATAAACAAACGTCCCAAGCAAAAACCAAAACAAAGCCCCTCCTGACTTCCTACAGTTGTGCACATATATGAACATGCACATACAGGTACACAGATACACACAGATAATTTTCAAAGGAAAAGCATCACTTAGCATTCCCAGTGCAGGCCCCAAGAAGGCTAACCCACTGCCCATTCTTGTCTTAGAAAGACCTAGGGACCTGATGCTCCTGAGCACCAGTATCTGGCTCCCAGCATGCACGTTGGTATCCACCATCCTACCCTGGGTGCCTGGCTCCAGCATGCCCCTAGGCATCTGTCCTCCCAGCATGCCTCCAGAGCCTGTTATCTTCTCTTGCTTCCTGGCTGCCTGACTCCCAGCATGTATCTGTTCTCTCATGCTGAGCACCTGGCTCTGCTACCTACTATTGAGTGTCTAGCATGGCACCCCTTTGGATCGCCAGAGCTTATCTTTGAGGATGCACACAGCCAGCTGGATTCCCAGCCCAGGCCAGTGCCTCCTCTGCATGCCACAGGAAGAAATAAATACTGTACCAATCCCACTAGGATGGTGCTGTCACACTGGATCTGGACAGTGTCACAGGGTGCCAGCAACCCTTGTCCTCCGTGTGCAGGAACACAGGGCTCTGCACCTAACAGGAAGAGGGAGAAGCCAGGGCTGCCAGCCAGGTGGACAGTGTGCTAGCCTGCAGGCAGGAGAGCTGGCTGAGATAAAGAGCAGTCACTCCACAGCTCACCATGGCCCGTCTCTGGTTCTCTGCGTTCCAAGTCTCCAAGGCAGCCTGTCCTGATTAGCTGTGCAAACTTAATTAGTTCACATCCAAGTTTGTGGAAGGCATCCCTCAAGGGAGCTGTGTGAACAGCCTCCGGTTACCAAGAAGACCAGATTCCATGCCGAGGTGGCGGTATTAATATTGAACATACCCTGCTCAGGTTGCCAGCCTTCCCCAGCGAAGTCTCATCTTCCCTGTGGCTTCTTGGATGTGCCACCCTTGTAAATAATATTAAAGCAATTTCTTCTGGGGTGTCAAAAAGGGAGAAGAGGATGGTCGAGGTGTCCTGAGGCCCCCTGTCTAATCTTGAGAGGTGAGCTCAAGGCAGGGCACCTCTCAGCCTTGCCAAGAGCCCCGGGTAGGGCCAGGTCACCTGCACTGAATGGAGCTGGCCTCACCCATTCTTGTGCATGCTGCATGGGGTGGGCTTGGTTGGGTGAATGCCCATGGAGTTCTCCAGACCCCTCCAGCTGGCATGTCTGATGATCTAGGAAGCACTTCAGCTCCTGACAATTGCCCAGCTGCCCACGGGGTTTGAGGGTGTTTCAGATTCACCCTTTAAAGACTCTCCCCTCAGGGAGGGGGTGTTCAGAAGCTAGGAGCAATTTGGATAATGACACATCCTGTTCCAGAGCTTGGCCCAATCAAAGGGAATGGCCGGGCCTTTGATCTTCAGTTCCCTGGAGCACTGAAAAGATAGACACCCCCCCCCCCAGGCGCCCCATCCAAAACAGGGCCCCAGCCTGCCCTCCTGGGTGTTCAGCTGACTATGGGGGAGAATATATTCCCCCCCACTCAGAAGACGAACTCCCTGCTTGTGTACTCTTCCATAGAGGCAATCCCTAGATTCCCTCCCTGGGGAGCATCTGCCTTACTGACCCCACCATGGGCCTCCCTCTAAATAGTAGCTGTTTGCTTCACCTTCGGGACCCACCTGCCCTGTTCACTTCACCCCAGGGCTCCCCCCCAGGGGGCCCACCTGCCCTGTTCACTCACCTCAGGGGGCCCACCTGTCCTGCTGACTCCAGGCGACAGCAACTCCTCATGGCTCTTCTTGCTGGCTGGTTTCCTCTGGGCTTTCTTCAGTGGCCTCCATGTGCCTAGAGCAGCCAATGTGAGCACAGCTACAGTGAGCTCTGCAGTGTCTTCAGGACCCCTGGCCAACAGGACTGGGACAGCTACACAAAGCCCTCAGGGAGGTGACCTCTCTTTGTACCTGGGGCTCCTTGTTCTGAACTGCCTAACTATAGACTGCCCACTACAGCTCTAACTTCAGTGCCCTTTGGCTTCCTATAGGCTTGGCCGACCAACAGGCCCTGTGTGGGAAGCTTGTTACAGGCCCCGCCCACGTTGCACTCCCTGCTCATCTCTGTGGTTTGTTGTGGACAAAAGACCTCTCATGGGCCTGCCAGTGGCCACACAGCCTGCCCCAGGCTCATGTTGTTTGCCACCTCCACTCAGCTGATCTGTAATGGGCTCTCTATGGACACCTGATCGGTTTTTAACTAGGTCCTCAGCCCATCCCTTCTTCCCTCCTCACTCTGCCTGATTGGCCACATCAGGCATCTGCCTCTGGGCCTCTGCTGAACCCCTCACCTTTTCGTGAAGCCTTTGGGTCTGGAAACAAAACAAGCAGTGGTCTACGAGTGTGTCCCCCTTCACATCCCAGCTCCATACCAAAGCATTCCACAGTCAGTGCCCCCTGGCCTAGGCCTCGCCTGTCCCCTTGTTTATAGTCAGTGCTAGGTGCCCTGGGCTCAGAGCTACCTATCTCAGGTCAGCAGCCTTTTCCCATTTCTGCTGAATTTATTCTCAAAGTTACCCCTATTCCGCAGCAAACAGCACTTGCTCCCTTTTACAATAGAGATGAAAAGGCTATTTTACATGAAGTTTATTTATGTTAATAAGGTTGCTGAGTACATAACTGCCTGCAGCTGTTGCCAGGTAACCTCCACTTGTGGGCTGACCCTGCTTCCTAATCTGGTTCGGCCTGCACTCCTGGCTCCCCCTGAACAGCTGGCTCCACCCAGCACTCCTGGCTCCACCCTACACACCTGGCTCCTTCACTTTGCTTGGAAAGCAGGTGGCACTGCCTTTAACCCAGTGCAGCCTTGTAGCAAGTACTCAGCAGGCCCTTGCTCTGGGGCCCCTGGTAGACTTGGGACAAGATGGGAACTGAGGGCTGAGGGAAAGAGTTAGCAGAAGGAGGTCTTAAGCCTCACTTTCCTCCAGGCTGGGGTTTCTAAACTTCCATTGCTCTTCCTTTCAGCCCAACAAGTGTCGTGCAATCCCGGGTGTATTGTTATGTAAGACAGATATACAGATCAAACATTTGTTCATAGTAAATCATAAAAGAAATCTATCTGATAACAAATATTTGCTCTGCATGTCATTTTTACCACCTATTAAAGGGGAAGAAAGTTTACATATTAGTAGATGGTTGTGGGTGCGCATGTGTGCACCCGGAGGTCAGAGGACAGCCTTGAGTGACATATTTTAGGTGCCTTGGACTTTCTGCTTGATTGACATTGGATCTCTCATTGGTCTGAAACTTAAGTAGGCTGTGCTAGCTGGCCGGTGACCTTCCTCAGAGCCACCCACCTGTGTCTACCTCCCACCTTACCAAGTATGGGACTACAAGTGATTGCTACTGAGCCCAGTTATTCTACATGGGTTCTTGATTGAACTCAAATCCTCACACTTGTGAGACCAGCACTTTCCTAGCTGAGCCATGCCCAGCCCATTTGTTTTATATCAAATGTGATGTCTGCTGCTGGGGGATGTAGAGTATCTTCAACATTTTTTCAGAGTTGACCAATAGTTTGTCAACAGTAAGAACTCCATTTCACGTCTGCCATGCAAAGTGGCAGGTGTGTGTTTGGGGCCATTTCAGAAATTGGTGGAAACTCTGCCCTAATCAAAAGCCAAAGTTGGGAAAATTTTTAACAGTTTTGAAACTTGGGCCAGCAGCTCCAGAATCAATTTTAAAATCAAACTTTCAGCACCATGCAAAGATAATAATTTGACCCTTTGGGTGCTGAGGACTGGCAGTAGGAAAATATAGCAAAGCCTTCGCTTTCCACAACTAAACCATTATGTTTCGAGGAAGGCAGAAGACATCGTATATATAGTCAGACTGCAGTTCACAGCATCCAGTGGTCTCAAATCTTAGGCAGCACTCATTGGCATTGTCGTGGCATGACACATGTGCAGTGCAAAGTATGTGTCGTCACATGTTGAGAGCCATAGCTGCAGTGATGTGGTGGGATGCCGCACACGTGAGCACTGTTGGAAACACCTCCTGCTGATGTTGGATTACTTTTCTGTTGTAAACCTTTCACTGTCCGCAGGTGCCTATGGCCCCAGCACTCAGTTATACGGTCTCTTCTGGGATGCTGGCCACAGCTAAAGAAGCTGGGGTCCTGGCAGGCTTCTCCTGCCTCCTGGAGGACCTGGGCAGGTCTGGAGACAACCAGAGCGGTGTTGGTTGCTTCTCATGACTTGCGGTCAAGGGTATTGCAATGCACTGAGATTCTCCCACCCAGCAAAAATGATCCAGCCTCTACAGGAAGTGTGAGGAGCTGAGGACGTGCTCTTGAGCTAGCCTGGTCACTGCTGAGACTTGGACTCCATGAGGTCTAGAGACCATAGAGGGCTTTGTGGGTGAATAGACTCTGCCTATATGCATGCCCTGTTTTCCTTTTACTAGCTGGTACCTAAGAAGGCTGCCATCCTAGAGCCATCAGGCGGGAGTAATCAGCAGATGGCATGGTCATGTTTTAAAAGGCTGACCAACCCATGTCTTATTTATCTTCAGCCTAGCCTCATTCTCAGCCAAGGAGCATGTGCTCAGAGAGGTAGAGCCATTTGCCAGAGCCTCCACGAGGAGAACAGACACAAGTTGGAATCCACTGCCTGGCTCCCAGGCTGCCTTTAGTGGCCTCTCCTCGCTGCTTGATGCTCTCCCACCCTCCTTGGGATTGAACACACTAGGCAGCCTCTGCTGGAATGCCGCAGCACACACTGTTGTCCCATTTTGCAGCAGAGTATAGCATGAGGCAATCACCTTGGCATCTCTGCCCTTGAGCCAGGGCATCCAGGCAGCTGCTGTGTTGTTCTGTCATCTAACCAGCCTTCCGTGTGTTCTATTCCTCGTCCTTGGGCCCTTGCAGGGTCCCTGGGCTGTGGCTCAGCCCCGTGGCCTGCACTATACACAAACCATGTGACAGGGCACATAATCTCCATGATGAGCTCAGTTGAGCATCTACAGGAGAGGACTATGTCTGGGAGCAGGCCCAGCATGCTCTTTGTACCAGTGTGCCACACAGAGGATAGCTTGGGTCCCCACGGTCTTGTGGACCCAGAGCTGAAACCACAGACCTTGGCCTCCCTTACTACTTCACCTGACCCTTCTGGGCAAGAAGCAACTCACCTTGCTTGTAGGCCATCCTCCTGGGCAACAGGCTTTAGACCCACCTGCAGCTCCCACTGGCAATGTCAGCATCCCCTGGGACATAGGAGGAGCAAAGGACATGGCAGCACATTAGTACATGCATGACCTCAGCCATACCCATACCTGAGAAGCCATTTCGTGGTCAGGTGAGATGGCCCAGGGAGGAAAGCCACTGTGGAGCTGAAAGGAACTCCTTTGGCCTGGTCAGCTCAGAGGTAGACATTTGCCTCCCAAATGCCTTTATTCTCAAATATGTGCTCCTGTGCTATGTTCCCATGGGAGAAGCACAGAAGCCCAGGGTACTTCCCTAGAGATGCTGTCAAGTCAATGACATTAACACAGGGATACTTATGTCTATGGGGGTTTCGTGCCCTGGTATGGAACATGCTGAGGGGTAAGAAGGAGCCAATTGTGAAGAGCTCAGGGAGAACAATCTAGAAAGTTCTAGGAGTTGCCAGAAGACCACAGTGGGTAAGAGTGGACTCTGGCTGTTGATACATGTGCTGGGTACTCACTGCTCACCTGCTCTGTTTCCTCAGGCCTTGGTGTTTGACCAGCCCCGATCCTGGCTTCTGTCCACAGAGCTAAGTGTTTGAGATCCTTCCCTGTCTGGTGTTAACCCCAGAGCCTTTGGCCATACCCCTCCCCTGACTAAAGCACCATATTCAGAGAGGGAAACTGACAACAGGACCCCAGCTGCCACACACCATCCAGCCACTGTACAGAATACAGGAGAAGGGTACATTTTACACTGGGAGATCAGGGTTCTCTGGCCTCACATCTTAAGTGCTTTGGGATACAAGAGGGAATGGATGTGGGAAGACGTGCGCATCGGGGGTATGTGAACCTCTGCAACCCTGGCTCGGGGCTAATAGTGGCAGGTAAAGCTGTTGAGTGCAGTGGGTCCTTGGGAAGAGTGGTTTACATTGTTGTTTTATATTAATTATGTTTGGAACTACGTCTGTCTCCACATATTAAAGAATACAAAGTTCCATGCCTTGAAAATCCCCAGCTCCGCAGACAACTCATTCCCCATTTCCTAAACTTCTTTTCAAAGACAGTCTGCTTCCACTGGGTGCCTGTGTACCTGTATGTGTGCTTTTAAAAAGTCCGATTGACCGCTGGGCCTCAGGTCTGGTTCAGTTCTTCACAGTGGTGCTTCCTGTGCCACATGTCACACTGCCTCTTCCTTCCTGGTGGCTGCATGGCGAGCCGCAGTCTGAACCTGAATGCCCAGATCCTGCTCTGGACGTCAGGTCAATGGGCTCCCAGGCAGTGCAGCATGTGGTGAATGGTGTATCTTTCTGGCTTTAATACACTTTGCCTCAGATCTCAATGGGACTTGTGGCCCCCGGAAGCCAGGCCACCATTCATCTTACAGATGCACAAGGGGCCTGCCCAGCACCCTGCACCTCAGGGTGGACCAGCTGCCCAGGCCAGGACGCACATAGGATCCTCCCTCCAGTCCAGTGTCTAAGGAGAGTCTGCAAGCAATAGATGGTCCTTCACGGGGGTGAGGGGGGAGGCAGTGGAGCAGCCTTCAGCCATGCACTGTGAAAGACAAGCCTTTGTTCCTGCCACAGTGCTGGCGTGATTACAGACGTCAGTGGACAATGTAGACTCTTACATGTCACCTGAACTGTGGCTTCCTGTCACTCTGTCTCTCATTCCCCAAAGATCCACGTGGAATTCGATGTCATACAGGAAGGAGCAGGCCAGAAGTGCCTGTTAATTCCACAGCCTGTACAGCAACACCACCCCCGAGGGGGGTTGCAGTCCCAGAGACTACTGCTGGTCAGGATTAGAGAGTGGGAGAGGCCATAGAGGAAGAGAGGAAGCCTATGGCTCCTCTCCCAGGTGGATTTGTCCCTCTGTGAGTGTTAGCTGCTTGAGGACAGGAACTGAGAGGGAAGAACTTCCTGGTAATAGTGCTGCCTGGCCCTGCCGGTACCTGAACCCAAGCTGTCTGGCAGAGACCCTGCCAGGAGCCTCAGCAGGAGTCTGGCTAGCTCTCGGCTCCTGATGGTAGGGTCTTGGTGGGTCTCTGTCATCTTGGGTAGAAAGCACAGCGGAGGCTCTGAGCAGCAGGCACACTTGAACCTCTAAGCTCACTGTGTCCCATCCCATCTGTCCTGGCCACTACCCACTCTATCCACGTAGTCCTCGCTCACATACGGAGTGTTCAAGTACAGCGCAATGGCGGTAGGATTCGGTCATCGTGAGTGGGTGAACTGGGTCTACTCTTAGCACCTCACTCTCACCCCTCAGCTCCTTGACCTCCTCTGCCTGAGCAGGTGACACCCCAGGAGACAAGCTAGTGTGAGGCTAGAGTGGAAACACCGACGGGCCAGCACCCCTCACCAGAGCCAGCATGGGCCAGGAGGGCTGGGGTCTGGCCTGAGTACAGAGAACAGGCACTTGCAATAATGGACCCTCAAACCCCCATTCCCAGGCCACAGCAAGGCTGCGAGGCTACCCAGGGGACCCTGTGCATGCTCTGGGACCCCCTTTCTACCATTACTGATGGCACCCCGTAATGATTTCCCCACTCACAACCTGACCCCGTGCTGAGGAAAAGCAAGTTGAAATTAAATTAAATTTCAAATGTTAAACCAACCAATTAAAAAATGCAATCACACGGAAACATGCATTTTTCAAAACAGTGTTATGTATTCTGTCATAATTAATGTATGCAGAAAGAAGAGCCTGGGTTCCCCAGGGCAGCCTGCTCCAACGTGGGCCATCCATAGCCTGGGCCCAGTAACACTGGCAGCCCTCAGGCCCTGGCACTTCCTAACCCAGACCCCATGGTTCATACTCTGCCTGCCTTCTTGCATCTAGTGACCCTAAGGGAAGAAGGGAGTTGGATTGCAAGCCAGCTAGCCCTGGCCGTCTTCTGGGGATCCTTTATCCTGTCTCTTTTGCTTCCTCGCTGCCACTCACCCTGCCCCTCCTCCTCTGTCTCAGGCAAGAGCAGAGATTCTGACCCACTGTGCCTTTTCCCACCCTCCACAGGTCCTGCTCCTGCATGAATGGCTTCCTGCATGTGTGGTGAAGCAGGGGACCCATGTCAGCCCATGCCTGTGATAGCAGAGCCAGCAAGGGCTGAAAGTGCCTGTGCATAGCTGTACTTGAGGTCTCGCCAAGGCACAGGGATGCTGTGCCCAGTGCCCGCTATCCTGAACTACTCCCTCAAGGGGTAACCTCGAGGGACCTGATACATCACCAGGTGTCTCAGCTTGAGTCCCATATGAGATGCGGGCAGCCACTTCCACACACTGCCGTTGACGGAGCAGTTTCAAGGAGAGGCAGGCGCGGGTCCTCACTGCTTCTGCTTCAGCTGCTACCCTTGATGGGCACTGTGAGGAAGAAGACTCAGCTCCATCCAGGCCCTGCTTCTGCCCCTTCTTCCCTCCCCCTCCTCCTCCTTGGCCTGCCCCACTCAGGAAGTGCCTGCAAAGTGCTCCTTGGAGAATAGAGATGAGTGGGCAGGGGTGGTGGGGAATGAGGGGACTCTGGCTAGCTTGAGTGTGGCAAGCATGGCTCTGGCAGGCCTTGCCCTTCTCCCCCATTTCCTCTGCCTTGCTAAAAAACCATTAGATTCCATTCCTAAAGTTAGCCATCAACGTCTGTTCTGTTATTTGGCACTTCCTCCTCCCGAGGCTAACTACCAAGGTCCAGCTATCAAAGTATTGAAGTCCAGCAATCAGAAGCCCCCTTTGACCTAATTAACATACCCAATTAAAATTAAATATCCTGATATGAAGTTTCCCCTTTACCTTTATAAACTGCCATTTTTTTTATGTGCCATATCCGCCTCCCCTCTATCCAGAAGCAGTCATTTGTCCCTCTGAGACAAATATTCCTTCCACCTTTTCCTTGCTTCCTTCCCCTTCTCCCTCATCCTTTGTCTCCTATTCCCTGCACTCTGTCTCTCTGGGACAGATAAATCTTTGTGTTGAGAACTTGGTCTTGGGGTCCTGAACCAACACTTTTTCTTACAAGGGATGTGACAAGGCAAGGCCTGCTTGGATTCAGGACACTTGTGACCAGAGGGAAACATTCTAACTGTTGTACACAGCTCCACCTACTCATCCCGAAAGCTACTGTGTGTGCCAGGGTGTACAACCTCAGGATGGTTGTGGGGTCACAGACAGAAGCGTGTGCGTGGGGGTGGAAGGAGTGTGCGCACTTGCGTGCACAGTAGCTTATTCCCACATTTGACGCACAGGGAACCTGCAAGGGACTCTTAAGTTTCCTCCAGGTGATACTAGGATCTGCCATCAGGTAGACAACTCTAGCACATTCTCTAACTACCCCCATAAAACTGATCACAAGGGACCTAAGGCTCTGCTGAGTGCGCCCTGCCCAGTGGAATCAGGCCTGTGGGTGGAACTAGGGTTGACAGCAGCGGTTGAGAAAACTTTAGGGATTTGGGCAGGAACCACCAGGTGGCTCATCCAGAGCTCCTCTTTATTAATGACGCTTATCGCTGCTCACATGAGAGCTCAGTGGATGCAGAAGGAGGCTGATAAACAGCCAGGCAACAGGCTGCGATCATGGATAACCTGCTCCGTAATTAACATGAGCCAACAGATGGTGGGGGTGGGTGGGGGATAGACAGGTGATGCTGTGTGTCCCGGATACCTGCTCCTCCCTTGTCCCCAGCCAACTGGGTGGGCCCTGCACCCCGGCAAGAAGGTACTGTCCTCTATACCCACTTAGAATGGGGCCAGGATGTGGTCTGAGGAAGCAGCTGCCAAAGGCAGGGGTCTTCCACCAATGCTAGCCTCCAGAAACTGGGGCGTTCTTTTCTTCAGGACCCTAGCAAGATTTTCTAGCTACAGATCCAGTGAGCTGATTTTGTTTTCTGTTTCTCCTGGGATGGGCGATGGCATTTACAGCCTGTCACACCCTTGTGTTTTGGATTATGTCATTTGCCTAGCTTCACTCTGGAGGGGACTGGGCTGGGGGTGACCATGTCTGAGGCTTGTCTGTCCCCACTCTAGATGACATTTGGTGGGACTCCAGCCCTGAGATGTGTGAGGTAGTGTGGAAAGACTCTCCTTGAGGAACCACCTCAGTAAACACCGCTCTGCTGGGGCCTCCGTCTTGGTATCTACACCCCAGAATTATGAAGGATTTGGTCTTCATGCCACCCGGTCTGAAGGGACTGAGATGGGCCTCCATCGTGGCAGAAGCTACCACAAGCCAAGTCTCCAGGTGGGAACCTGGCAATCAGGGCTCCAAAAGCTTTGGGTTCTGTGCTCCAGCAGCAGCAGCAGCAGCAGCAGCCATGGGTTGGCTGTGGGTGCCAGCACCCAGTGTGGCCATTGCCGTGGCTTTAAAAAGTTCCCCGAGGCACCCAGGAGTGTGGTGGGCAGGGATCGGTCATGGCTTTGGTGTGATGGACACGCTCCTGCACAGACAATGGAGGGGGGTGTGTACCTAGCCCCTCGACAAAGCTTGTAACTGTTCTTCTTATTGAGATGCCTCAGCACATCCTATGACAGTCAGGGAGGGAGCTGCCATAGGCAGACAAAGTCATCTGCTAAACTGTCAAATGGCCAAGAGATAGACTCGCTGTCTAATTGCTGGCAGGGCTTTATCGTGGCTAAGGCAGTGGGGTAGCCCCTGTCCTTGGCCACTTGGTACTTGGGGCCGAGTCCCAGGGAGGGGCTCCCAGGTGGACCCTCAGCTACTTCTCTCCTTGGCTTGAATGGGAGATGAGGGGAAAGCCACATGGTCAGTAGGCCTGAAGCAACAGGGCCTCCCTGAGGGCACAGGAGGACTTGACAATGGGTGTCAGAAGAGAGCCAGGGTGGGTGGGGCTCTGCTGTGGGAATAGCCTCTGCATTGTCATCCCCGGTGTTCCAGCACCCACAAGAGTTTGCTGAGTTAATGCAGCCACTCTGTGCTGTCCCTTGTAGTGGGGGCCAGCCAGACTCTGCAACTGGGCAGTTCTCAGGGAGCCACGCTTTCCTCGCGGAGCCGTCTTGCCAAGCCACCCGACAATTGTCACGCCTGCTGTGGTGAGCTCCCATCAGCTCAGGCCTGCCACCCTTATGCAAAGGTGGCAGTGTGGATGAAGGGGGGCTCCCTCCACCTGCCCATCTCCCTGGCATGTCCTTGGTACCTTGGCAGAAGGGCTTCTTCCTGGGGCTTCTTTGTCCCTCTCCATAATCTCTAGTGCTGTTGATTGTCCTCCGCCCACTGGGAGCGTCTTAAGGCTCTTTATTACCTGTGCTCAGGCCCATGGCTAGTACTCAGGGTGTGGGTGGAGGGAAGGAAGGATAGACTAGCTGATCTAAGGGTACTGGAGGGAGCTGCCCTCCCTGCAGACTGAGTCCCACCTTTCTCACGTCTGCTCCATAAACTGCGGGTGCTATGTTCTCCGCTCCCTGGGTGAAGGGCCGGTAGCAGCAACAGAGTCATTAGGCCGCTTCAGACGCCTGGTGATTTAGCAGCATGATTACCTGCTAATGCAATACCTCACAAAGCTTTTTATTAGATTTTCCCCCCTTTCCTTCCAAACGCCCTTTGGAAATAAACACCTGAGGCTGTTACTCTATACCACTCATTTTAATTAACTTTTAAATCACGTACTGTCACCCAGACCTCCCTCAAATGTTAGCTGTTGGCTGGGATGGGGGGGCTTCCCCCCCAACTCTGCCTAGGGAGTGGGGACTCTCTGGGTCTTAGCCTCAGGTGGCCTTAGAGTGGACTCTTGGTATTGGTTTAGTGAGGTTGGTGCTGCTGTCCAGCAGGGGACCCAGTGAGCTGCCACACCCCTGAGAAAGCCACGCAAGGGGCACCAGCAGAGGCCTCACCTTGGTGCTAGACACACACAAATGGGACAGCAGCCACCACCGCCTTTCCTACTGCCCACATGTGGGTCTAAATAGGACACTCCTGCCCCTGCCCTGAATCTCACTCACGGCCGGGATACTGTGAGAGCCTATGGGTAAGCATCAAGTTCCAACCCGGAAACTCAGTCTTCTCAGGTCACTCCTGCATGGCCAGTGGGGACTGTGGCACACCCCCCCCAGGTCACTTCTGCATGGCCAGTGGGGACTGTGGTACCCCCAGGTCACTCCTGCATGGCCAGTGGAGACCGTGGCACCCCTAGGTCACTCCTGCATGGCCAGTGGGGACTGTGGCACCCCCCCCCCCAGGTCACTCCTGCATGGCCAGTGGAATCTGTAGCACCACCCCACTCCCCATCCCATCCCACCCCCAGTTCTATAGGTGTTTCTGCCCCAGCCCCTGTTCCTTTTCTGAGCCACACTTACATGCCCTCACGGTCTGCATTTCAGACCCTGTGACATTCAGTTCTGTTCTCTGCTTTACTCTCAGTCATGGAGGATGGCTTTTCCCAGAAGACGCAGGATACAGAGTGGGCTGTCACGCCATAGCAGAAGGGCTGCTCCGACAGGAGTGCCATCCTTCATAACTGGTTCCATCCAACATCCCAGAGTTATCCGCTAGAGAGGAATTCTGCCCAACATAGTATGGTTCTACCCAGCACACTGGGGTTCCATCCAGCATACCGGGATTCCATTTAGTATATGTACCAGGATCCCACCCAGCATGTCAGGGTTCCATCTAATATGCTGTAATTCTATCCAGCATACCAGGGTTCTGTCCATCAGATGGGTTCCATCCAGCATACCAGGATTCCACTCAGTATACTAGGATTCTGTCCAATATACCAGGATCCCACACAGCATGTCAGGGTTCTATTTAATATACTGGCATACCAGGGTTCTGTCCAGCAGACGGGTTCCATCCAGCATACCAGGATTCCACTCAGTATACTAGGATTCTGTCCAGTATACCAGGATCACACACAGCATGTCAGGGTTCCATCTAATATACTGCGATTCTGTCCAGCATACCAGAATTCTGTCCAGCATACCAGGATTCCATTTAGTGTACTAGGATTCTGTCCAACATACTGAGATTTGTCCAGCTTCCTGAGATTCTACCCAGCATACTGGGATTCTGCCCAGCATACTAGGGTTCTTTTCAGTGTACCAGAATTCCATAATGATATGTCCAGCATATTGAGGTGTCATTTGGCATAGTGGGGTACCATCTAATATATTGGGGTGCCATCTAGCGTACTTTTCCACTCTTGTGTGTCTCTGCTCACTGCCTGCTTTAGTTTCCTTCCCCTCTGCCGTACAGTCACTTGTGACTGGCAGGTTCATCCTCTTCCTCCACTTTTGCTTTTATCCAAGCTCTGTCAGGCCTGGAGCTCTGACCAGAGTCCTCTCATGCTAACTGCTTGGTGTGGCAGTGGTAGCAGCCATGGTAGCCAGTTCTTTCTAGGTGTTTGCAGTGGACTGGACAGGGCAGTCAGGATCACAGAGAACCAGTTGCCCTTGTCCACGCCTTCCCTGCAGAGCACCAAACCTGTGTCTGACTGTCTGGCCCTCCTCTAGCTCTTCCAGTATGTGGTCAACTCTTCTCTCTGCTCTCTGGGTCACTAGTCAGGCCACAGAGGCTAAGCATCAGGGATCCTTTCTGGTTTCCTACAGATTCCAGGCCCTATGCATCCATCACCTCTCTACTAGTAGGCTCAGCCATGGGTCACCCTACAAGGCAAGAGTCAGTAGAGCTGGCATGGGTGGGAACTGGGGTGTTCTCACTCCCAGCTGCCTGCAGCCATGTCCACCCTACCAGACTGCACAGCGGACATGAGGATGTAGGGCTGGACACATCTGTTGTTTGATGCTTGTGGAGATGGGACCCCAGAGTGCCCAGGCATTGTGGGTGCGTTTGGGCTGAGCATCCACATACTTACTCCACGGTGCCACAGGAGCAAGTGGGGCGATGTGCCTGCAAAGGCCTCAGCTGAGAACCCGGCACATGAAGGACTCTCAGGTGCTGGCTCTCACCATTGCACTTCTATGACTAGAAACAGAAGGGCAGCACGTGGCTGGATGTGTCAGGTGGGCAGTGCAGTGTCAGGGGACCCTTCCCTTGGCTCCTGAGTGATTCCAAGGCTTCCTTGTCCTCTGTAGTCTTGAGTCCTGGGAGTCGCTGGGCCTGACCTCACACTGATATCGCCTACCTTTCCCAGCCCAGGGAGGCAGGTGGTTCAAGCACTGGCCTAGAGAGACAGACAGACAGATAAACAAAGACAGTCTATGTTTGTCCCCATAACCCCAGGCTCCAGGTCTTAGGAGCCATGCAGGAACTTGAGGCTCCCAGCAGTAACTATAGACCCTGCCATAACCAGACCACCAGAGGACAGGTTTCCGGAATCTTCACCAGAACCCAGATATCTCCTCTAGGGCAGCCAAGGCCTGTGTCCCTCCCTGAGTGCCCTGGCATGGGTACCAAACCCAGTCAGGACAGCTGCACCAAGCAGACAGCCATCACTGAGTATTTGGTATTATCCAGACGAGGTCATCTGTGTGTCCAGAGACATAGGAGTAAAGAAGGCAAATGAGGGGCAGCTCCCAGGAACCCGCAGGAAGTAGAGCTTCTGTGATTTGCTGCCCCATGGCATGGGCCCATCCCAAGGGTATTGCTTTCAAAACAAGTCATCCGGGAGCAGCCCGTGTGGGCCCACTCTGGCCCTGGAGGCGGGGGGTTGGGGGACTGCCCGGCTACTTAGCCCAGTGCACGGCAAAGGCAGGCATTGCCCTCCAGCTGTGTCTCTGCACTTCTCAGACCGGCAAAGGCCAAGAGAGAGATGTCTGCAGCATTGCCCAGGGAATTAGCTTCCCCCTTCCCCGAAGGTCGTGCACTCCACTAGAAAATTAACCAATATTTTCCTAATCAAATGGGACTGCCTCTTCCTCGGAGGAGAGGTGGCCGTGTCCAGCAGCTCATTCATCTTGCAAGGCAGCAGCACCCACGTGGGCCCTTATTTTATTAAAATAACCTCTCCTGTATGGCTGCCTCTCCACCTGTGGCCAAGCGCTAATGTTGGGGGGGAGGGTAGCCTGATGTAACTGGTAGAGGAGCGGCT
Source organism: Arvicola amphibius (assembly GCF_903992535.2). Taxonomy (NCBI): domain Eukaryota; kingdom Metazoa; phylum Chordata; class Mammalia; order Rodentia; family Cricetidae; genus Arvicola; species Arvicola amphibius. Next base: position 98,507,240 of record NC_052056.1, on the reverse strand, counting down.
TGTCCCATCTCTGCCTACATCACCATGCCTGCCTGATGTCTCCACAGCACACATCCTTGGGTTTATCCTCCCTCTTCGTTCGTGTCCTGTGGTTATCTAGCTCCAGTTCACCCCAGGTATGCCATCACCTAGTGGTCCTGTGCAAGATGCTATAATTGAGAACAGTCCCCATTCACACAGCCTGGGCCAAGAGGGTATATGTGTGCCCAGCCGGCAAACCCCAAGAGGTCTTGGAATTCACCCTCACAGCCCAGAGCCACCACCTGGTACCAACTACCCCTCAGGCCAAGTGCTGGGCTCATCTAGCACTGGTAAGGCACACTGACTCTTGCGTGTCCAAGTCTGTGACCCTAAAGAGTAGAGAACTGAGCCAGGCATGGCAGCACAAGCCTGTCATCCCAGCGGAGGCAGGAAGACTTTGGGTTCTGGGCCAGCCTGGGCTATATAGTAATAGGTTATCTCCAAAGCAGACCAACTGCAGAGATGGCTCCATGGGTAAAGCAAGACCTGAGTTCAAGTCACATCACAGTACCCATGTTTGTTTGTTTGTTTGTTTCCAAAAAAGGGGCCAGGCATAATAGCGCACACTTGTAATCTCAGCACTAGAGAGGCAAAAATGGGAAGAACCCTAGGTCAGCTAGCTTGGCTTGTTCAGTGAGCTCCAAGTCCTGGTGAGAATCCCTGCCTCACAAAACAAGATGGAGAGCACACGAGGAGCAAGGCTCCGATTGACCTCTGGCCTCCACACGTACACACACAAACGTTCCCCAGCTCACACATGCAAACACTCAGCACACACCCAGCACTCAGGAGGCAGAGCCTGGTAGCTCTTTTCTGGTCTGAGACTAGTCTGGTGAGTTCCAGGCCAGCAGGGTTATTAACCCTAGCAACAGGAAATATCACCACCCTGCAAAGAGGGAGATGACTGTCCCCTGCTTGTGTGGTGTTACACCCAGGGAAGCATTCCTTACAGTTGGGACAGCCTAGGGCCTGTGAGTAGCATGTACTATACAAACCTCGTCATTCTGTTTATTTATTCATCTTAATATCCTGTGCTATATCTGGTTCCTGCTGACCGTCACTTTCCAGCCAGGGAAACTGAGATTCTGAAGGGTCAGTTGATATGCCCCTAGGTCCATAGCTGCAGGCTCTGGCAGATGACAGGGTGTCCCAGGCTTTGCCTGTAGCTACAAACTGAATTGTGGGACCAGGGGGCTCTGCCAGTGTCTGGTTTGGATGTCTGTAGCGCCACATGACTGCCATATGCCAAGTGGGCAGCCAGTGCCTTGCCTTTTTGTGCTTCATACAACCCTTGCCCATCCACGTTGTTCAGGTATGTCCAGGAAGAAAACTAGAACTTGCTAGATGCAAAGGGACAGACTCAAGTTGAAAAAGAGATGTGGTCTTCAACACCCTGGGCAAGTGGGGAGGGCGATTTCCCTTCCCTGAGACAGACGGCAACATCAGAATCCACTCAAAAATCATTTCCTAAAGCAAATCACAGGATGGTACCTGCCGGATGTGAGATGATTTGTATTCTATTCTTGGGGCCAAGGAGCAAATTGACTGCAGAGCATGCTTTGCAATTTCTTTTTTAAGTGAACACCATCAATGAAACTGCAGCACCAACAGCAGCTCGTAGACCCTCCTGCTGCAAGACAAAGACAACCTCAGCACCACTCGAGCCCCAAGACCCTCTCCAAAGGCAGACAGCACCCTCCCCATCTTCCTCATGCTGACCACTCCACCTTCCCATGCCCTTCTCTATAGAAAGCAAGATTCTTTCACCCCCAGGGGCTCCAGGGGATAAGGCAGCCTCAAACATGCAGACACACCCCCAGGCACCCTCCCAAGTTCTGAGTGTCATCGGAGCTCAGCCATCCTTCCCCTCAGCTGCTTTCTTGCTAGTGGGAGTAAGGAGGAGCCCTGGTTCCAGTGACCTCTTGAAGCCAAGTGGTCACTTCCTTCTTCCCACATCTCCTTCACAGTCGGACACCCCATTCCACATCACCCTGTGGGTCTAGAGCACCCCCTGAGTGCGTTCAGTGCGTCAGTTCTGGAATTCTGGGCATGAAGGCAGTCCTCCCCAGGTGGCACCAGCATCACCCATCTTGGTCATCACCCCTCCTGATCACCCCCCAGAACTGCATTACTGAAGGGAGTGGCGGCTGTGGTTGCCACCAGTGAAGTCCCAGGACTAGACCTTCATGTTACGAAGACAATTGGGCTGGCAATTAGCCTGGAAATGGCTGGTTTTACAGCATGAGGGGGTGTGGGAAGTGGATGGGAGCTAGGCTGATCATTTGTCCGATAGCCACACATACTGAGTTGTGAGCCAGCTGAAGCAAGGTGGCAAAGGCCCTGTGGCCAGCCAAGGTCCGCAGTGGCCTCTTCTGCACTGGGATTCTGTGCTTTGTCTGTGACTAATCAGGATTCACTCTGCATCAGGGCCCTGCCCTCAAGTCAGCAAAGCTGCAAGAAGCTGAGAAAATGGGGCCTTCCTCACATGCTGTGCCTAGGTGATAAGGGGTCCCTGGAGGGAGGCGGAGCCCCTTCGCTGCTGGTCCAACTCCAGGGACTTCTAGGCAGTGTGCCTCTCGCAGACTCTGTGCCTACTGTGAGTACCTGGGGCCTGCCCCACCTTCTCGGGGCACAGGCTAGGGGTGGTACAATGCCCTTGCCACTCAGTCTGCTCATCAGCCAGCTGCACATCATTTTCCACTGTCCCGACAGGACCCTGGCAGGTGTTCTCGCCTCACACCTGAGCCTGTGTTCCTGACCTCCCTGAAGAAGCTAGGAGACAGTTGGTTTTCTCTGCAGCACCCATGAGCTGAGCCCCACACAGCCTGGGAATATTCACATGGTAGCCTCGGGGCAGGGCTAGATGGGAGTTCCCTGGCTAGGATAGGGGTCTCTGATGCTGAATCCCATACTTCCAACTTGAGGATCTGTTGTGGACACTCACCCAGGGCCCCATGGGTGGCCTTCTACCTGAGACTCTCCGACCACCTGGCAGCTGCTATTCTCTGCTCTGTGGAGCACAGTCACAAGGCCACCATGCTCCCTCAACCACACGCCTCTCTCGTTGGTCACAGAGGGAAAAGGCTGGGGCTGTGGAAAAGTTATGTCCCCGGAGAGCATGACTGGATGTGTGTCAAGCAGGGTCGGCCCTGTAGGAGGCTCAGTGACACTGGCTGAGACACCTCTGAAATTGCTGGCTACCTTTTAAAATCACCTTTGAATCACAGTTAAAGGCACAGATGCCTGTGAACAGTCCAGCAGGTTCTCCTGGCTGCCCTCCCTCATACCATTCCCATCAGCTGTGTGGGCTCAGTCCTATTGCAAGCAAACCAGACCTCCTATGTGTCCCTTCTCTCTTACCTGTGGTCACTGAATGGCTTTGGCAAGAGGCTTCAACTGTGCTGAGCTCAGCAAGAGGGAGCGGGCATATCAGTGTCGTGAGGCCACGCCCTCTGGAAAATGGCTTAGCTTTTCCTGCTCTGTGAGCCCTGGCCGCACCCCAGCATGGCCTCCCTGGCACTCTCCAAGAAGACTGGCCCAGGACAAAGCCTGCCATTTCAAAAATGAGCCTGGAGCCTGGGTCTCCTCCCCAATCTTTGTTTTTGACTCCTTCATATTAGGGCTCCCCATAGGAGACATGCACTTTGGCAGTGGGATGTTTTAATTGCCTCTCAAAATAGCTTACAATAAAGAACACTAAACTGTGACTAACCAATTGTATTTAAGGAAGCCCCGGCACAGTCAGAGGTGGGCCAGCTGATGGAGCCTGCCCACTCACACAGCCATGGAGCTGCTATGTGGCCGTGTAGGCCCTGGCCCCCTCTGGGCTTCCTGCCACAGCCCCCTGCTACCAGAGGTCCCCTGGGCCAGTTTCAATTGAGTGTTCAGAGAGCAGGAGAGTGTTACTCTGCAGAGTCTGTGTATCTCTGCAATCAAAGAACCTTAGGCCCAGAGTGGAAGCCGCTAGCAGTGTGGGAAGCTGATGCTACCGGACCCTCCGTACACAGATCGCACCATCAGATACTCGAGAGTACTTGTAATCAAACAGCCAGGGCAGGGAAAGGGCGCTCCCCTTCATGTTCCCTGCTTGCCGGAGAAGTCCAGTAGCCAGTTTTCATCCACTGTCTCCATGTGACTCAGCCCTGAAACCTGACTGGAGCCGAGCCTCTTCTCGAGCCTCACACAAGTCTTAACTTTCCTTTAGCACTGGGATTTTCAACCAGGCAGCTCTCACCTAGAGGAGGAGGAGGAGGCTCCAAGTCAGTCTGCAAAGTCAGCCATAGGAAGCGGTCATGGGCAAGTGACCTTCTCATAGGCACATAGCACTTTGGTCCACGGGCCCTACCTTATTTCATGCATGGCCTAGAGGGTCCCTGGTAACTGGAAGCCCGTGAGCAGAGGGAGAAGGGAGGGTCTAAGGCAGGATCCATTGCCACCTGCTGATGGCGGATGAATGTTAGACACGTGACAGAGATTGCGCTTGGACAGGGCCTGAAGGGGATCCTTTGATGGATCTCTCTGGCGTGAGGACAGTCACTCCTGAAGGTGCTCACTTAGTGACAGAACAAGCCAGAGGTGTCAGGGAGAAGGCACCCAGTACTGTGGGGTCCCCTCTGTGGAACACTGGCTTTCTTTCCAGCCGTTGAAAGACAGGTGGATCCTGAGTGGAGATCAAGGCCACCCCTGAAGGCTGTAACCCGGAAACACGCCCGCACAGGGCTCCAGCCAGAGGAAGCCAGGAGCCCAGGTGGGAAGGGCTGCATATGAATCCCGGAATCTGTTGCCTCGTCTCTCTCGCTTAATTACTGGCAGGGCCGTTGCTGAGTTGAAATGGAGCCTGAAAAGCCTCAGTGAGTAATTACTGTCAGAAACACAAGATCTACAAAGCCGTACGCTCACAGCTTGGTGATGTTACCGAGTCTAATTAAAAAAACAAGAAAGAAAATTCCCTTTCATGATCGGCTTGCGGGGCCAGCCAAAGATGAAAACCGAGGCAGTTTGCAGATGATACTGATACCGAGGGTAAGCGAGCACTCGACACAGAGACGGGCAGACATGCTAGGATGACCAGGGTCCCTGGGTGTCCTCAGTCAGGAAGCACCTGTGACTCACAGGGGGGCTGAGTCACCTGTCAAAATTGTGCCCTGGGGTACCAGGGACACCCCTTCCAGAACTCCCAGCAGACCTTTCCCTCCTTTTGATCTCAGATGTTGAGGCAACAGGACAGTGGCTTCTGGTAGCATAGACATCTTTGAACCATGGACCTTCTAAGCAGCCTCACCATTCCAGATTCCTCCTTGGGAAGCAGTTGCCATGGGCAGCACATCTCTGAGAACTGTCGCTGGACTGGATGCCCTCCCTGGGCGCTTCTACCCATCTGGTTGGAGCTGGATAGAAGTCCATCCGTCCTCAGTGCAGCTGGCTCAGAAAGGTCTGAACAGAGGTGGATTCTGTACCGTTAACTGATGGCTTGAGGTACCCACGGGCCTCAGGAAGGCCAGGCATCTGCCTTATTAGTCCATCGGCTCGAGAACTCAGAGCAGGTGCTCTGGATGAGTCTGAATTGGGATGGAAAAGCCAAGTCATGGACTGGGCACCAGCAGGCTGTGTGTGAGGGGCTTCCAGGCTGTTTTCTGGGAAGTGAGTGGCGTGGCCCGCAGGGACCCACTCTGCCAATGTGTCAGACTTGAGGCGAGTGAGATGCAAAGCTGAGGAGAGCGTGTCCTCGCCCCTCCGAGTCTGCAGAGATTTACCTCTGGAAGTCGTGTCATTCGCAGGGTATTTTTAACCCAGAACCAACAAATCTGCCTTTTAGCATCAGCCGAGGAGCAGCTTTGAGGGCAGATGGTCGCCCGGCTGCCATCCATGTCCCTAGGCCCTCCAGGAGCCCTGAGCCACATCTGCCATACAGGCAGGGCAGCTGCCTTCAGCGAGGCATGCTGGAACCATTGAGAGCACAAGTCCCCACCAACCACTGGTCCTGAGAGGCCATGACATAGTTCAGAGAAGCCTAAACTACGATCCTGGGCTCTCTGCCAACACACAGTCAAGGCCAGGTCCCCAGAGTCACTCTGAGCTCACCTGGCCTTCCTCACCCCTCTGTCACTGAGAGAAGGATGGGTCTTAGCTCTGTTCCATTCAAACCAAGTGTGAGACCTCAGACCTCACCCTTAGCCCAAATTTAAAAAAAAAAAAAAACCCTTCCTGGGCTCATCGTTGAACTGCTTGGTTCCCAGATGTCGATGCTATTTTAGGAGGTTCTGAAAACCTAGGAAGTGGAGCCAAGCTGGAGAAAGCAGGTCACCGGGGATGGGTCCTTAGGGGCGTATTACCCCTGGCTATTTTCTGACCCTCTCTTTCCCATTCTTCATGAGGTCAGCACTTCCGTGCTGCCATGCCCTCTCCACCACGATGCCTTGACCTCTCTGAAACTACAAGCCAAACTAAACCTTCGCTCCTCACAGTCATCCATATTGGCCAATCCAGTCACAATGACAGAAAAGTATCTCACATGCTCACACACTGTGGGCAGTCAGCAGTGGTGGTGGGAAGATGGAGCGTGGGGCAACTCACACTGTCAGCACCTGGGTTCGCTAAGCCATGGGGTCCCCGTCATGGAGCAGGGGACTTAGACTAGAGGACCTCTGGCTGCTAGCCTTGTGTGACCCAGTGTTACTGGCTCTGGGCCAAATGTCACATGTAGCAAATGACGGGCCCCAGGAAGGAAGCCGGCTGTGGGTAGAGACAAGGCTTGCCCTAAGACTGTTGTAGCATAGTGTTCCCTCTTCAGCCCATGACTAGCTGTGTGGTAACAGGAGGTAAGCGATGGGCTGGGCTATGAGCCCCGAGGCTCATGCTCTGCCAAGTCCCCAGACCCACAGGAGGCCTTGCCTACCAGTGCGGACAGTTGGCAGCCGGGCCTTGACTGTTAAACCACTTTATTAAGACACATTTCCCATGGATGGGGATGCTGCCGAGCTGCAGAGCCCTTGTCCAGCAGGCACACAGCTTGAGGTTCCATTCCCAGCATAAACTGAGATGGGGAGCCAGGAGGGCCATTCTTGATTCCAATGTCCTCCGCTATCGCTCTCTTAGAGGAAGATGTTCGGGATAGTTTTCTATTCCTCTCCAATCTTTTTAAAAAAACGTATTTGTTTATTATTATTGAGTGTGTGTGGTGGGCCAGGGGCTGTGTGCCACAGCGCACATATGGAAGCCAGTGGGTTTTCTCCCCCTGCCTTGGAGTGTGTTCCAGATTGAACTCAGATGGTCAGGCTTTCAGAGCAAGCGCTGTACTCACTGAACCACCTTGCTAGCCCCAAGACTTTTGTTTTGTTTTGGTGATGCTTGGTCTTGAACTCGTGACCTCAGCCATATGAGATGAGTACTCTACCACTGGATTTTGTTACTAACCCTTGCCACCTTATTTTTTTTCTTTCTTTTTATATATAACTTACTTTAATTTAATATACACTGTTGTTTTGCCTTATGTATGTCTGTGTGAGATGTCAGATCTTGGAATTATAGACAGGTGTGAGCTGCCATGTGGGTGCTGACAGTTGAACCTGGGTCCTCTGAAAGAGCAGTTAGTGCTCTTAACTGCTAAGCCATTCTAACAGCCCCCACCACTTTATTTTTTAAGACAGGGTCTCTGAAGGGTTACAGACATTCACCATCACTCCTGACTCTATGAGTACCAGGGATTTCGTGTCCTTGTACTTACGCAACCGGCGCTTTACCCACTGAGCCAACTCTGCACCCCTCTTGTGGAACTTTCTGAAGCCATACCCCTTGCCTTCCATAGCCCCAGCTCTTCACATCCTCCCCAGTATTCCTTCCTGTCTTGGAGTATTGTGTCAGGGTACCTGTGTGGAGAATGGAGAACCACTCTGCACAGTTCTCTCCTTCCACCTTTCTGTGGGTTCCAAGGATCAAACTCAAAGTCTTCAGGCTGTGTGACAAGTTCTTCACTCCCAAACCATCTTGCTAGCCCTTTGACTAACTCTCTCTTGCCTAGGGCAATTTGATAGGTGTGGGGCACTTCCCAGAACCTCTTGAGCTTCATGTACCCTATCAACTGCCTTTCTCCGGAGAGACCATGATCCAAACAAGGTTAAGAATGACAGGGAGCCTCTTGTGTCTGCAAGGACCTGTCCTGCTCACCCAAGACAGCCTGAGGCCTGCCTCATTGCAACAATGGAGGCACACCTCCCATTGCTAAGACTTTCAGATGTACCGACATCCCCAGAGATACATCCTCCCCTTTACAGCTCCCCCTCCAACTCACCCGACTCCTGGGCAAACCCAGGATCTCCTGTCAGTGTAGTTTATAGTCCTTGAGTTTTATCTGGTCTACTTTCTTCCAGTTGACATAATTAATTTGAGACCCATCCATGTTGTCTTGCACATCGATTTATTCCTTTTGAATACTAACTAGTAAGTAGTCCTCTGAATGGACATACCACAACTTGCTTATTTATGTACCTGTCGATGGACATTGAGATAGGCCTATTGCAAATATGATTTGTAAGAAGCGTTCACACGAGTGTCTTGGTATCGACACATTGCCTCTTAGCTCGATACATATGTAGGTGTGGAAGTATGAGATCTTATTAAGCATGTATGCTAATCCTTTATGATGTTTCTGACCTATGTGCACAGTGGGCCACTGTTACAGTTCCTGTAGTTTGTGGATGTTGTGGCAGCTCCACATCCTTTCAGGGTCTTTGTCATTTCAGCCACTCCAGTGGGAAGGTTCTAGCTTGTGTTTCCTGTTGTACCCATGTCTAAAGACCCCCAAAACAAGACCACCACAGAGCCAAGTCTCCGATGAAAAAAACAAAAGCCTTATTGGAGCTGGGCAAGGACCTCGTCCGTCACTTCAGTATAGCAAGTGAGGGAGGAAGGCTGATACGAAGGGTTTTTATAGGGGAAAACTGCAAGCAGGGAGCTATATGCCTTGGCTCGTTAGGATTGGGCGAAGGGTTGCAGGGCAAGGTAATTCTTTGAAATCATTGGTCAAACTATAGGCACAAGGCTGTTTTCAGCTGGAGGGAGACGTGTAGATACAGGCAGGATGTCTGCGGGGTCCCACAAAAATGTCGACAAGATGTAGGATGTCTGTAGGGGCATCTGGTCTTTGCTAGACTTTGCAAATGGCCCTGTCCTTCAGATATCTATATCCGGGGTGTATGTTCTATATTTTGCTGCCACTTCACATTCCAGAGCCTGAGTTCAGCCCTTGGTCACCGGATGTCCTAAAATGGAGGCTTGCTAATAAGATGGGTGGCTTTGTCCCTTCATTTCTCAGGTAAGCAGTGGTATGGAACCTCTGCCTGATGTGTTGGCCATCCTTTGGTTATGTGTCTCTTCACGTCTTTGCTCATTTTAAAAAGTATTTATTGGTGGGAATACTGTCCGGGGCCTGTGTGGAGAATGGAGGGTAACTTTGTGGAATGAATTCTCTCCTTCCACCAATGTGTTCCAAAGATCAAACTCAGGTCTTCGGGCTGCATTGCAAGTTCTTTACCCACTGAGCCATCTTCCTAGCCCCTTGGCTCATTTTTTTTTTTTTTTTTTTTTTGGTTTTTCGAGACAGTGTTTCTCTGTGGCTTTGGAGCCTGTCCTGGAACTAGCTCTTGTAGACCAGGCTGGTCTCGAACTCACAGAGATCCGCCTGCCTCTGCCTCTCGAGTGCTGGGATTAAAGGCGTGCGCCACCACCGCCCGGCCCTTGGCTCATTTTTTTAAACTAGGTTATATATTCCCTTGCTGCTCAGTTTTGGGAATCGTGTGGCTGGATACCCTTTTCAGCCACAGACCGTGATATGTTCTCCTAGCCCACACTCGTCTTCACTCTCTGAAAGCATTTGGGGAAGAGATTCTGGATGTTTTGTCAACCCCGTTTGTGGAGTGAGCATCTGGTGTCAGATCTAAGGAGGATTTTTCTCTGCTTTTCTTCTAGCAGTTCTACGGTGTGCATTTTACATGTCTGATCCCTTGGAGTTGACTTTCGTATCTGATACTGCACGTTTTAGAGTTCCCTCATACATCTGTGGAGGGCTGGGATGTGGCTCGGATGGCAGACTGCTTGCTTAGCATGCATGAAGCCCTGGGTTCCGTCCCAGTACCACATAAACCAGGGATGGTAGTGTATGTCTGTAATCCCAGCGTTCAGGAAATGCAGGCAGGAGGATCAGGAGTTCAAGGGCATCCTTGGCTCCATAGGATGTTTAAGGGCAACCTGGGCTTCATGAGACCCTGCCTCAAAAAGAAAAATAAGGTAGCAGTGGGGCATCTAGTTGCTTAGGAAATACTGAGTTACATTTTTACCTTGGCCATGAGCCAAGAGTCTGCCTCAGGGTGAGCCACCACTGTCCATTTATGCTTGTTGCTGCTAGGCCCACATCTTCATTCCTACTCTGTGATTCCGCCAATGTTTGCTCCGGCCTTGCTCTTTTTCAGACCACATAGGAATCCCTGGATTTGTAGATCTCCTTCAGAACTGTAGTCTCAGCCATTCACATTCTACAGGAGCCGGAAGGTTACTCGGGTGTTGACTGGGCATGCACCAACTGTGCAGGCTGTCTGGGGACGCTGCATCTTAGCAACGCATCTCCCAGCCGAAAGGGACTTCCTCTGAGCCCACCATCTCATTTTCATCCTGCAGCTGTTTCAATCTTTTCTCAATTTTTCCCTAGGTATTTGATGTTTCAATGTTGTTATAAAAAAAAAGTATTGGCTTACACTTTTAATTTCTGTCTGTTGCTAGTGTAGAACACCTTAGAATGCCTGCATAGCGGTTGTGAGCAGGCATCTCCATCTTCTCTCAGCTGAGTGAGCCCTCAGCTTCTGCCCCTCGGGATGGGTTACACCTGCTGTGTGCTGGGAAAGTGGTTTGGTGGATAAGAACACTTGCTGTGCCGCCGTAAGGACCTGAGTTTGAGCCCCACAGCCCACATAAGGAAGTCAGGCATAGTAGCACACACTTGTCACCCCAGCATTGGGAAGGCAGACAAAGGCAGATCCTGGGGGCTTTCTGGCCAGCCTGGCCTACTTAGCAAGTTCTAGGACTGTGAGAGCCCATCTCAATGATAAAGATGGATGGCTCCTGAGGAATGACAGGTTGTCCTCTGGCCTCCACACTCATGTGATCTCTCTCTCTCTCTCTCTCTCTCTCTCTCTCTCTCTCACACGCACGCACGCACGCACGCACACACGCACGCACACACACACATACATGTTTTCATTCAGATGAGTTTATAGTTTCCTTTTCACAGTTAACCACACGTCTCCAATGTCAAGCAGCCTTGTATTCTTGGAGAAGTCTGGCTGGACCATTGTTTGGAATGTACAGTATCTTCTGCAAGGTCAAGAGGCAGATGCTTGGTCCTAGCAGTTTGCTGTACCTGGGGAGTCTAGAGGTGGGGCCTTGCTAGAGGAAGCAGGTCACTAGGTGTGTGTCCTTACCGTATTGTGCTGGTTGGCCCCAGGATCCCCTTTCTCTGTTTCCCAGCTAAAGTGGGGTTTTCTATTTTGTCACATCCCTTGCCATGACTGAGAGACTCATCTTTCAGTATTTTTCACAGCTATACAATTGTGACTGACACTGGGGGGGGGGGGGTAGGGGCTGGGGAGATGGCTCCTTTGGCAAAGCACTTGCCTCGCAAGCATGAGGACCTGAGTTTGATCCCTAGAACCCACATTTTTAAAAGCCACATGTCAGGATTCAGACTTGTAATCCCTGTGCTGGGGAGATGAGACTGGGGCTCATGCCAGCCAGACTAGCCTAATCAGTAAATACCAGGCCAGCGACAAACCCTGTCTCCAAAATAAAATACAGGGTGGACAGCACTTGGAATGACACCCAAGGCTGACCGCTGGTCTCCACATGCATGAGCATACATGTTCAAGGGCAGATACACAAGTGACACACACACACAATTGTGAGGTAGTCTGCACTACAGTGGTGGGCCTGGGTTGTAGCCTACTCTAGGATCTGTGTGTCACTTGAGGGCCCTTATATTGTAGTTTTTGCCTGTCCTTTATGATGTCTTCAGATTTTGATTTCGTAGCAGATCTGGGTGGAGTTGAGACACAATCTTCCTAAAATAGTCTGTGTAAGTGGCTGGAGGTGTAGCTTGGTGGCGTAACTGCCACGAATCCTTGCATGAGGCTGGCATGTGGCTCAGGGGTAGAGTGCTTACTGTTATACACAAGATCCTGGGTTCTAGCCCCAGAACTGCAAAATGGACAAATAGATGAATGAATGGTAGATAGGTGGGTGGGTAGATGGATGATAGACAGTGGATGGATGGATGGATGGATGGATGGATGGATGGTAAATGGATGGATGGTGGATGGGTAGGTGGGTGGATGGATGGATGTGTGAGTGGGCTGGTAGATGGATGGATGGATGGATGGATAGATGGATGGATGGGTGGGTGGGTGGATGGGTGGGTGGGTGATTGGATGTTTGGGTGGATGGATGGACAGTGGATGTGGTGTATGAGAATTGTCTGTATTCTGTCAATCATGTATTTTAATAAAACGCTGATTGGCCAGGCAGGAAGGATAGGTGGGTCAACCAGACAGGAAGTAGAGGTGGGGCGATGAGAACAGGAGAATGATGGAAAGGAGGAAGCCCATTCCTCCCAATCCTGCCCAGACCACAAAGAAGCAGCATGTAATCTGCCCAGCTGAGAAAGGTACTGAGCCACATGGCTAACATAGATCAGAATAATGAGTTAATATAAGTGATAAGAGCTAATAAGAAGCCTGAGCTAACGGGCCAATCAGTTTTATAATCTTATGGAGATCTCTGTGTGATTTTCTTTGGGGCTTGCCAGCTGTGGGGTACCGGGCAGGACAGAAACCCCAACAAGAAGACCTCAATGTTACATGGATGGATGGGTGGGTGGATGGTCTGTAGTATAGATGGCTTGGCAGTCAGTCTTGTAGGCCTTCTGTGTCTGGGGATCCTTCAAGGTTGTTATCCCACTGTGTGTCGAGCTCTGGGTTGCTGGTCTGCTCTCTGTTGCCCCACCGTCTCCTTGCTGTCATTGTTTTCAGGGAGAAATCTGCTGTCATTCTTCTCTTTATTCCTCCATAGAGAAAGCATTTCTTTTCCTGCCGGCTGCTTTGGGATTTTTCTTTTCCCCAGAGCTGAGCAAGTTGATGTAAGTTTGGATGCCATTTTCTTCACTAGCTTTGTTTGGAGTTTATTAGGCTTCTTGGGTCTTTTGGTTTAGACTTAGATTGCTTAATGTGTGCATCATTCCTCAAGCATCTTTCTATCCCCCATGTTGGTTACATGTCACTAATAACAGATGACTGTGACTAGCTCTGAGGGCCAGGATCTGTGCAGGGCACTGCTCAAGGTTTCCCGTGGCTGCAGTTGCCTGACATCTTTCTAGAAGGACAGATGCAGGTTTACACAAGACCATCCCCAGGCAAGCTTCCCTATAGCTGCTGTCTGGGGGCCACTGTCAGTTCCCTGTTGCACTGCAGTCCGCACGGCACTGCTCACTCTCTCTGAGCTTCTAAAAGTGGAGGGACCCATCCGAGCTGAGTCTGAGGTGACAGAGAAACACCCCAGCATTTGCCATGCAGATGGTCTGAAGCAGCCCCGCTGAAAGCCGGGACGGACATGGCTCTGTTATCTGGATGTGCATGGCTGGGGGCTGCTTCACCAACACCAGCATACTTCGGCCTCTTCTTTGGGACTCTAGGTGTGTGTGGAACCCTGTCATGTGGCCCAGTTGCCATGGATGGATTGTTTCTCCTGCATCATTTTGGGTGTCTCCTCCCACGGCATCTTCGGGATCACTCATCTTTTCAGAGCAGCGTCTGGCCCATCCTGGTCCCCCTCACTGCTTGTCATGGCTCATGGTGCTGTGTTCTGCTTGGGGTTAAGCAGGCTTCTTCTTGTACTCTTCTGTCTCTGAGCTTTCGGCCATGTGGTTTAAAGCGATGATGAGTTAATGTCACCTGTCAAGACTGTCCACCCGTCCTCTTTTCTCTTCCCTGTGAACCACATGTTCTTGGGTCTTCTTGTGACCAGCTGATCACTAGTGGGCATTGAGCATGCTGAATCTCCCTTGGCTCAGTCCCAGGCTTTTCTAGATTACAGTAAACCTTGTTGGCTTTGCAGTAGAGTTGCCTGGAAGCAGTTTGAACCTCGGGGACCTTGGTTTAAGATTTGTGGGATGGGCCCCAACTGCAGGATTCCTTCTGCCCTGCCACTGATGTCAAACCCTTTTAGTGTCTCCGGAGTCCCCAAGAGTCCCTGTCCTGGGACTAGGATAGAGGGTGATTCTCAGCCCTATGAGCTAGGTACTCTCCGGTCCTATAGTTTGTCCTGGTCAGGCAGCTCCTTGCACCAGGTGCCAGTCACCCTCCCACAGAAGAGCACACTCTCAAAGTCCTCCGTCCTCTCCCACATCAGCTCTCTACCCTGCCATCTCAGGCCATCCATTTCTATTCTTTGTCCCATTAGGTCCAGTGACTTGACAGCTGTGTTTCATAGTTTGGGTTTTGTGGCATTTTTTTCACGTATGTGTGTTTGTATGTTTTGTGGGTATGCACATGTGGGGGTAATAGAAATACATGTGTGTGTGTTCGTCACCATTTTTTCATTTATTTGCTTCTGGAGTGGGGCACATGCACAGCATTCGTTGGTCCCAGAGAAGTCAGTTCTGCCTCGACCATGTGAGTTTAAAGGAGGAAACTCAGGCCATCAGACCTGCTAAGCCCTCTCGCCAGCTCCCCACCCTGTTTTTTAAGGCAGGGTCTCTCAGTGAACCTGGAGTTTACTAACTCAGGCTAGCCAGACCATGGTCTCCAGGAATCTGCCTGCCTCCACCCCCCTAGTGCCAGGGTTATGGATGTGCACCCCACGCCTGGCTTTAGAAGCATACTGGAGATCTGAACGTAGATCCTCTTGTGTACCACGGGCTCTTTAACCACCGAGCCTCTTCCCCAGCTCGTTTGGACTGTTTTACCCAGTAAGCGGCTCTGTCACTGTTACATTACCTTGGCTGAAAGCTTTTGCATGGCGGTTGAATCCTCTGAGCTGCCTGTTCCATATGAGGATACTATTTCAAAGATGGAAAGCAGTTCATATGCCCTGGTCACATAGCGAGTAAGAATGACAGCAGGGTTATGTCTTCTGGCCAGTTGATGGCAATGCTCTAAGCATGATGGCTCTGGGACCCTGTGCCCTGCAGGTGGGGGACAAATCAGTGAGGATCCCAGTTCAATCACCCCGTTTCCCAGCGCTAAGGCTTCTGAGCAGAGGAGCTGGGGTGCCCTGGCTCCTCCAGGCCCCAGCTGCAGGAGAGAGGCTCCCCCAGTCTTTCCTCTATACCTCAGGGCACACACTGAATTTCATGCCCACCTGGCCACTGACGTGTCTTCCCTGCCCCCACTCCTTCAGCACATACTGGGCCCCTGTGACCTCCAAGTCCACAGGAAACCTGCGAAGAGCCAGGGCCCCCATGTCTGCCCTGACGGGTGAGACTCCACAGATAGGACCCATGTGCTCTGTCCCTGCCCTGTGCCCTCCACTTCCTCCCGACGCTTCAGGAGCAGCTGTGGAACTCTGAAACAGAGCGCAAGCCTGGGGGACACAGTGCTCATAAATAGAAAGCGGCTAATAATAATAATTGTGGGTTTGAGAATCATCAGGGGCTGCAGGGCCCAGCCTCACACTCACCCCCCCCCCCAAACACACACAGAACTCCAGAGGGAAAGGTCACCCCTTGCCAGGATGGTAAATTCCTTTCACGCTTTGTGATTAACCCACACTACATTGCACACTTTCCTTGGCCCGATTCAGCAGGGACACCAGGCAAGCCATTTGCCACAGACACAGCTTCTCCAACTGGAACTGCGTGCAGGACAGTTGTCCTCGGTTCTGTTCTCATCATCCTGACCCAGTGGCCCCCAGTTCCTCCTGGGGTTTAGCACCTGAGGGTGTGGGAGGAAGGTGGGAGCCAGGAGTCATACTGGATACCAGGTGTCCCGGAGCACACTGGCTCAGCTCTTTACGTGGGCCACCCACCCGGGTTAGGCTGGAAGAGGCTCTGGTGGGAAAAGGTGGTGGTGGTACAAGATGGCTGGCGTGAAGGGGATCCCCGGGCTGAGCTTCCTGCATTAGTTTGCCGTTTCCACCACTCAGATACTACAAGTTCAGCGGGGAGGGGGGGGGCACTGCACACTCTTGACATTGTAGTGACACTGTAGTGTCAGCAGAGTAGGGGGCAGACCCAGGTCTAGAAGCTGAGGAGGAGGGAGACAATGGAGAGCATCATGGTCCCTGGGCCTGAGGAGATAAGGACTCACTCAGCGCTGGCTCATGGAATGTCCTTAGCATCCCTCTGGCCGTGTGCCCAACCACCCCAATGTCCTTATCTGGATCTCCTTGGCTTCACACACATACTTCTGTTAGAACAAGTCACATCCACTGCCCAAAGCCCTTCAGCACTGCAGGCGTCTGGGATAGACACCGGCCAGAGGTAGAGGTGGAAGTCAGAGGACAGAGGCTGCCAGCTGTCGGCAGCGGGGCATCTTCGTCCCTGCTGGGCTGGATCCATGGTGCTGTTGGCCCATCCCCAGCACAGAGGGAGAGGGAGCTGGAGACAGCACATGCACGTAGCCCATAAATATTTCTAACCGCAGCCAGCACGTCTGACTGGGCAATTTGCTTTTTAAAAAATTGCGCTCTAATTTTAAGTGAACAGCCCCTAATTATGGTGATTCGCAGGCACCTGGGGACCGGGTGGCATTTGAACATGGCAGAGCCGTGCGGGGACTGATTGGCAGGGTGTCGTTCAACCTGTCCATGCTGATCAGCCAGGACCGCTTCCCTAGGTGGGGCTGCAGTGCCAAGGGGGCAGGGCAACTGGGGGAGACCTGTTGAAAGAGTGGGCAGAAGAGCTGGAAGGGGTTATTTGGGCCATGCCCAACTTGTAGTACAAACCCAGACTTGGTTTTGTTTGAGACTTGCGGGAGGGGGCACACATCCTGCTCTCCCTCCATCCTTCCAGAGGGACTTTCCAGGACTTGTACTGACCGCACAGAGGCTCCGTGAGCAGATAGCCCACTGGAGTGGGTTTCGTGTGGTGTCGTTAGCTCTCACCTATTTATCGGAAACAGGAGAACAGTGCTGGCAACTAAGGTCTCTTCCATATAAAGAGTGGGTGTGGTGATCTGTCATCTGAGCTGCTTGGGACACAGGCAGGAGGATCACAGTTCACGGCCAGCCTGGAAAACTTTATGAGACCTTGTCTTATGTGTGTTAGAGCACCTGCCTAGAATCCCCAGTGAGGGGCTGGGGTGTGGGTCAGTGGTAGAGCACCTGCCTAGAATCCTCTAGTGCAAGGACTGGGGGTGTCGTTTGGTGGTAGGGTGCTTGCCTAACCTATATGAGGTCCTGGGTTCCATCCCTAGTACCACACTTATACACACACACACACACACACACACACACACACACACGATTACCTGAGGAGGGGCAGAGGAGACATGACATCTGGAAGATCCTGCTGAGGGGACCCATACCGTGGGGGTCCTGGGACAGGAAAGAGCCCTGGTGGCTGTGCCCCCACCTGCTCCTGCCCCCACCAAGCCAGCTCCGCCTGCTCCTTTCCCACAGCTGCCTCAGAGTCAGCCCCTCTGACATTTCGGGAAAAACATTGTGAGTCGAGAGCAGAAGGGAGAAATGAAAGGATTTTCTTGAGAAAAGGTCAGAGTGGTTTCTCTTATTTTTGTTTAAAGATGGTTTGTGTTGAACTATGACAAGGCTAAATGTATTAAGGGCCATGGGAACAGGCTGGGGGGTTGGCCCACGCGAGAAAACAGGAGGAAAACCCAGGTAACAAGCAAGCTAGTAGACAGCTCGGCCAGTCAGTGAGACAGAGCCTCACATGCCCTGAGGCAACTGCAGTCCCCCCAGGTCCCCTCTTGCTCATGCTGGGGAGTCAGTGGTAGTCATGGGCTGCCAGTACCCATGGGAGCAGCCTGGCCATCTGTGTGGCTCCCGGGAGCAAGGGCACCTGCAGAGCCGCTAGCAGGAAGGACCTTTCAGAACAAACTTCACTCTGGCCGTGCATTCGGGTTCCCATCAGCACATCCATTGTCCATTCGTTGGCACAGGCTAATCCACAGAGACACGCTATCCCTAACTCTCTCACCCTGGTACACACCAACCTGCCTCCTGCCCCTGCCATATTGTCTTGTATGAATGCCTCGTGTCAGTGGCATCACATAAACTGGCTCCTGCGTTCAGAGTTGACCCTGAGCTATCATGCATCAAGCCTTGTTCCTTTTCATGGCTGAATTATTTGTGTGTGTGTATACATGTATGTATGTATGTATGTATGAATCATGTCACTGTGGACAGTGTATGTACGTCTCAGTGTGGACACATGTATTTAGTTCTCCTAAGTGTACAATGAAGGGATACTAATGGGTTACATGGTCATGCTTAGGAATTGCCTGGCTTTTCCAAGATAGCTGAGCTTCCTGCTGGTGCTGCACAGGTCTTCTGATTTTTCCTCGTCATGGCCTGATCCCTGCCTTTCCTAATGGGCTCTGGCCTACCTGACGTCCCCCTGGTGACCCCATAAGACCACTGACTTCATCAGACCCTCCACTTCTTCTCTGAGGAACCATTCAGTCTGACCTTTGCCCAGCTCCCAACTGGGTCCTCTTTCTGTGGCCAAATGAGGAGGGCCCTGGGTTTGCCAGACACTAGTTCTGTATCAGACCTTAAGGTCTGGGAGAGCCCTGTGTGGGTTTGTGACCGCTTCTCACCTGGCCTTTGCAAGTGGGGATCTTTCTCCCCTAACCAAGCAGGCTTTCTACATCTTTGGCCACTGCAGCATGCTGGGAAAGTCAAGATGACAAGGAGGCCCAGGGCCTCAGTCTGCTTCTCCCAGCCTGGCCTGCATGGTGAGAGGGCAGGCTGGCCAGATAGTCGAGTAACCTGTGCAGGCCCTGGGAGGCCGAGCTCTGTACCACGGCAGCTCTGAGACGTCTGCAAACTCCACTCCCACCTCCATCAAAGAGGTCATAGAGCCACTATGCCTTCCCTGCAGTTACAAGTGACATGAGAAAACAGGACCGAGCCAGTCTGGACTCCAGAGTCTACCCTTCCAGGAGCAAACCTCCATCAGCCAATATCTAGTATCTGGCTTCACAGTCTGGAAGATGCTTGGGGCTTGCTCTGCCTCCCCAGGCCATGCATGTAACAGCTGAAGGGCTGGAGACTGGAACGAAGGCTGCAGGGGTCCACATCCTGTCCTGGTAAAGCATCCCTAAGGCAGGACTGGCTGCCTGCTGTGAATCTCAGCTCACTCTGCAGATGACCTTGAACTTTGCCTCAGCAGGCCAGTGCCCCTCTAGCCTGGCTGCACTCGTGGCGGCAGGCGGTACAGCCTTCCTGTCCCTCACCCCTCCAGCAGTCAGTGCTGATGGCCTCTCTTCTCTCCTCCGTAGGCCACAGGACCCTCGGGCTCCAAGATGCAGCTGCTGGAGACGGAGTTCTCCCGCTCGGTGCCCGAGCTCATCGAGCTGCACCTGCTGCAGCAGGACAGCATCCCTGCCTTCCTGAGCGCCCTGACCATTGAGCTCTTCAGCCGCCAGACCTCCATCTAGCCTCTGCCTGCGGGCCTCCTCACTCTGAAGCCACTGGACCTCGGCCTACACCCCACACTGTCCCCAGACCCCTTTGCCACAATAGCTTCATGCCACAAAAACCAGCCATAGTCTCTGCTCCAGCAGCCACTCCGTCTCTTGTCCCTAGTCAGCAGGAGCAGCAGCTGGGGATGCCCAAGCCAAATCACAACCCATTGCTCTTCTCTCTTGCCCCAAGCACTGGGCTTCTCCTCCTCTTCCTTCTGTTCTGGGACCTCTCCCTGAACTGTCCCAAGGTGTCCCACACCAGCCTCCAGTCACATGTGCTGATTGCTTGGGCCACTTTGCTAGCCAGGCTGTGGCCTGAAGCCGTATGAAATAAAGTTTTATTCTTTAGCACTCTCTCCATGTCTGTATCCAAAGCGTCAAGCTACTTTGCTGCCCAGACCCCACCACACTGCTTGCCATTCCCAGACATCTGCCCAGACCCCACCACACCCCTGCCATGCCCACTGGACACCTGGGCAAACCCCACCACATCCCTGCCGTGCCCACTGGACACCTGGGCAGACCCCACCACACCCCTGCCGTGCCTACTGGACACCTGGGCAGACCCCACCACACCCCTGCCATGCCCCACTGGACACCTGGGCAGACCCCACCACATCCCTGCCGTGCCTACTGGACACCTGGGCAGACCCCACCACACCCCTGCCATGCCCCACTGGACACCTGGGCAGACCCCACCACACCCCTGCCGTGCCCACTGGATACCTGGGCAGACCCCACCATACCCCTGCCGTGCCCCACTGGACACCTGGGTAGGCCCCGCCACACCCCTGCCATTCTCGGACCCCTGGGCAGGCCCCACAACCACCTGCCGTACCCACTGGACACCTGGACAGGCCCCACAACCACCTGCCATACCCACTGGACACCTGGGCAGGCCCCACCACACCCCTGCCGTACCCCACTGGACACCTGGGCAGGCCCCACAACCACCTGCCGTACCCACTGGACACCTGGGCAGACCCCACCACACCCCTGTTGTGCCCACTGGACACTTGGGCAGATCCCACCACACCCCTGCCATGCCCCACTGGACACCTGGGCAGGCCCCACCACACCCCTGCCGTGCCCCACTGGACACCTGGGCAGCCCGCTCATACACGTGTTCTGAAAGGTGGCTGAGGTCGGGGAAGCGCTTGTGTCCCATCCCTCCAGAGCCTGAGTGTCTCCTCTCTGCCTTGCTTACTCCACCTGCCTCTCTCCTGCCTGAGGCCTCTAAGTCCAGAGGCTAATCTCCCTTTGCCAGCTCCCCCTGCAAGGACCCCTACCTAAGCCTCTAGGCTTTTGTACCACAGCAAGTGTCCTGATAGGCAGGAGTGGAAAGGGGAGGGTCTGAGTTGGGAGTGTGTCTGGGCTAGCCTGAGAGTCAAGGCACCTGATCGTGTGTCCCCCTCGTGCATTGGTGACCTGCCACCCAAGTGTGTCAGACCCTCTCCGCATGCCTGCAAGAGAATGTAACTGAGACAGACCGCTGGGAGAACCCAGGCTTGGCCTAGGAGCCCTGGGCCAGAGAAAACTCTACTTTTGGCTGCCCCTGGCTTTCACCAGCTCCTCAGTGGGCACCCACTGATAAATAGGTCTCAAGCTGCTAATGACTCAGTTTAAGGGATTAGTGCCACGGTGGCAGGCGTCACGGCCGGGATTTGCTGTGTCCCAGCCTCCAGCTCTCCTACCAGGGGACCCCCGCTATCCCTATGCCCCCTATCGCTCTCAGTGGGGGCGGCCAGTGCTGACCTATGCATGAGTTCTTTATTGCCTTGTCCTTGGGCCTGGTGCAAGGCCCTCTGGGAAGTACAGGTTGTGAGTTTCTCTCTAGTTCACGGCCCACCCCAGGAACTAACCAGCCACCAGGGCTGTTGAGAGGTAGGAATGGAGGTACCAGGGCGGCATTGGAATCAACCTACTTTGAGACCCCCATGGGTACAGGCTGCACCTGGCTGAACTTCCCAACTCACAGCCCTCTCCCATGACAAGTGGGTCCCCATCTTATCATACCCTTCAAGCCGGGCAGCATCAGGCTGCAGGGTCAGGTTTAGGATGAAGGGATCCTGCTCCAGTCACCTGTGGCTGTGGACTCAAACCCAGCTCTCCCAGATGCCAGGCTTCAGAGTCAGATATAGATAGTCCTCTCCTACATCCGTGTCCCTAATGTCCCTGGCCAAGTCCTGTCTTCATCTTCAGACAGGCTGGGAAGAGAGACTCAGGCCCAGGAGTTTGCAATTGAGAATGCAAACATTGATACCGTGCACCATTGCACGGGCAAGGTGTCCACCACGTGTACGTAAGTGGCATGCGGTTGCGCAACTGTTCATGTGCATGTATACACTAGAGTATATGCTGGCAACCTCAGTACTGCTTCCAGCCCAGAGGAGGGTGTGCCTCGCTCGTTCACAAGGGGGGTGTTGAGCAGAGCAACACCCGGGACCTGGGAGCCCCAGCCAGGCTTGTATTTATGCCAGCTTTCTGCTTAGCTCCACAATTAAAACAAAACCAGTAAGCCTCCAAAGAGAGGAAACTGGAGGAAGGAAAGCCCCTCCCTTGGCTCGCAGCCCAGCGGGCGTACCTGCACGCCTCCGATGTGGATGGGCAAAGGCGCCCAGGTTTGTTTCGTCGGATTCTGTACAGTTTTCAATAACTGGTTTGTTGTACGGCTCTAGTTTTTCCCAACAGCCGTCCACGCAGCTGTAGCCACTGAGTTTCATGGCTGGATCTGAAAGACACCAACATGGAAAGTTCTCGAAGGCTTGAGAACTGAGGCTCACAGGCACACTAGGTCCTGAGTGAAGGTGAAGCCACCAGCAGCTCCCAGGACTGCCGTGTTTTGAAGTCACTTAGGACACTATTATCTTTTCTTTTCTCTGTGTGTATGTGTGTGTATGTGTATGTGTATGCTTGTGCATGTATGTGTGTGCGTGTGTGTGCATGTGTGTATGTATGTGTGTGTGCATGCATGTGTGCATGTATGTATGTGTGTGTGCGCGCGTGCGTGTGTGTGTGTGTGTGTGTGTGTGTGTGTGTAGCACACATGCTACAGAGCAGATATGGTGATCAGAGGACAGTTTGCCGGAGGTGGTTCTATCATTCCTCCATGTGGAACCTGAGGATTTGAGCTCAGGTCATCAGGCTTGGCAGCAGGCACCTTTCCTTGCCGAGCCACTGGTACCTGGTTAGGGAGCATCTTGCCTGGAATCTGCCTGCACATTGGCTGCCATGTGCTGTACCACAGAGCACCGTCACCAGAGGCAGTCCAAGAATTAGAGAATGGCTGGAGGCAGAGGCTGCAGGAACAGTCCAACCTGGCTGGGTTCCCGT
Organism: Arvicola amphibius; assembly: GCF_903992535.2. Taxonomy (NCBI): domain Eukaryota; kingdom Metazoa; phylum Chordata; class Mammalia; order Rodentia; family Cricetidae; genus Arvicola; species Arvicola amphibius. Next base: position 98,484,201 of record NC_052056.1, on the reverse strand, counting down.
GAGGGGAAGGTTGGCAAAATGGCTTGGTCGGTAAGGTGATTGCCACCAAGTGCGAGGACATTTTATGTGTGTCCTCACATAAACAAAACAAAACAAACGAAGACAAAGCATGAAGGCATGGAGCTGCATGTCTGAAGAGGGAGACAGGAGGATCCCGGGGGTTCTCTGGCCAGCCTGCCTCACCTAACCAGTGAGCCCCAGGTTCAGTGAGAGACCTGTCTCAGAAATGACTAAAGAAGATGAACGGCTCCTGGCCTCTCCATGCACTGATGGGCATGCACAGGCATACAAAGAAAGACGATCAGAACAGACACAGGGGTGACCCCTTGAGGACCCAAGGATGTGTGTCTACAAGCCTTGACCTTGAGAAGATGGATGTGTTATTTAAACCAAGATCACAGGTGGGCCCCACTTCCCACCCAGGCTGCTTCGCTTTCCCTTGTGACATTTATCAGCACCTTGCTCTCTGTTTAGTGCGTCACTTATAATATGCATATATATGTAGGGAGATATTTTAATCAGTCTCTTCTCACCTATGGAACAGTGCTGCCTCCAGGAAATGTCATGTTGATGACATTCATCATTTGAAATGTTCAATAGGAGGCTGGAGAGATGGCTCAATGGTTAGGGACACAGAACTCTCTTCAGAGGACCCGGATTTGGTTCCCAGAACCCAAGTTATGTGGCTCAGGACCATCTGTAACCCAGTTCCAGGGGGATCCGATGCCCTCTTCTGGCCTCCGGGGGTACTGCCCACACATGCACATACCCACACACAGACACATATATAATAATACAATCTGGCATGTTCAGTGGCCGCACTGAGGACAGAGAGTGGAGCTGATGCGATGTTCAGGGCAGTGGTTCAGGGGGCAGCACTTGTTGAGCAAGTGTGAGGTCGCGAGTTTGAATCCTCAGAATCCACATGAACCCAGATGCAGTGCCACACATCTGTAATCCAGTGTCCTTCAGAGATGGGAAATGGGGATGGGAGAACCCCCTAAAACAGTGGTTCTCAGCTTTCCTAATGCTGCAACCCTTGTGTTGTGGAGACCCCAACCATAGCATTATTTTCTTTGCTATTTCGTAATTGTAATTTTGCTACTGTTATGAATTGTAATATTTATCTGTGTTTTTTGATGGTCTTAGGTGACCCCTGTGAAAAGGTCATTGGACACCCTGGGGTCGTGACCCGCAAGTCAAGAACCACTGCCTTAGAAGCTTGTAAAACTAGCCAGCTGTTCTGGCTTATGCAGCAGCCAAGGAAGACTGCCTCGAACAAGACAGGACCAACACCCAGGACTGCCCTCTGACCTCCACATGCATGGTGTGCAACACACATGCCCACACTCACACACACACACACACACATGTACACAGAGACTGTACACAGAGACTGTACACAGAGACATGTACACAGAGACTGTATGCACTCAACAATACAAAATGAAGTATGGAGGTGGTGAGCCTGCCGGAAGAGGATGAGGCAGTGGGCTCATGAGATGGAGGCCAGCCTGGACCACACTTACAGAGCCGGGTAGAAGTATTTACATCAATCAGTAGCATATACCTGAAGATTGGAATACAGAGGTCAGTGTGGTCCCTGCCCAGAGGTGACATGAAAATTAGAGCCAGAAGCCGGGCGGTGGTGGCGCACGCCTTTAATCCCAGCACTCGGGAGGCAGAGGAAGGCGGATCTCTGTGAGTTCGAGGCCAGCCTGGTCTACAAGAGCTAGGTCCAGGACAGGCTCCAAAGCCACAGAGAAACCCTGTCTCGAAAAACCAAAAAAAAAAAAAAAAAAGAAAGAAAGAAAATTAGAGCCAGGTGTGAATACACACCTATAATCTCGGCACTTAAGAAGCTGGGACAAGAGGATGGTGAATTCAAGGCCAGCTTGGGCTACATAGTTCCAGGATAGACTGGACTACGTAACAAGACCTTGTCTCAGAACAAACCAGGAACAGAACTGGGGGATAGCTTAGGGGGTAAGTGTAAGCAGGGAGAGTGGAGTTTGGATCCCCAGCCCCCATGTAAACTAAGGAGATGTCTTGCCTGTCAGTAATCCCAGCACGGGGGCGGGGAGATGCTTACCCCAGCCTCACTGGCTACCCAGCCTAGCTGAATCGAACAGATCAAGGTTCAGTAAGAGATTGTTTCAAACACTAAGGAGGAAAGCATTTGAAGAGGGCCTGACGTTGTTCTCTGGCCTCCATGCACACACATGGTGAGTGTACCCACAAACACACACAGACACCCCAAATTTAAAAAAAAAACAGAGACAAAACAATAAAGAAGTCATTGAAATTAATTTCCAAATATTTTATGTAACAATACATCCACAGTTTCTCACTCAGCCTGTGATCATCTTAAAACAACCACAACAAGACATGGGTCCATCTCTGTTGGTACTGAGTCTTGGAAACTCAGGCATCTTTTCCACTTTTTGCCCTCCTCCGGTTGGACTATCCCTCTCAGGGCTCAGTGGCCAGGAACAGCCAGCTGTCCTCTATGAGTCCACAGCAGTAGTCCTGGCTTGTCAGGCTGTGGACAGCCACCGGGCAGACCACATTCACGCAAGCGTCCGTTCTTCCTGACAAAGAGTGAAGTGTGGTGTCTTAGTGATGGTTCTGTCGCTGTGGTAAATACTGTGACCAGAAGCTGCGTGGACAGGAAAGGGTTTCTTTCAGCTTACAGCATGTACATCATCCAGGAAGTCAGGGCAGGAACCGAGAGGCAGGAACTGATGCAGAGGGGTACTACTCCCTGGCTTGTTCCTTGTGGCTTGCTCAGCCTGCTTTCTTATAGAACCCAGGACTATCAGCCCAGGGGTGGGTGACATAAGCTGGGTCCTCCCACATCAATCATTAGTCAAGAAAAAAGCCCCATAGTCTTCCTACTGGCCAATTTCACGGAGGCTTTTTCTCAATCGAGGCTCCCTTTTCCTGGGTGACAAGTTGATATAAAACTAGCCAGCACAGATCAGCCAAGCACAGTGGCAGAATAGACCTGGATCCCCAGGGGTTGTGGGACCTGGCTTCCTAGGGGTTGCGGGAAGGAAAATAACTAGCCTATGCAAGCACTTGGGGCCTTGGAGGGCACTGTCAGTGTCTGCAACCCTTCTGACCCAGTGGGGTCTTCCGGCTGGGCATGCCCTAGCCCATCAGGAGCCTTTATTCCATGCTGGCTCAGCATCAACCTTCCTTCGTGGCCTCAGTATCCACACTTGGAAAATGGGCTAACGGCAGGCAGGAGGGTGTCAAGAACATCCCAGAATTAGCACGTGGCTCCAGCCTCCAGTATCATCCCACAATTAGCCTAGCCGCCAGCCGCCACCCAACCTTTTCCCTTTCTTTTTTGTATTATACTTAAAATAGAAAATTAAATTTTACACAAGGTTTACAAGCTGTTAACGGAATTCACTAATCAAACCCCAACCCCCCCCAAGTCCTTGAAAATGAAAATTTGAAAGGTCTGAATTTGCATATTCATGTTCTTAATAGGGTTCAGAAGGTATATTTGCCGCTGATGAAAAGGATTAATTAAGCCTAATTTGCATTGGTGGGGCCTCTTAACCCTTTATGAACTGGACCAGAGACCCAGAGGCTCCTGTGGCCGAGGGCAACAAGAAAGTGACACCCACCTTGGCTGCCCCTCCCTGGTGGCCACAAAAGTCACACAGCCATATGCATTGTAACAACCATAGCCCTGGCACGGAACAAGAGCAAGAACCAGACTTCAAGATCTTCTCAAGCACTTGTCCAGGGCAATGGAAAAAAAAATATGTGCGTGCGTGCGTGGTGTGTGTGTGTGTGTGTGCACGTGCAAATGCACGCATGTGTGCACGTGCGTGCATGTGTGTGCACGTTGTGAGGGCTGGAAGTTGGCCTCGGGTATTGTCCTCAATCGCTCTCCACCTTGGTTTTGAGGCAGGGTCTCGCACTGAACATGTGCTAGACTGGATGGCCAGCAAGTCCCAGACCATCCTGTCTGGTCAGTATTACAAGCTCAAGATGTAACACTCAGGTTTTTTACATGGATTCTGAGGATCAAACTCAGGTTCTCACACTTATGTGGCAAACACTTTACCCACTGAGCCCCAGCCCCTGAGTCATTTTTGACCCCATCACTCTGAGGTCATTTAGTTTCCTTTGTTGTTTGTGTGTGTGTGTGTGTGATGTGTGTGTGTGAGAGAGAGAGAGAGCCCTCCTGAGTACACACATGTACATGTTTGTATACAGGAGAGTACACTTGCATGTTGTCATCTATGTGTTCACATGTGCACCTGTGTGCATATATGTGAATGTGTGGAGTTGTCCCCTGGACCTACAGCAGTCCGGTATGTCTCCTCACATGCTCTTCACGGCAGATAAAGGCAGTCTACAGGATGACACTCCCCTGTGACCCAGATCTTAGTGACACACACGTGGGATTGAAAACATATTGAAAACAATATGCACCTAGGTCTGTACATAAATCATGTATTTGCGTAGAGTTATTGGCACAACAGATGTGCACATGTGTGTGTATGTATATACTTGAGTGGTATATATAACACACATTCACAGGGGTTATTGGTGCATGTAATGCTTGTATTTTTATATAGAAATGTATATGCATTACAGATAGGTTTATATATAACATGTTTTTTTTTTTTATGTTGAGATAGGGTCTCACTATGAGGCCTGGGCTCACAATCCTCCTGCCCCAGCATCTTTATGTTGTGATTACAGTCAACACCACTCTTCCTCACTAGATACAATTTATTCTTACACATAATTCTCTGAAGAACATATATACAATTCAGAAAAACTCATGGGAGTCATGGGGGAAGGGCTGAGCTCCCATGCTGCCTCCCAACAAACTGAACTAAAAGAGAGAAAGGCAAATCACACAATGGCCACATAAAGTGAGCTTCAGATAAGGGCCAGTACCCGTATGGCAGCCCACAACCATCTATAACTCCAGTTCCAGAAGTTCCAACCCCCTTCTGGCCTCTGCAGGCACCAGACACACATGAGGTACACAGACATACACACAGGCAAAACACCCATATGCGTTAAAAAAGAAAATAAGCCAGGCTGGACCACTGCTCAGCAGTAAAGCATGTGTTTGACACGAGCCAGGCCCTGGGTCCCATCCTCACCACCAAACAGGAAAATGCGTGGTGACCCATCTTAAGGTTCGTGATGAGGCAACCCCCTGCCTTGGCCACAAAGGGGGAAGCCTCCACAGTCACCAAGCTACCCTGCCCTTTGCTTCTCTTATGTGACCTTTTCTACAGAAGGGCGGGCCTCAACGGTTCAGCAGGTACCTTCCACTCTGTAGGGAAGTGCTCATGACAGCTTTTCAGGGCACAGATGTATGCATGGGTGAGTGGGTGGATGGATGGGAGTCTGGATGGACAGAAAATCATATTTGTTCATGACACACATATGCATGAGTGTAGAGAAATACATATGCGCACATTCATATTTAATATGTGCATAGAGTAATGTACAGGCACACACATTATGAATAAGTGATTAGATGGGCATCAACCACACTAAGGACCGTGCATGTGTGTGCCTGTATGCACGCGTGTGTGTGCGTGTGTGCAGTGATTTCTCCCAGGCACTGGGCTAAGGTTGCCCATGCTGGCTTGAATTACTTCTGCTTGCACTAAATTATGGCTCCAGTAACTCCGCGGCGTAACATCTTAAAAGTGCTGGTTCTGTGGCCGCAGGGCGCTCTGCTATGTGCCTCGTTAATCTGGCTCCTGTTTGCCTGGAAATTAGACCATTTGTTTGCCTTTTATGAAGATTATTCTCAGCGATTATGAGCAGGGCTGCGGGGAGCCGCAGGAACCTCCGGCGGGTGAACACCACTCACTTTGGAAATCACAGGAAGAGGCTGCAGGCGGTCTGAGGGTCCCAGTCTTCAACTTCAGCAGGGATAGCCAGGGCAGGAGAGAAACTGAGGCTCAGCGATGTCTGCGGCTACTTGGGGAGGGAGGGAGGGAGGGAATCTAAGGAACAAGACAGAACTGGGAGTTGCCAAGTATAGTTGTGGGCTGAGGAGATGGCTCAGTGTGGAAAATGGGGGCCTGAGTCTACCCGGGAACTGGTATAAAAAGCTGGATATGCTGGGCAGGGGTGGCGCACGCCTTCAATCCCAGCACTCAGGAGGCAGAGGCAGGTGGATCTCTGTGAGTTCGAGGCCAGCCTGGTCTACAAGAGCTAGCTCCAGGACAGGCTCTCTAAAACTACAGGGAAACCCTGTCTCAAACAAAACAAAACAAAACAAAACGAAAAAAAAGTTGGATATGGTCGCAGATGAGCTGGAGAAAGGAGGTGCAGAGATATTTGATTCCTAGAGCTCATCAGTTAGCCAGGCCAGCCAAATCAGTAAGCTCCAGGTTCAATGGGAGCCTCTGTTTCCCCCACCCCCATGGGGTGGAGAGCTGGAGAGATGGCTCTGAGGTTAAAAGCACTGGCTGCTCTTCCAGAGGACCAGTGTTTCATTCCCAGCACCCATGGGCAACTCACAATCTCAAAAGGCAATGTAAAACCAGTTTACATCCCCGGCAAGATCTGAGAGTTTGCGGAACTGCCTCATCGCCAATGCTTAACCATTTGTGTCTCCAGAGTTTGGCCAACCCCCGGAGGGATTGCCGCAAATGGAGGTGTGATCCCTCGAACACAAAGGAGTTTGAATAGCTTCTAGGTTTGTGTGCCCTGCATAGAAACAGGTCGTATGTGTTAGCGTTCTGTCGCTGCGACCAAATGAGTGAGGCTTGAAGGGTCTTTGGGTCCCGGTTTCAGGGGCCTCTTGGTCCCCTCAGTTGGTAAATCATCTGGTGGCAGGCACCACGGCAGAGAGATGTTCACATTAAAAGGGGCAGAAACAGAAAACAAGAGGCACACGCATGCCAGGGAGGCTTCTGCCCCTTGCTCCCTTCAGGTCTGTAGAGTGGTGCCACCCATACCAGGGCGGCTTCCGGTATCTGCATTGCTTTTCTGCTGGTGTGACAGATACCTGGCAAAGCCACTTATGGGAGGAGGGTTCTGGCTCACAGTCTGAAGGTGCACAGTCCATCATGGTGAGGAAGGCATTATGGTGGGAGCCTGCCTTCACCTGCATCTTCAGTCAAGAAGCAGAGAGAGGTGGATGTTGGGGCTCAACTCCCTTCCTCCCTCTTGTTCAGTCTAGGACCGCAACCCGTGGGATGGTGCCCCCCCCACATTTAGAGTGGTCCTTCCCACTGGGCGTAGTTCCCTTAGACACTATCTCGGCAAGTCTACTTAAGGGAGAAGGGGTTTGTTTAGCTCAGAGTTCTAAGGTATCGTCCATTATGGTCAAGGCAACAGGATGCTGAATCAGGTGGGTTCATGGCATCCACAGTCAGGAAACAAAGGGATGATGTAGCATAAATTCTAATTGGTCTTAATAATAAAAACTGAGAGTTGGTTATTAAGGGGTGAAAGATGAAAGAGCTGAGACATAAAGCAGCCAGCCACTCAAGTTCTTACCTCTACAAAATCTTCAGACCAACGGGGACCCTGTCTCTACAAATCCTCAGTCTGAATCCTGCGCTCCTCTCTCCTCCCGCCTTATATTCCTCTCTCCGCCCAGCCAGATCACTTCCCGTATCCACCTCCCTAGTGCTGGGATTAAAGGTGTGAGCCACCACAGCCTTGCTTTTATGGCTAACGAGTGGCTCACTCCCCATTCCTCAGGCAAGCTTTATTTATTACAGCACAAACAAAAGATCACCAGCTTGCTGGGGCTTCTCTACTTACACAGCCCAGGTTCCCAGCCAGGAAGCTGTCCCTCCCACAACTAGGGTAGGTCTTCTCGCATTAATTAATATGATCAAAATAATCCCAGAGGTTCACCTTCCAGATGATTCTATATTCTACCAAGTTGAAAGTTAACGTCACACCAACTCAATTAACCCGATCAAGGAGATTCTCCCACAGAAGCCAGGCTACTCCTCAGATGTCCCTGGAGCGCGGCCCTAGCGAGCTGACAATCACCATTACCCATCATGTGTCCTCACAGACAGAGTGTGCCTTGCCAGTCTCCTGGGTGTCTTTCATTCCGGTCAAGTTCGCAGTGACAATGAACCGTCCTGTTGGCCTCTTACAACACACTTGTTTCCTCCTGTCTCTCATCCATCTTTTCCACTGACCGGGCAGTGCATCTTCACAGACCTGATGGTCTCTGTGTGGAAAATATGCCTTACTTCCAGCTCCATGATTTGCGTGCGTGCATGTGTGTGTGCGTGTGCGTGTGTGCATGTGCATGTGTGTCTGTGCATGTGTGCGCGCGCATGTGTGTGTGTGTGTGTGTGATGTGCACACTCGCAAATAATGCATGCATTGTATGGAGAGGTCAACGATTCACCTCAGATGCTGTCCTCAATCTCTACCTTATTTTTTTAAAAAATGTTGATTTTTGTTTGTTTGTTTTTGTTTTGTTTGAGGCATGGTCCCACTGTGTTGTCCTGCTTCTCTGAGTACTTGGAGTAAAGGGGTGCACCATAGCGCTAGTCAATGGGGGTGGATCTCCAAGTTGGGCGCCAGTTTGGTAGGGTCACAGCATTGAGAGGGGGGAGTGGACATGAGCTCCCACTCCTAACCAAGAAGCTATTTGCAATTGATACCCTATGGAAAAGAGGAAATCCCTTTCTTCCAATGGAGGGTCATCGGGTATGTTAGCTACACACGGGGTGAGCCCCAGGCACAGAACAAATGCCGTGGTTTTCCTGTGAGCTTTTTGTTTCGTTTTGTTTGGACTTTTGGTGGTTGTTGTTGCCTTAGTGGTTTTTGTTTTGATTTTCAGGTTTTATGGTAAGTTTGTTTGCGAATTTTTTATTTTGGGGGGGGGGGGATAGAACATGGAGTTGGGTGGGTAGGAATTTGGGGGGCATGGTCAAAATACATTGTATGAAAAATAATTTTTTTTTTGTTTTTTGAGACAGGGTTTCCCTGTAGTTTCTAGAGCCTGTCCTGGAACTAGCTCTTGTAGACCAGGCTGGCCTCGAACTCAGAGATCCGCCTGCCTCTGCCTCCGGAGTGCTGGGATTAAAGGCGTGCACCACCACCACCCGGCCTAAAATAATTTTAAGCTAAAAAAGACACACAGCACAATGCCTGACTAAACTCTTAACCACATTTGTTGGTTGTATGTGTGTGTGCGACAGCATGCCTGTGCAGGTCAGAGGACACCTTGCAGGACATGGCTCTCCTTCTGCCATGTGGGTCTTGGGAATGTAATCAAGGCCCACAGACTTGGCAGCAGGTGACCTGACCTGCTGAGCCATCTTAGTGGCTGACCCCAGCCACCCTACTTCTTGAGGCAGGATCTCTCTCATTCCACCCAGAGGTCATCAATTGGACTGGATAGGATCTCTCATTCCACCTAGATCTCATTGATTGGACTAGACAGACTCTCTTACCCTGCCCAGAGCTCATCGACTGGACTGATTGACGGGTCGGTGAGCTCTGCCCCGCCCCCATCTCCACATCCCCAGTGTCAGGATTATTAGCAGGTGCCACGGTGTCCAGCTCCTTATGTGGGTTCTGGGGACTGAACCCAGGTGCTCATATTTGTGCTTGCTTCTTCACCGCCTGCCCTCTTCTGTTGGTTTTTTGGTGAGCAAAGTTTGCCTGTTCACATAGCGAAATTTATCAATCTTGTGTTTTACAGCCAGCACATTTCGCGTCTTGTTTAAGCAGGCCTCCCGCCACGGTGAGGACACAGAAATGCTCTCCCACCGTGTCTTCCACAAGTGACTTTTATTTATGATTTGAGGCAGAAATTCAATTTCATTTTTTCCACATGAATAGCGAATTGTCTCCGTAGCATTTATTAAACAGTTTCCTCGCTCCCGGGTGGGCCTGGACCGCCATAAATCAGGCGTCCACACAGAGCGGGGCTGCCTCCGGGCCTTTGGTCGTTCTTCTGGGTCATCAAGTCTGTACAGAACCATCTTAATTACTGAGTGTCACACCAGAGAGGGTAGGGTGGCCCTGGTGGCAGCCCAGGAATGGACAGGGCCAGGTAAGGCCGCGGAAGCCTCACCGTGTTGATGATAATGGTTTCGATGTATTAGTTTGTTTTACTTTATGTGTGGTCTCTCTACCTGTCGGTGTGCATGTGTTGGCACATGTGTGCGTGTGTGTGATGTTGTCAGATGTCCTCCTCAGGTGTTCTCCATCTTTTGTGTTGCTCTTTATGTACGTGTATATGTCCATGTATTGTGTGTGAGTAGAACTCGAGGGACAACCCTTGGGAGTCGGTTCTCTGCTTCTGTCATGTGAGTTCCAGGACTTAACGGAGGCCTTCAGGCTAGGCAGCAGGTGCCTACCGAGCCACCTGGCCAGGACACCACTTTGGGTTTTGAGACAGGGTCTCTTGCTGAACCTGAAGCTCACCCATAGAGCCCAGGGATCCTCCTGCCTCTGCCTCCCCAGGCGGGTGAGCTGGGCGTCACTGCAGGTGGCTTTTGTGGGGCGCTGGAGATTGAAGCCAGGTCCCATACTTCTGCAGCAGCAAATGCCTTCCCCGTGAGCCATCTCTCCAGTCCCTGGTGCTCTTTTTTTTTCTTTTTTCTTCTTTTATTTTAATTTTATTTTTTATGTACATAGTATTCTCAGTACTCTTCCTGCAGGCCAGAAGAGGGCACCAGATCTCATTACAGATGGTTGTGAGCCACCATGTGGTTGCTGGGAATTGAACTCCGGACCTTTGGAAGAGCAGGTGGTGCTCTTAACCACTGAGCCATCTCTCCAGCCCCCCCTCCCCCGTGCTCTTTAAAAACCACATCCAGCCAGATAATAGTGGCACTTGCCTTTAACCCCAGCACTCAGGTGGCAGAGGCAGGTGGAGCTCTGTGATTTCAAGGCCAACCTGGTTTACATAGCAAGTTTCAGGACAACCAGGGCTGTTACACAGAGAAACCCTGTCTCAAAAAGTCAAAACAGCAACAACTACATCTAATGTTTATGAGTTGGGAGGCTCTTTCTCCAGAATAAGGAAATTCTCATCTACTCCAATGTCCTGAAAAGTTTTGATGACAAACATTTTAGTGCCAGACCAGGTATGGTGGTATATGCTTAAAGTCTCGGCACTGGGGAGGCTGAGGTAGGGGACTGAGCTGAGGCCAGATGGGGTAACAGTGAGACTCTGTCTCAAACAAGGGGAAAAGCCGGAGCAGAGTAAAGCCCACTGAGCTCACAGGGCTGCAGTCTCTGGCCAATGACAGGGCAGAGATTCCCCAAGCTTTGGAGGCTTCGTGGGTGGCTTTTGGACAAAGGCAGAAACACGGGTTAACGTTCATTGCTGTTTTGTTTCTTTGAGATAAAGTTTCACTCGCCCCGGTGTAGACCAGACTGACCTTGAACTCACTCACAGAGATCTGGCTGCCTCTGCCTCCCCAGTGTCGGGATTAAAAGGTGTGCCATTCCCCACCAAGAATAATCCATAAGATCCTGTGTGGTGGTGAGTTTAGGAGGCCGAGGCAGGAGGATTACTGTGAGTTTGAAGTCAATCAGAATTGCATGGTAAAAACCTGCCTATAAACAATACCAACAATGAAACCTACCACCACCCCAGTCCCTAAAAATAAACAAAAGAAAATTAGTAGACCCAGGCATGGTGGCACACACCTTTAATCCCAGCACTCAAGAGGTAGAGGCAGGAGGGTCTCTGTGAGTTCGAGGCCAGCCTGGTCTACAAAGAGAGTTCCAGGACAGTCAGAGCTGTTACACAGAGAAACCTTGTCTCAAAAAGCCAAAAAAGTAAGAAATAAAATTAGTAATCCATCAATGAATACATATTTAATAAGCAAATCAATCAGTACATTCAAATAGAGAAAAAAGGAATGGGGCAGAAAATTTAAACCTTGAACCATCAATGAATTCAGAGTACAAAGAAAGATATAAATTACACAAAGGGCTGGAGAGATGGCTTAGCAGTTAAAAGCACTGGCTGCCCTTGCAAAGGACTGGGGTTTGAGTCCCAGCATCCACATGGCAGCTCATCATTGTAACTTCAGTTCCAGAAGACCTGATACCCTCTTCTGGTCTCCATAAACCCCAGACACTCACATGACGTAAACATATGCACAGGCAAAACACTTACACATAAAATAATACAACAATAATAAGCCCCACAGGGGTGACATCAAGACAAGCCCTGGGTATACAGATGGAGTAAATCAGAATCTACCAATGTTCATGATGAATGTGATCTTTCATCACTGAGGTTGGGGAGGTGGCTCAGTGGGGAAAACACTCTCCCTGTATGCCTGAGGACCTGAGTTTGGTTCCCAGCACCCACATAAAGCCAGACACAATAGTGTGCATCTGTAATCCCAGCAGCTACAGCAGGATGGAAAGAAGAGATGGGAGACTCTCCAGAGGCTCATGGGTCAGCCAGCCTGACCGTTCAGTGATGATGTCTGTCTCAACCAAGGTGGAAGGAGAGACTGACCCCTGAGATCATGATAGGTGAATGGGAGTGCTCAGACACATGAACATATACGTGCGCACACACACACACACACACACACACACACACACACCAGTTACACACTGTCTATAGGAGACACTTTAGTTAAAGGCAAAAGGGAAGGAGATAGAGTCTCTAATCAAAATGCAAACTGCGCCTCTAGGGATAAGGAGGATTTGGCTATAGTGGTGTGCAATTTCATAGCCACTTACACTAATTCTGAACCCTCAAGTTCCTGCTGGCATCATTTGCCTCCTAGAAGACAAAGGGCCGAGGAGGTGGTGTAGTTCAGAAAATGCTTGCTTTGCAGGTATGAAAGCAGGAGTTGGAATTCCCAGAGCCCACCTGAATACTTGGTTGTGGAGGCAGCCATCACCCCAGCCGAGGAGATGAAGACAAGCTGATCCCAGAAGCTCGATGATGAGGAAGGCAGAGATGGAACACCTAGAGGGAGGGCAGCCAATCAGCAAGCTCTGGATTTGATTGAGAGATCCTGCCTCAATGAATAATGGGGGATCACTCAACCTCTAGCTTCAACATGCACACACACACATACAATCAAATAAATACACACACACAATCACATAAATACATACACAATCACTCACACACAACCACACACACAAACACAATCACAATCACTCACATACAATCACATACACAATCACATAAATACATACATAGTCACACACACACACACACACACACACACACACGCACACACATTCACATGTGCACTGCAAACAGAAAGACAGAATGTCCAGGTAGGATGGCAGATTAGAAGCTACTTTGGCAACCCCACATAGGCTGAGCCAGGCTTTAAGACAGTGACTGTGTCCCTATGATAAAGAGCTGAGTCTGGGGACTTTTCTCTGCATAGGAATTGTTGGTCTCCGCTACACGGCATTGCTCACACCAGGGTCAGCCAGGGCCAGATGTAGCTACCAGGAAGGTCTCTGGACTCTAGATACAGGTACCACAAGAAGAGCAAGCAGAGAAAGCTGGAGACAGAGCAGGTGTGGAGAGTAACCCGTGAGCAGCCAGGCCAGTAAGACGGAGACGGGAGTGTGGTTAAAAAAACAAATAAACAAATACACCTCACCTTTGAGGGCAAACACATCAGAATGGCATCAGAACTCTCAGCAGTGACCGTTCTAGTTTGTGTTCTGTTACTGCGACAAACACTCTGACCAAAAGCCACTTGGGGAAGAAAGGGTATAGCTGACCTCCACTTCCAGGCAATGGTCCATCTCTGGGGAAGTCAGGGCAGGAAAGAGCTTGAATCAGAAACCATGGAGGAACCTTGCTGGTTGGCCCACTGACTCAAAGTCAGCTCCTTAGAGAGTAAATCATCTAATTCTAACAGGGAATCAGAAAAGAACATTCAGTAGCCCAATCACCCAGAATAATAGCCAGCAAAAACACAGGGAACAGCAAGCCACTCTCAATAATGAACTTAAGTGTAGATGACCTCATATCCCTACTTAAAAGACGTAAACTAGAAAACACACCTCACTGGCAAAGACACCAATAATCTGGGCCGGAAGAGAGAAGTCAGGACTGGAAAGATGGTTTCATGGGTAAGAAAGCATGCGGCACAACCATGAAGGCCTGAGTTCAAATCCTCAGCACTCATATAAAAGGCAGGGCTTCCCTGAGTTACCAATAACCCCAGCACTGTAAGAGCCGGAGACAGTCTGGCCCCAAGTTCAAAGAGAGACTTTGTCTCACGGAAATATGAGGAAGAGTAATAGAATGCACAGTGTTCTCTGGCTTCTAAACACACGTGATTGGTGTGTACACCATCACAAAGACATACACTTGGGAGAGAGAGAGAGAGAGAGAGGAGGAGAGAGAGAGAGAGAGAGAGAGAGAGAGAGAGAGAGAGAGAGAGAGAGAGCAGTATGCCAATTCTAAAACAACCTGACATAACTATTCTCTCTGACAAGACTTCCAGCCAAAACTAATTGCAGGTCATTGAAAATGTAATTATTACATATTAATAAAGAGAACAACCCCCAGGACAACACCACCAGCTGAGAACCAAGCACATCGACCTGTGTGAGGACAGTTAAGTCTTAAAGGGCAAGACTAGTAGAGTGTCAGTGTGGGGATGAGTTGTGGATCTGGTGAATTCTGGGAAACAGCGCCCGGCTCAGAGCACACTCTGAGGAAGGGGTGTTTATCCTCATGTACTTTTCCCGGCCGTGACGACTTCCCCAGGCCTTGTTTCTCGAGACACCGGGCCAGACCTTGCTTTGCAGAACCAGACATGAGCTGTCATGGTGAGAGCTGAGGAGATTGCTCAGCCAGTAACCCCTGTGTGTTGTTTTGGGGAGAACTGTAGAAGTGTTTGGAATTTGGGCTGGCCAAACCCAAAACCATTGAGTGTTCAAAACTTACTGGACTGTTCTGTGAGACTTTGGAAGCTAAGAATGGGGAGAGAAATGCAGATGATGGGGGCCTGGCTTGTGTAGTTTCAGAAGTCTAAAAAGCTCTTGTATGATATATTTAAATTAAGAATTTGTGGAGCTGAGTGTGGTGGCCCACACCTTTAATCCCAGCACTCGGGAGGCAGAGGCAGGTGGATCTCTGTGAGTTTGAGGGAAGCCTGGTCTACAGAGAGAGTTCCAGGACAGCCGGGGCTACACAGAGAGACCCTGTCTCAGGGAAAGAAAACAGAAATTGTGGAAGTGAAACCCTCTTTACTGGGACAATGGGTCTGGTTACCTTGGGCTGAAGAATCAGCTGTCATTAAAAAGAGATCAATGTCATTGAGACAAACTTTTCTTGAGGGATATTTCCTCAGGATCAGCAACATAGAAGCTGTGATCCAGAGTGGGGCAAGGCTGTGTCTTGAACCGGAGATGACAACAAACTTGGCAACGTTTAAAAGTCTGTCCCATAGTACTGGCTTTGGGGACGTGAAAGCTGTGTGTGTGTGTGTGTGTGTGTGTGTGTGTGTGTGTGTGTGTTCGAGACAGAGTTTCTCTGTAGCTTTGGAGCCTTCCTGGAACTAGTTCTTGTAGACCAGGCTGGCCTCAAACTCACAGAGATCCGCCTGCCTCTGTCTCCTGAGTGCTGGGATTAAAGGCATGCACCACCACTGTTCAGCTTCTGAGTTGTATTTTTAAAAGGTAGCTGAGAAAGTCATGGGAACCAAGACAGTAAGCAGTACTCCTCTATGGCCTCTGCTTCATTTCCTATGTCTAGGCTCCAGCTTGAGTTTCTGCCCTGACTTCCCTCAATAAAAAGAACTGTAAGCTGTGAGCCAAATAAACTCTTGCATCCCCTAGATGATTTTGGTTATGATATTTATCACATTAAAAGAAAACATATCTATAACACTATCTATGGTAGTTTGAATGTAATGGCCCTCATTAACTTATAGGGAATGGCACTATTGGGAGGTGTGGCTTTTTGGGAGTAGGTATGGTCTTGTTGGAAGAACTGTATCACTGTGAAGGTGGGCTTTGAAGTCTCCTATATGCTCAAGTCACACCCAGTGTCTCAGAACACTTCCTGTTGCCTACAGATTAAGATGTAGGACTCTCAGCTCCAGCACCATGTCTGCCTGCATACCACCATGTTCACCATGATGATAATGGACTGAGCCTCCGAACTGTAAGCCAGCCTATATTAAATATTTTCCTTTATAAGGGTTGCCATGGCTCTTTTCAGTTTGAAGACTTCATAGAGAATTTAGGAACACTAGAGGTTCAGACACTACATGGGTGCAACATACTACTTATAGCAGTAAGAACTTGAGCAGCCCAGCAGATGGACCAGGCCGCCTGGAGAGGAAGCCTCAGAAGAGAAACATACACACAATACCACCATCAACAACAACAACAAAAAAACTAACAGGAACTACCAATCCCTGGTCATTAATATCCCTTAATATCAATATCAATAAACTCAATATGCCTATAAAAAGACAGAGGCTAACAGCATGGATATGAAAACAGAATTCATCCTTCTGTTACATATAAGAAATGCACCTAAACTACAGACATTACCTCAGAGTAAAGGGTTGGGAAAAGATTTTCCAATCAAATGGACCTAAGAAATAAGCTGGTGTAGCTATCCTAATATCTAACAAAATAGACTTCAAACTAAAGTTAGTCGAAAGAGATGAAGAAGGTCATTTTATATTCATCACAGGAAAAGTCCATCAAGATGAAGTCTCAATACTGAACATCTATGCCCCAATAAAAGGACACCCTTATTTATAGAAGAAACATTACTAAAGCTTAAATCACACATCAAGCCCACCACAGTAATAGTGGGAGACTTCAACAGCCCACTCTCACCACGGACAAGTCTGCCAGACAGAAACTTAACAGAGAAATAAGAGAGCTAACAGATGTTATGACTCAAATGGAATTAACAGACATCTATAGAACATTTCACCCAAACACAAAAGAATATACCTTCTTCTCAATACCTCATGGATCCTTCTCTAAAATTGACCACATACTCAGTAACAAAGCAAATCTCAACAGATAGAAAAAAAATGGAATAACCACCTGTGTCTTATCAGATCACCATGGTTAAAGTTAGAATTCAAGAACAACATTAATTGCAGAAAGCCCACAAACTCATGGAAACTGAACAATGCTCAATTGAATCATCCCTGGGTCAAGGAAGAAATAAGAAATTACGGGCTTCCTAAAATTCAATGAAAATTACTGCACAACATACCTAAACTTATGCAAACTCAAAGAAAGTAGTTCTAAGAGGAAAGTTCATAGCATTAAATGCCTACATACAGAAGCTGGGAAAATCCCACACTAGTGAATTAACAGAACATCTGAAAGCTGTTCTGCTCTCTCTCTCTCTCTCTCTCTCTCTCTCTCTCTCTCTCTCTCTCTCTCTCTGTGTCTATCTGTCTGTCTGTCTCTCTCTGTGTGTCTGTCTGTCTGTCTGTCTGTCTCTCTCTGTGTGTGTGTCTGTCTCTCTCTCTCTCTCTCTCTCTCTCTCTCTCTCTCTGGGTCTGAGTCCCTAAAAGTGCTATTTTTCTACATTTAAGGAAATTAAATATTTTTCATGTGTGCATGGTATTCACGCATGTGTATGTGCATGTTTGTATGTGGGTGAGTGTGTATATGGTGCACAGGCATGTATGAGTGAATGCATGTGGAGACTAGAGGTTGACATTAGATGTCTTCCTCAATTACACTCCATTTATTCAGAGTCCCTTGAACCAAGACTGCACCACTAGCCCGGCCAGCCTATGGGATTCTTCGGGCTCCTCTTCTGAGTAATGGGTTTACAGACAGGTTGCCACACCCACTGGCTTGTTATGGGAGGTGGCTGGGGGTTTCACTACAGGCCTCACCCTTGTGTGGGAAATGCTTTAAGGGCTGAGCCATACTCCAGCCGCTACTTCCCGTATTTGCCCCATTTGGTAAACGTGACCATCTGGAACAGAAAATCTGGACCCTGAGATCCCACTGTGGGCAGAAGTAGCAGAAGCCCAGCTGCTCCGTCCCTGACCCCACTCTGCTCCAAGGGTCTCCCTGGGTATTGGGAGGTGTCACAGAACAATATGCTTCCCATTGTTGTCGGGGACAACCACTCACCAAGGTCAAGGGCAAGGCCAGAGCTGCAGACCCAACAGGGTGTGGGGTATGAGAGGCGGTCACCCTGCCGAAGCCTCCCTCCCGGGTCTCCATGCTTACATAGGCTGCAGAAGTTACAGGAGGCGTGGGCTATAGTTCCTCAGAGAAGGATTCCAGGCCTCCACTCAGCAAAGAAAGCAACAAAAAGAAGCAAACTCCCCTAGGAGGAGCAGGTGACAGAAAATAATGAAGTTTAGAGTTGAAATCAACAAAATAAAAACAAATAAAACAATACAAAGAATCAACGAGACAAAGAGTTGGTTCTTCAAGAAAATCAACAAAATAGACAAACCTTTATCCAAACTAACCAAAAGGCAGAGAAAGAATATTCAAATTAACAAAATCAGAAATAAAAAGGGGGACAAAACAACAGACACAGGGGAAACCCGGAAAATCACTAGATCATACTTCAAAAACCCGTATTCCACAAAACTGGAGAACTTAAAAGAAAGTGACAATTTTCTGGATAAGTGCCACATACCAAAATTAAATCAAGACCAAATAAGCAAATTAAATAGACCTATAACCACTAAGAAATAAAAACTATCGTGCCCGAGTTGCAGGGACCCCAAGGAGACACAGACTCACCGAAATGCAGAAGCAAGGTTTAATTCTGTAGTACATACAAATCATGACAGGGACCTTATCTAACACAGTGATGTAGCGGGGTCCAGGGGAGGTGTCCCACTGTTCTTAGCAGGGTTTATAAAGGCAAAAAAAAAAATCACAAAATTATTGTTAGGGGCACAAGAAGTACAGGTTCCTCTCTGATTGGCTCCAGTCTAGGGGATTTTCCACTCTGCTGATATCAACCTCTAGCAGCTGGACTCCAGTCTGGGGAACTTCCCGCCCTGCTGACAGCCACCTTGGGGCCTAGCACAAAATAGAGTTGGGTTTGTCCCTTCAGAAACAATCATCAAAAGTCTCCTAACCAAAAAAAAAAAAAAAACAAGGGCCAGATGGTGTCAGTGAAAAATTCTACAAGAACTTCAAAGAAGAACTAATACCAATACTCCTCAAATTGTTCCACGCAATAGAAGCAGAAGGAACATTACCAAATTCTTTTTATGAGGCTGCAGTTATTCTGATACCCAAACCACACAAAGACACAGCTAAGAAAAAGAATTACAGACCAATCTCCCTCATGAACATAGATGATGCAAAAGTACTTAATAAAATACTGGCAAATCGAATCCAAGAACACATTAAAAAAAAACTCATCCACCATGACCAAGTAGGATACATCCCAGAGATGCACAAATGGTTCAACATAGGAAAGCCTATCAATATAATCCACCATATAAACAAACTGAAGGAAAAAACTACTCATTATCTCATTAGATGCTGAAAAAGACTTCAACAAAATTCAACGTCCCTTCATATTAAAGGTCTTGGAGAGATCAGGGATACAAGGAACATACCTAAACATAATAAAGGCAATTTACAGCAAGCCAACAGCCAACATCAAACTAAATGGAGAGAAACTCAAAGTGGTCCCACTGAAATCAGGAACAAGACAAGGTTGTCCACTCTCTCCATATCTGTTCAATATAGTTCTTGAAGTTCAAGCTAGAGCAATAAGACAACAAAAGGAGATCAAGGGGATACAAATTGGAAAAGAAGAAGTCAAACTTTCACTATTTGATGTTGATATGATAGTATATGTAAATGACCCAAAAAATTCTACCAGGAAACTCCTACAACTAATAAACACCTTCAGTAATGTAGCAGGATACAAGATTAACTCAAAACAAAACAATTCAGTAAACCTCCTATATACACATGATAAATAGGCTGAGAAAGAAAACAGAGAACCATCACCCTTTACAATAGCCACAAATAACATAAAATACCTTGGGGTTAACTCTAACCAAACAGGACCTGTGTGCCAAGAACTTTAAATCTTTGAAGAAAGAAATTGAAGAAGACATCAGAAAATGGAAAGAGCTCCCATGCTCTTGGGTAGGTAGGAGTAACATAGTAAAAATGGCAATCCTGTCAAAAGCAATCTACAGATTCAGTGCAATGCCCATCAAAATCCCCGCAAAATTCTACACAGACCTCAAAAGAACAATACTAAACTTCATATGGAAACAAAACAGGATAGCCAAAACAATCCTGAACAATAAAGAAACTTCTAGAGGCATCACCATCCCTGACATCAAGTTCTGCTATAGAGTTACAGTAATGAAAACAGCCTGGTGTTGGCATAAAAACAGACAGGTGGGCCAATGAAATAGACTCAAAGACCCGGATATCAATTCACACACCTATGAACACCTGATTTTTGACAAAGAAGCAAAAATTATACAATTGAAAAAAGAAAGCATCTTCAACAAATGGTGCTGGTGTAACTGGATATCAACATGTAGAAGAATGAAAATAGACCCATATCTATTGCCATGCACAAAACTCAAGTCCAAATGGATCAAAGATTTCAACATAAAACCAACCACACTGAACCTCATAGAAGAGAAAGTGGGAAGTATCCTGGACTGCATTGGCACAGGGAACCACTTCCTAAATAGAACCCCAGCAGCATAGACACTGAGAACAACAATTAATAAATGGACCACCTGAAACTAAGAAACTTCTGTAAAGCAAAGGACACAGTCAACAAGACAAAATGACAGCCTACAAAATGGGAAAAGATCTTCACCAACCCCACATCCAACAGAGTGCTGATCTCCAAAATATACAAAGAACTCAAGAAATTTGTCATCAAAAGAACAAATAATCCAATGAAAAAATGGGGTAGAGACCTAAACAGAGAACTCTCAACAGAGGAATCTAAAATGGCTGAAAGACACTTAAGGAAATGCTCAACATCCTTAGCCACCAGAGAAAAGCAAATCTAAACAACTCTGAGATACCATCTTACACCTGTCAGAATAGCTGAGATCAAAAACACTGAAGACAGCTTATGCTGGAGAGAATATGAAGTAAGAGGAACGCTCCTCCATTGCTGGTGGGAGTACAAACTTATACAACCACTTTGGAAATCAGTATGACAGTTTCTCAGAAAATTGGGAATCAATCTACCTCAAGACTAGAAATATCACTTTTGGGCACATACCCAAAGGATACTCAATCATATCACAAGGCCATTTGCTCTACGTTCATAGCAGCAGTATTCATAACAGCCAGAACCTGGAAACAACCTAGATACCCCTCAACTCAAAGAATAGATAAGGAAAATGTGGTATATTTGCACGATGGAGTACTACACAGGAGAAAAAAATGACATCTTGATATTTGCAAGCAAATGGATGGAACTAGAAAAAAACATCCTGAGTGAAGTAACCCAGACCCAGAAAGACAAATGTAATAGGTACTCACTCCTAAGTGGATATTAGACATAAAACAAAGGATAACCAATCTACAATCTACAGCCCCAGAGAACCTAGACAATAAAGAGGATCCTAAGGGAGACATACATGGATCCACTTAGGAAGGAGAAAAAGACAGGATCTCCTGAGTCAATTGGGAGCATGGGGAGGCAGGAGTAGGGTGGAAGGGGAGAGGAGAGGAAAGAAGGGAAGTGGGAAAAAATGTATAGCTCAATAAAACAATAAAAATTAAAAAGGGTTGCCATGGTCATGGTATCTCTTCTCAGCAATAGAAACCCTAACTAAGATATGATCCAAGTATGAGGATTTGAGTTCAGTCCCCAGAAAATGCTGGACATGGGGTGGCACATGATTGTAATGCCAGCAGTGGGGAGATGGGGACAGATGGGATCATCCAGCCAGCTTAGCCTCCTTGTGATCCCCAGGTGAGTGAGAAACCCTGCTCAAACAAAATAAGATGGACAGAGGCTGTGGGGTAACCCCCGAGGCTGACCTCTAGCCAATGCATGTGTATGAGACATGCTCATGCACTCACGTATCTATCTTTTCTCCTTCTTCCCCTCCTCCACCTCTCTCCTACTTGCAGCACGAATCAGATACAGTGGCTTGCAGGACTGAGCTTCTGATTGGCTCAACATAGGTCACATGTCCACACTGGGGGCTGGGGGGTTCTAACTTCTCTGAGAACATGAGAAATACATCCTCACTGGGAAAAGCAAGATCTTCCAGGTGGAACACAGGACAAGAAGCATTTGCTGGACTGATCCCACACTCAGGCACATGAGCCAACCAAAGGAAAAAGAAGGAACAACTTCTACTTGACCCCCAACTCCAAGCATCTCGAAAAAGACCTTGGATTAAAAACCAGCCTCTTGGTGCTGCTGCCCTGGAGCAATGACAGCTGCACAGAGGTCGTTTTCCCCTGAGTTAGTCTATAAATTCAAAGCAATCTTGTACAAAAGAGATCATAAGGCTCCTGGAAAGTGGTCCAGCAGCTGCTGGAAGAACGTAAGTGAGAGACGAGCCAAGAAAGAGATCAAAGAGGGAAACAGAGAAAGCAGGGGCTCACCTTGTCTGTCGTTAAGATGCCTGGCTAGCTAAACTAACTGAACTCTCTGGAATGCAGACGTTGGGATGGGGCAGACATTTGGAGGAGCCAGAGCTCCAATGTGGGGGCTGATAGGAATGAGGATGAGGTTTCAGTGAGTATGGGAGAGTGGCTACAGATCGTGTGGACCCATCAGGTCAACACTGGAAGGGTGACATCAATGCCCTCCCCAATGCTGTTGCTACAGAAGGTTCTGAGTTTTATTATTAGTGCATTTTACATATCTATTGTATGGATGTATGCATATGTCATGTGTGTTGTGTGATGGTCTGCATGAGGAGGTCAGAGGACAACTTATGGAAGTTGCTTCTCTTCATCCACCTTGGGGGTCTCAGGATTGAACTCAGGACATCAGGCTTGGTGGCAAGTGCCTTGACCAACTGAGCCATCTCATTGGCACGTCTTACATATTTAAGGTAAAAGACACATGTTTATATAAATAGAAGTAAAATTGTATTATTTTGTAATAGGAGTGACCTTTTCTTTTATGCATGCTTAGAAATAGACCCCTGGACCCCCACAAGATGGGTAAAGGCACCTGCGGCCAAGCCTCATGACCTCAGTTCAATCCCTGAGACCTGCAGGGTGGGAGGAGAGAACAAACTCCTTTAAGTTTCCATATGTGCACTGTGGCATCCTTGTAGCCCCAAAGATACTCACATAAATAAATATTTTTTAAAAAAAATTTAAATAGACTCCTGGAATTCATACAGTGGGTACTCATTCGTGGCTGGTCAGTACAGTACCGTATGAGATTCTGGTGTATGGCCGGAGCCTTCTGTCTTGTGTGTTGTGGTACTTAGCTCTGTGGTAGTAGAAACTGGGCTGTTGTCATTTTTGGCTTCAGTGAATGGGGATGTCACCAACATTCCAGGAAAGAATAAAATCTATTTAAGAGATTAATGTGATTTGATGAACTAAACAGTCAACATGTTTTTAATCCGGACTGGTGATGCAGGTCTACCATGCAGAGGCTTGGGAGGAAAAAGCAGGAGGATCTCAAGGTCAAGACCTGTCTAGGTTAGAGTTCCTAGGCTAGCCTGAGCAACTTAAGAAAGATCCTGACTCAATAAAAAAAATTGAAAAAAATGAAAAGAGGACTGGGTATGGAGCTCAGTGGTAGAGCCCTTGCCTAGAATCCCCCAGTGAGGGGTGGGGTAAGACTCAGTGGTAGAGCCTCTGCCTAGAATCCCCCAGTGAGGTGCTAGGTGTGGCTCAGTGGTAGAGCCCCTGCCTAGAATCCCCCAGTGAAGGGCTGGAGGTGTGACTCAGTGGTAGAGCCCCTGCCTAGAATCCCTCAGTGAGGGGGTGGGGTGTGGCTCAGTGGTAGAGCCCCTGCCTAGAATCCCCCAGTGAGGGGGCTGGGGTGTGGCTCAGTGGTAGAGCATCTGCCTAGAATCCCCCAGTGAGGGGCTGGGGTATGGCTCAGTGGTAGAGCCCTGCCTAGAATCCCCCAGTGAGGGGCTGGGGTGTGGCTCATTTGTTGATCCCTGAGCAGCATGCACAAAGCCTTCAATTAAATCCCCCAGAACCATTTAAAAGGCAAGAGAGAGCCAGGGAGATGAGCATGGCCCACTGTTCATCACATTTGGTGACTCACCTGGGGGAGGTGAGCTTTCCATCCTCACCACTCAGGTCTCCACGGTGTGAATGACTCTGGTTTTTGTGCCAGCAGGATGCCTGGCTGTGTTCAGCTGGGCGAAGTGAGGCAACTGCTGTTCCGTGGGGTGGGAGGGCATGTGTGGGCACTCCACAGACTTCTGCTGCCCCGCGGTATGTAAAGGAAGCTAGTGGAGCACTAACCATTCACGCTTCATTTCTCTGCGCTCCTGCCTGGGCATGCGACATGGCCAGCTGGTTGAGATTCTGCCTTGACTCCCCCACCGTGATGGACCGTCGTCACCTGGAGCTGTGAGCCGAAGCAAACCCTTTCTCCCTTAAGCAGCCTTCTTCGGGCTGTCTTATCCCAGCAACAGGGATGACTAAGTCGGCAAGAGAGCCTGTCTCAGAAAGTACAATAGAGAGCAATCACAGAAGACAGCCAATGTCAAACTGCAGACCCCACAGGCCTGCTTACACACACACACACACACACACACACACACACACACACACACAGCCTATGGCAATGGTTCTCAACCTTCCTAATACTGCGACCCTTTAGTACGGCTCCTCATTTTGTGCTGACTCCCAACCTTAAAATTATTTTCATTGGTACTTCATAAATGTAATTTTGCTACTGTTATGAATCTTAATGTAAATATCTGATATGCAGGATAGCTGAAAGGCTACCCCTAAGGGGTCATGACCCACAGGTTGAGAATCACTGGCCTATGAGACTTCTAACCTCTACACATACCAGTATCCACACACACAGAGAATAAGAATAAGAGGAAGAGGAAGGAGAGAAGGAAATAAAAGGAGAGCGAGGAGACAAGAGGAAAAGGTGAGGGAAGAGGGGAGGAAGAGGACAAGAGAAGAAGGGAGGAAGGGGAGGAGGGAGGAGATGAGAATTGGGAGTGCTTCATCAGCAAAGACACAGAACAATTGTCTGCCTCGTTTGGAAGTTTTGTCCTGGTAGAGAAGGGATCGTGAAGCTTCTGTGCTTGGAAATACACGGCAGAAGGTGAAGGCCTATTTTAAAAATGGAGATTGAGTGGCAGTTCTCAGAAGGATCTGGGGCCTCCCACCTGCTCCTGCTGCTGCTCGCCCAGTCGGGGGCACTCAGAAGATTAAAGGCATGGTTTTTAGAGAAACCAGCCAAAGGAAAAAGACAGTTATGTCTCCATCCAAAGTGCCTGACCGGATCACCTGCCTGGCCCTCAAGTTAGTGACCCCGCTGAGGTACAAAAGGCTCTCTCAGGATTTTATGTATAAAAGGAGACCCAAGGCACAGCAGAGGCCTGAGCAGTCTCAGAAGGGAATGGTTAGTGAGGAGAGGAAAAGGGATTCATCTAAGATGATCACTAAGGAGCTGGAGAACTGGCTCCGTGGGTAAGGACCTGAGTTCAGATCCCCAGTGACCACAGAACAGGGGAGTAGAGCAGTATGTGCCTTTGGTCTCAGTACCCAGGAAGCAGAGGCAGGTGATCCCTGGGGGTTTCCGGTCTCAAGTTCCAGGGAGAAACATTTTCTCAAAGCACAAGGTGGAGGGACTGGAGAGATGGCTTTGCAGCAGAGAGCAATGGTTGGTCTTGAAGAAGACCCAGGTTCGGTTCCAAGCATGCACATGAGGGTTCATAGCTGCCTCTAAGTCCTGTTTTAGGGGATTTGATGCCCTCTTCTGGTCTCCAAGGACGCTGCACACACATGGTGCACATGAACACACTCAGACATGTACACATCAGAAACAAATACATAATTTTTCTAAAGGTTGAGAGAAAGATAACGATACCTCATTCATCCTGTGGCCTTGTGGAAACAGTGGTCATCACTTTATAATATGAGCACTAGGGACTCAGCAGAAGGAAAACAAAGCAGCTATTTTGACCTTGCAAAGTTGGGCATCAACCTAGAGAAAGGGCAGAAGTGGCTGACATGTTGATTTGGCATAAAAGTGGTCTTTGTATTCCAAGTCACACTTTCCGTCCTCTAAACTCGTCTGTGGCTGAGTCTTCACAGAGGACCTGTTTCCCCAACCTTTGTAGCCTAGTTCCCCTTCCCTCCTCCCCACTCTCCTGGGTCTCAAGAGTCCCTCCTTTTCTGACTGTAAACGCTCAGCAGTTACTTTGTAATGCTAAAATAAACTGAAAAGCATCCAGATAAGCAGCCCCACCCCACCCACCCCATCAGTTGGGTTTAGTGCCTTCTCTTTGCTTGTGATTCTCTGATGCTCTCTCCACACATCTCATACTGAAAATGGACATTCATCTCACAGCCTACACACACACACACACACACACATGCATACGCAACACATGCATGCACATACATACACATGCACACACGAACACATATACAGACACACACACACATCATGCACATCATGATTAAAATGGCAGTGAGTGTCTTCAGAGGCCAAGTGGCTTCCACCTAGTGGAAGTTAGGCTGCAGGGGCTTCTATAGACTTCATTTGGTGTGGACTAATTCCCCCCACTACTGGCCATTTCTCCATTGACCTCAGTCATTTAGGGTGGCGCCTATTACAACTTTTTTTGTATGTTTAAAAATGGATCAACTTTGAAACATTCAAAATTATACACACGCGATGGACATGGTAGCGTTTTAGGAACCAGACAATTCAGACTCAGTGTGAGAAAAATGACCCCATGCAGCAGTGCTGCAGGAACTCAGACACTAAAGCCATGAGACAAATGCTTCAAAAAAGTAATTGCAAAGCACGCTTCAACAAGCAGCTAGGAATACTTGTGTGTGAGTGAGCGAGCACTTATGAGCAAACACGCATGCTCGTTCGTGCACGGAAGCTAGAGGAGGCCAGCAAGCGTCTTGTTCCGTTGCTCCACGTTATTTCTCTGAGACAGGATCTCTCACTGACCTGGAGCTCAGCTGGCAGCCAGCCAGCAATGCGCAGCAAACCAGTGTCCCCTCCACCATCCCACTCCCAGCCACACCCTTCAGAGCCCCAGGGCTACAGGCGCATGCTTGGACCTACCCAGCCTTGTAAGCGTGTGTCAAACCTAGGTCCTCATGCCTGTGCAGCAAGTACCCTGACACGCCAAACCATAAAACACTTTTGAAACAGAGAAATAAAATATTTCACCTAAGAGATAGACTTGAAGGAAAAATCTAATAAGAAATAGAAGACTGAAAAAAAATATAGTATCCAAAGATGGAAGTCCACTGGAGAGCCAGTGGGATGACTCAAAGGGTAAAGATGATTGCTGCTAAGTCCGATAACCTGGGTTCGATTCCCAGGGCCCCTTGGTGGAAGGAGAGCACCGATTCCCATAAGTTGTCCTGTACCCTACACAACGCACACACCCACAGTAGCATCACACGCATACAACACTAGCAAACAAACGAGCATATACACACATGCACACGTACGCACACACTAGCATACACACACATACACATGCATGGACACACACACACACATATATGCACACGGCACACGTACACATATTAGCACACGCACGCGATATGGACAGACCGGTTTGTCATTTTCAGGAAAAGGTGAAGCAGTAAACTGAAAAGGTCATGGAAACTACACAATCCGAAAGACACAGAAAGAAGCAGACGGCACGACAACCCCATCCTGAGACCACAGCAGAGCAGTAGGGAAGGGTAGAACATATGTGTCAGGGGGGTTCCAGAAGGGGAGAAGCAAGAACGGGGGCAGTGAAGGGATGGGCAAGCTTTGTAAATTCCCATTTCCTAAACTGGATAAAAGGCTCAAGTCTACAGATTCCGGGTATGCAAACTCCAAGTTAAAACAAAAACACCCAGGCATAGTATATAATCTCCTGACACCGAAGTCGTAAATACTGAGAGACTGGAGAAAAAGTGCATGCTATTTAAGGGGAGTGCCTGTCTGAATGCTATCAGTTTTCCTCTGACCCATGGAGGCCAGCACTGCCTAAACAGACAGCAAGGACCACACCAGATTCCTCCTTTGGGAGGGAAGAGGAGTGGAAGGTCTGGTCTCCTCTTCAGAGAACCAAGAACTCATTTTTGACTCTTTAAGAGAGTTGGTCACCAGCAAATGCACCTTTAAACTGATTGCTAAAGATTCCAAACAGAAAGAAAAAAAGAAGACTGGCTACTTCAGGAAGGGCATGGCAGCAGGGTGGGGTTGGAAACAACCATAAAGGGCTACTAGCTTCCACCATGTGAGCTTTAAGAATTATGTTTGCTAAGCCGGGCGGTGGTGGCGCACGCCTTTAATCCCAGCACTCGGGAGGCAGAGGCAGGCGGATCTCTGTGAGTTCGAGGCCAGCCTGGTCT
This sequence comes from Arvicola amphibius, assembly GCF_903992535.2. Taxonomy (NCBI): domain Eukaryota; kingdom Metazoa; phylum Chordata; class Mammalia; order Rodentia; family Cricetidae; genus Arvicola; species Arvicola amphibius. The sequence goes on along the minus strand of NC_052056.1, from coordinate 98,455,716 downwards.
ACAAGAGCTAGTTCCAGGACAGGCTCTAAAAAAAGCTGCAGAGAAACCCTGTCTCGAAAAACAAAACAAAACAAAAAAAAAGAATTATGTTTGCTGATTGAAACAAAAATGATGGACCCTCAACTTATGTGGCAGTCAATGCCTCTCCATGTTAGCTGTGACTGTTACCTTGACCTTGCCTAGAACACTTGTTCTCAACCTTCCTAATGGTGCGACCCTTTGATATAGCCCATGTTGTGGTGACTCCCAACCATAGAGCTATTTTCCTTGTGACTTCATAACTATAATTTTGCTGTTACAATTGTAAATGTGAACATTTGACATGCAGGATATCTGGCATGTCCCCCACCTCAGGGTTGAGAACTACTGGCCTACAGCCATGTGAGAAGGGTTGAGGGACTGTCTAGGTCAGACTGGCCTGTGGCACATCTGTAGGGGACTGTCTTTGTCACTAATAGTATGTGAGGACTGGGATGTGATTCTGGCAGACTGCTAACCTAGCATGAACAAAGCCCTGGGTTCCATCCCTGCCGCCACAGAAACTGTGTGGTGCCTGCCTGTAACCCCAGAACTGGAGAGGTGGAGTCAGGAGGATCAGGAGTTCAAAGCCATCCCAAGCTGCATTAATGAATTTGAGGCCAGCCTGGGCTACATGAGACCCTGTTTCAAAAACAGTTCAAGGAGAGCTGAACGTGATGCATTCCCTGCCTTGGACTTGGGATGAAACATAGGCCTGCAGTTTCTTTCATGAACATTTATTCCCAAGAAACAAACACTTGTGGTCACACAGAGCCAATGTGTGGTTTTTATTGTGACTTTATTTGTAACAGCTCAAAGTGTAAACCTCCCAAATGCTCTTACACCCTCTGCTCAATTGCTTACATGACAGAATACTACTCACCAATGGTAAGAGCAAACTACCAACAAGCAGCAACTCAGATAGCTCTCCAAAATCTCAGGACTGTGAGAATCCCAAAGGTCACATGACAAGGGATAACAGTTATGTGATATTCTGAGAAAAGAATGGGGAAGAGGTCTGTGATTGCCACCAGTAATGGGTATGATGCGGGGCGGGGGGTGATCTGTGTGAGGAAAAACCCAGCGTTCATGCTGCATCTCCATTGTGGTTGTAACTGCACATGCGCGTGTGCACACATGCACACACACACACACACACACATGCACAGAATGAGCACTGATGTGTCACAAATACGTTGCAGTAGTCTGCAAGCTGGTAATAGAGTGGGTAAGATGTCACCATGACAACAGCTTGTGATGCTATGAAACTTCACAACTTTCTGTGACTCTAGATTTCAAATCTAGACTATATGACCATCAGGCCGGGGACACAGCTCAGTGTAAGTGCTTGCCTCCTAAGTGTGAAGACCTGAGTTTGGGTCCCCAGAATCCCATAGAAACTGGGCATGATGGAGCACACTGATAGTCCTACTGCTGCTGGGCAGGTGGAGACAGGAGGATCTCTGAGGCTCCCTGGTCAGTCAGTCTAATCAAATGCATGAGTTCCAGGTTCAGTGAGAGACCCTGTCTCAAGAATTACAGCGGGGAGTGATTGAGGATGACATTCGATGTTGACCTCTGGGCTGTAACCTCGCACATGCACACACATTCACACACCCGTGCACACACGCACATGCGCGCACACACACACACACACAGGCACGAGCACATAGACACACTCACACACACATTTTTTAATTAAAAATTTAAAAGTATCTGAGGAAGTAAAGCAAAAAGGTAGAGAAAGTAGTGGTGAAGCCAGCCCTCGCTAGGGCATGTGTGGCCAGGAGCTGTCCGTGGTGCTGAAGAGGATCCGCCTGTCCAGGAGACCCCATCCTTAACTCTCTGTGACACTAACCTTCCGCCCTCCTGTACACGTTGCTCATTCCTACTTCCTTTCCATCCCCTCACCTTTGTGAAGGGCACCTCACTCCTTGTCAGGGGAGGGAGAGGACCCCTAAGAAGGGAGGCAGTTGGAGGATCCCAGTGGTTGTGGGCAGATCTCAAATTACCATGGTTATCGCTGGGCGGAGCAACGCTGTGAGTTCTCTTTTCTTTCTTTTCAGCTGTGTTCTCAAGCTTATGTAATAAAAGGATTACTTCTGAGATAAGAAGAATCAATAAAACTTATTATGCTTTAAAATACCATCGCAGGCTCCCTGGGGTTCTCAGCTCCCTCGGATTTCTTCACACTTGCAAAGAAGGCTGCCCAGCCCAGCTGACGCCCTGCCCCAGTTTCTAAAGGCAGTGACTCTGCCTCCCTGCTGGGTGTGCCCTGGGGGGTCCATCCCCCTTCCCTGTTCCCACCTCAACACAGCCAGCTCCTGTCTGTCCTTCAAGGCCTCACATGAGCATCTCCCTTGAAGAGTGTCCCTGTCCAGAGGAGATGGTAGCTTTCTCTGTCACCATCCTGGCCAGCATGTTGGCATCACAGGCTGGACTGTTCTCTATAGGCTCTGCCTCTCTGACATTGGATGTTGGCACCAATGGCTCTTGATCCCTACTGCCATGCCATACAGCCACTGGGGAGCTCAGAGTGTGATGGAACAAATGGTAAGAGAACAAGGACACAAGGAATTTTTTCACCTTGGCCAGCTGTGATCCACTCCCATGGTCCCTCTCCAGGGTCCAGTGGGCCTGTCTCTTTCCGGCTTCAAGGAAGTTCAGCTTCCCTGTGGTCCCCTACACTCTTTTCATACAGTTAAGGTTGCTGAGCCCTCAGGAATGGGAGTAGTGTTTGTTGGTATTTCCCAGAGTGTGGCACAAGATAGGTAGATGTCCCATAGTTGCATGTTGAATAAGTGAATGAGTGAACCAATGGATGCTTCCTGCTTTTGCTCTCTTCCCTTGGGGGAGGGGATCTCTATCTGATGACCAGTTCTCCTCCACAGGGAAGTGCCCTGTCCCTCCCCATGGCATTGGCCTGCTCAGGTCGACAGGGCACTGCAATGAACACTATATTGATCAACTGTCACCCGCTGTTTGAGCTCACTGAGAAGCTGGCTCAGAAGTGAGCCGTGACACACCCTTCAGACACAAGCACATCTGTCTCCATGTGTCCTCCAAGACCGCGTGTCTGGGATGGGCTGGTCCCCCAACTCCATGTCAAGGAGGAGAGGACAGCAAAACAGCCCAGGAGGGAAAATGTCGCACCTTGAAAACAGCTAGATCCGTCTCAATAGTGTTCTTCCTGCGGTGTTAAAAGTGCTGGCAACAGGAAAGAAGCCGGAAGCTCAGCCCAGACTCCAGCCAACTGCCTCAACTTCCCCAGTCAGTTTCTGCTGGATGTTGTGAGGCCCCGTCTGGACGATGTGATCTTTATCTGTTGCTGTTTGTTCTGTGGAAACCTCTGGTCCATGTCAGTCTGAGAGTATGCTCTTCTCTCTGTGGGAAGCCCAGCTGTCTGCCTCAATGGGACTTCCCTGATTGGTTTCTGCTGAACATTTTATATTTTAAGTCCCTGATTTAATGCATTCTCTCCCTCCCTCCCTCCCTCCCTCCCTCCCTCTCTCCCTCCCTTCCTCCCTCCCTCCCTCCCTTCCTCTCTCTCTCTCTCTCTCTCTCTCTCTCTCTCTCTCTCTCTCACACACACACACACACACACACACACTTTGGATTGCTATATATTTGATAAATACCCTCATTCAAACAAAAGAATGGCTCCCAGATCATTCTCCGCACCATACAGAACAGACACCTATGCCTGATCTTCCTCTGGGTCACTCCCATATGGCTGGGCTGTGGAAGCTAAGAGGCATGTGGAGTGGGCTTCATCCTCCAGGGTCCTCTCATCCATACCAGCTACCTGTGGCTGCCCTGTGTGCTGCTTTTGTGACAGAGACTAATAGACAGAGTCCTTTATGAGACTGTCCTGGTAACCAGAAGAGGGGGTAGGGTGCCTTCCCCACACTGGATGGAGGAGATAGCTGGGACTCAGGGTACAGGAACTGTCACAAGGCCCCTGATTCAAGCTCCCAGACCCTCTATTTTCCCCATGGGAAACCACAAAGCAGGGATCATGGGAAGAGTTCCCACATCCCCACTCCAAACCCAGTTCAGACCCCACTCTCCTGGGGTCCTTTTCTTTCCCCTTCTTCAAGCCAAGTCCCAGCACTTTCAGGAGCCCCCAACCCACCACCCCTGGCTTTCTCCCTTCATTGCCTGGCATCCACTGCGCACCTCTGAGCTGACCACTTTCCTTCATGGCACATGGCTGCCAGCCTGCAAGTTCCCAAGTTCAGCTGTGCAGAGTTTTGCACACAGTGGGCACTTGATAAATGTGGGTCAGGGCTGGAGAGATGGCTCAGCAATTAAGAACACTGGCTGCTCTTCCAGGTTTGATTCCCAGCGCCCCACAGTGGCTCATAACCATCCATAACTCCAGTCCCAAGGAATCTGACACCCTCTTCTGGCCTCCACAGGTACCAGGCATGCACATGGTACACATACAAATATGTAGGCAAAACATTTATACACATTAAATAAATATAAACACATTTTAATGGGCAGGTCTTCTCCTGGCACCTCAGCGACCAGACTCTTAAACTCTTTCTAGTGAGGATGTGGCGGCATGTGAGTATCTGTCACCAGCTCACACTCAGCACAGAGTTGACTCCGCTGGCCTTAGGAGACCTTGGAAGACTAGGCATCGCTGCCTGGGCTCCGGCAGCTGGGCATCCTGCATGCATCTCCTGCCTCTTGTCTCTCTGCCCTTATCCCTCTCCAGACCCGCGATTCTTCCATTAGACCCCATCTTGGTGCCAGCTCTCCCCATCCTGTCCCTTCACACATGCGCACTCTCTTGTCAGCTGCCTGACTTTCGAGGCTGACACCTTTGTTCTGTCTATCATGGTCCCCTATAAAGAGCTATTTTGTCTCCTTGGGGACACGGAATGTGTTGAGCAGGACTGATCACCTCCCTCTGTCCCGTAACCAATCATTGAGTGGCTATGTATCCATGGGAGGAAAAGGCTCTTCTCTGGGCCTCTACCACCAGCTCTGGATTCTACATTCCCCTCTGGATGTGATCTCTGTCTCTGGACCACTGGTGGATCCTCCTTCAATGATCAGAAAGATACAGAGCTGGGATGGGGCTGAGCTGGTTGGTGCCTGTTAGGTTGGACAAGAAATGACAGGATATGTAATCCTTGAGGGGGATCCATTTAGAGGGTTTACTGGCAGGGTGCCCATCAAATGCACTCTGGTTAGGAATCTAGCATGGGCTCTGTGTGTAGCTCTGTGTTTCCCTCCGGGGACCCAGGAGGAGCCTGAACTGGACCCTGGGACTGTGTGGTTCTAAGAAAAGCACCTCAAGTTAGAGGAAAGAGATGAGCCTGTGTCCCTGGGAGGATGCAAGCAGAGGCCACCTGCCCCTGGCCCCCAGCCTCCCCCACCCTCTCTGCCCTCCTCTCCAGCTAGGCAGGAACCCAGGCCTATTCCCCACAGCTCATCGGATGCCAAAGCCTGCTTCTTTCCATAACTGTGGCTCTATATTCAAGTCCCCCAGCACCTTGAGTCCAGGATGTTGGTATCTTATTGGGTCTTTGTCAATAGTCCATATTAGGAGTTGTTTTCCCTGGGTGGAGGCCCTCGGTGACGAGGACCTTTAGGGGCATGAAGGGAAGGTCCTCAAAACGGTTTTGGAATATTGATTAGGAGACACACTTCCTGGCTGTCCAGGTAAGTGAATGGCCTCAGGGTTCCATGGGTACAAAGGGACAGGGTGTCCCTTCCCTACACAACACTGAACCTCTCTGGAAGAGAACAGCATTGGGTTGGGGTGGTCACGGGGCCGCTGGAGCTATTGGCATTGGGCTGGAGGATGGCAGATGGATGGCTCTTGACGAGGGGTGACTATGGTTTCAATAACAGGAAGTTCAGAGCCTAGCCTTGGACTGGGACTTCCTTCTACCAGCTCCAGAACCTGAAGAAGCTAGAAAGATCCACGGCTCATCCCCAGAGGATGGGCCCACCCAGAGAAGGTCACCTAAGACAGAGAGTGGGCAAGAGACGAAGGAGGGTTGGCAGGGCAGGGCCGGCTGTGGGAAGATGAAGGCCGGCTTCATGTTGCAGGGTAAAGACGGGTCTCTCTCCATGTGGGTGGGGCTCTGGGTATGGAAGGACCCCTCCACAGACACACCCTCTGACCATCTCGCCCTCACACCAACCCACCGTCCCCACCAGCTCAAAGGAGTCACTGTTTGTTCCAAGATGTCTCTACCCCTCATCCACTAGGTCTCCACATGGGGCCCGGCTGTAGCCACAACCCTACTCGGCCTCCTTCTGCCTCTATTCCCAACCCATCCACACTGGTTCCCACCCTCACCAAGACTGGACTCTTCCCTGCCCAGTGTGAGCCACTAATTTACCCCCGGGGCTCAGTGAGCCACTAATTTACCCCCCGGGGCTCCCAGTGAGCCCATCAAAGTCACTACCCACGATCCCATGGGACCCTGAACCCCCATCCCCAGTAAAAACCCACAGAACACATGTATTTGAATTTTTTCCTTTGCAGATTTTTTTAGTAGACATAGTCTTTTTTTTCTCTCTCATTTTACAGCAAACTTTGCAAATATAGATTCTTTTTCTGTACAATAGAACAGCTACAGTGTACAATGAAGATGGGGCCAGGGTTGAGGGGGGGACACCTGCTTCACAATGCTTCCCATCCTGCACCCCTCTTGCCACCCCATCCTGTCCCTAGGCACAGTCTCCATCCCCTCCCTAGAGTCCCACAGTCTCAGGATGCTGCCAAAGTCAGGCGGACCATCTGCCTCAGCTCCACCCCCTGCACTCCACAGACTGGGAGGTCATATTTAGGGGGTGCTATGAAGCTGGCCACACTTGGTCACCCCCCACGATAGGTGATTTAGGTTTTTTTTAAGAATTTCACTTTTATATATATATTTTTTTAAAAAGGAAGGAAAGAAAAAGGAAAGAGAAGAAAGAGAGAAAAGGAAGAGAAGAATCAGAACAGGAAAAAGATGGAAAAAATTCCCCTCCCCCACCCCCACCCATAAGACACAGTTTTCCGAAGTCCCGTGTGTGTGCGTGTGTATGCATGTGCATGTGTGTGAGTGTGTGCATGCGCGTGTGTGTGTATATATGTGTATTTGTGCGTGTTTGCATGCGTGTGGTGTGTGTGTGTGCGTGCGTGTGTGTGTGTGTGTGTGTGTGGCTTGCTTGCTTGCACCAGGCAGCAGGCACAGTACAGTTTACATGAAAGTTAGTTAATCTACTGTTGTGGCCACCTGTGGCCTCCTCAAGCTGTCCCTTCAGGCCAGGCGCTGAGCCCAGCAGCCCCTTGTTGTGCACTTATGTTGGGCTTATTGTTGAGTCTCAGTCAGGGATAGCTGCTGTGGATGGTCTATCCTTTTTGGTCCACTGAGCATCACGAGTTTCGGAGAGGACAGGGTCGGGTTGCCTTGGGCCCTGGTGAGGGATGGAGGGAGATTCAGGACTTGTGCTGGGCGGACACGCCTTTCCAGTAGTCTAGGATGTCATGCAGGTCCTCATCTTTGGCAAACTGGACCTTCTTGCGCAGGGCGTGGCCAGCCGCCATGAATTCCGAATCATCCTTGTGCCTCCTACGGCTCAGTCTGAGGCGCTCCCAGATGCTTGGGGACGCCCTGCAGGTATACTCGGGGCTGGATGAATAGCTCAGGTTGTGGTACTGTGGGGACAGCTGCGAGTAGACGAGGTCTCGGGGTCGTGGCCGTGTCAGAGGCTCCAGGATGGATGCCTTGCGGCCTCCGAGCCCTTCATGAGTGGGCGGGGGTGGCGGTGGAGCAGGTGGCTCAGCAGGGTGGGAGCCAGGGTACGAGTGCCGATGCTCGCCATACTGGCGACTCTTGTCGGCCTCGGCCCGCAGCACAGTGGCCGCGGGTGTCACAGTGAGGATGGTCTCGGGCACAGGTGAGCTTTTTTCAATGTACTTGGTCTCAGTGGCTGGGGCCTTATGTGTGCCGGTGGCCTCAGCCCGGAAGGTGCGAGGGCTACGTGCAGAACCGCTGGATGAACTGCTGGCCCTGGGGGGCCCGGGTGCAGCCTCCACGCTGTGGTGCCGCTGCAGGCCACCATGGCCAAAGGCATCTTTGTAGACAGGGGACAGGAAGCTGTGCTTGCTAGCCAGAGGCTCGGACAGCAGTACCAGTGGTGGCTCAGCCACGGACACGGCCCCCGATTTGGCGCCCTGGAAGGACGTGGACTCAGACTTGAGTGCGTCGATGCAGTTGTTAATGATCTGGTTGACCCTGTCCACCTCCTTGGCTATGGTGGAGATTTCCGCCACTGAGCTCTGGTTTTCTGTGCCAGGCCGGCTCAGCTCACAGCTTCTGCGTTCTGGCGGCTCCCCTGTGCGTACTTCAATGTAGTTCCCCTTGGTGGCTTTGGGGGTCTCACTACTCTCCACTAGCTTGTACTGCTCCACGTCACTGGTGGTGGCTGGCAGGTAGGGTATTCGAGACACAGCCTCAGAGCCAAGCATCGGGCCCTGGGTCAATGGGGCTAGACCAGGTGCCTCAATCTCAGGCCCGTACTTCAGCTCAATGATGGTCTTTTTCAGGCTGCCAGCTGCCGCCGCCACCGCCTTCTTGTGTTTCTCCTCCTGTCGCCTCCGCTTGCGCAGGCAGTAGTAAACAGCGCCCAGAACGAGCACCATGCCGAAGAGGCAGCCGAGGATGGTCATGATGTAGTGAGTGGCTGTGGAGGGGCTGGGCACAGGGCCAGGGGGGCTTGGCGGCTTGGGCAGGCAGATGGTAAGGCAGGTGTGGTTGTGATGAGTGCCAGAGGTGGTGGAGACCACGCAGTATGTGTAGTTGGTGAGGGTGTAGAGATTGGTCAGGCGAATCTCCTCCTGAGGCTGGGTCAGCTTGGACACCGTGAACGATTTGCTGTTGTTGTACTGCTCCAGCGTGTACATGCGGTTGAACGGGCTCGGCAGCTGCACCATGATGGTGGCCGAGTTTTGGGTCAGCTGCTTAACCTTCATGGAGGGACGAGCCTCCATCTGAGTGGCCAGAGTCGTCAGGACCACCAGTGGCGTGGTGCCGTCACCAGAGAAGCACTCGTCATCGGGACAGGGCACATCGCTGGGCTCCGGTGGAGGTGGCGGTGGCGAATGTCCCGGCTGTGATCGGCCTGGCACTGGGCGAGGTGGGCCGAGCACCTCAGCTGTGTAGGAGTCCTCAGTGCATACAGACTGCAGTTTGCTGAGGATGCTACGCTGGTGGCCATGGCGGCCCTGGCCCAGCAGGAAGTAGCCCGCGTAGACAGGAGGCGACTCACATTGTACCCGGTCGTGGGTCTGTGTGGCATTGGTGAAGGCGGCCAGCCAACGCAGGAAGCCCAACAGCTCACAAGAGCAGTAGAAAGGGTTACTGTAAATTTCACACACCGAGAGCTTGGCCAGGCCCGCGAAGGTGCCGCTGCCCAGCTGCTGGATGCGGTTCATGGAGAGGTCTATGTTCATGATGTTGGGACACTCCCAGAAGGCGCTAGCCATCACCACCTCGATGAGGTTGGCCTGCAGGTACAGGTACTCGAGCTTGCTCAGGCCCCGCAGCATGCCCTCCGTAAGGTTGCGCAGCCGGTTGTACCCGAGCTGCAGCACCTGGAGGTTGAACTGGCCGGAGAAGGCCCCGTCCTCGATGTAGCCGATCTCATTCTTGGTGAGGTTGAGGTATGTGAGGTTCCCAAAGCGGCTCAGGGAGGCATAGTGCACGCTGCGGATACGGTTCTCATTGAGCCGCAGGTCCACGATGGTGTTGTTGATCTGTTGGGGGATGGCCTCATAGGGCGGTTGGTTCTGGCTGCAGATGGCCAGCCACACAAAGCCCTTGTCACCCTCGATCAGCCAGCAGTCGCCTTGGGCCAGCCCGCCTGCGTGCAGTAACGTGGCAGCCGCCACAAGCACCCAGGGTGCGCCCCACCCGTGTCCAGCCATCTCGGGACACTCTGCCTGTAAGGACAGGGTGGAGGGCTGGGCAGTGCCCCGCCCCCCTCGGAGGACTTAGGGGTGGGATGGGTCACTGCCTGCACTGTCAGAGATGTCCTGTCCCAAGTTGCATGGTGCAAGTCCTGGGAGGGAGGATGGCTCCCTCACTGCCCACTGCCTCGCGTCGACCTCCCCGATCCTGAGGTGACCACGGCCTGCTTTCCCATGGGCCTGTGTGTCCTGGTGGCTTCTCCCGGCTTCTGTGCCTGAAGTACTCTCTGCTGCAAGACAAGAGAAAAAAGTAAGTCACACACACACAAAAAAACTCATGTCCAAGGTCACTGGGTGACTGAAGAATTCAGCCAAGCCATCCACCCACGTCTTCTGTAAAATAGAAACCCGGATAGTTGTCCTAGGTCATGGGACTGGGTGCGAGAGTCTGGAGTCACCAAGGCAAACATGTGCAAGGTGGACATGATGTCCCCAGGGTGACCAGCTCAGAGGTATCTTGAGGGACAATACAGTTCACGGGACATAACCTCAAGTCCGCAGGGTAACAGCCTAGAGAAAGGACTCAGAGTTCATCAGGCCATGAGTGGCAGGGCTGGCTGAGGCGGGACATGCATCTCATTGACTCATTGGCCCTGTGCCTGCCACCTGGATGGAGTTCTTGGATGTCACTTCTCCCCAAGAAGGGCCAGTCACAGCACCTTCAGAGCCGCCTGCAGGGGGTGCCAAACACCCAGCCAATGTCCCCAACCTGAGGCGGATCAATTCTCCTTCTGGCCTCTAGGAGGCAGCAGGGGAAGTGGTCCAGCACACCCAGGGCTCATCACTAGTAGAGCTCCGAGTGACCTCCCCCACCACATGACCCGTAAAGCCACTCCTTCTAGGCCTCAGTTTCTCCAAGTGAATCAGCTGGCTGATCTCTGAGGCCAGCTACCCACAGAGCACCCAGGACTTGAAGCTGCCCCCCTCGTGACAATGGAGGAGGGACAGCCCACTTTGCAAAGAAGTCCTCCTGGGATGGAGGGAGACTGAGATGGCTCAGCAAACCAGTGTGATGACTGCCAAGCCTGACGACCTGAGTTCAATCCCAGGACCCACATGGCGGAAGGAAAATCAATTCCTGCAAGTTGTCTCCCCCCTCCAGCATACACACAATTAATAAACAAATGTAAAAGCAGCTTTCTTAATAAAAATTAAGCGTAACAATGGCATCCTTAACTTCCCAGGGCCCGGCCCACCTTCCTCCATCTCCCACCCCAAGTGTGCATACAAGCAGCTTCCTCTACCCCATGGCCCCCCAGCCAGGCACACCCCCCAGGACCAGGACTGTGCCTCCCCCCAATGCCCAGAGCCCAGAGTGCAAGAGAATAGAACTGTGGGGTGATGGGGAGATACCTCACGGGACAACTGGATTCTCTGGCCCCCTTCTGCCCACTTGGAGGATGGAAAAATGGGTATTCGCTTGTTAATACAGGGATTTACAGCTGCCTTTGTCACCGCTCAGTGGCCTGGCCAGCAGCCAGCTGAGTGTATTTCACCAATATTGACAGCAGCAACTAGGCTGCACCGAGGCGACTAAAATGTGGAGGAATATATATATATATATATATATATATATATATATATATATATATATTTCCTCTTTGCAAACTTCATAAATGGGACCTGGCTCCCAAGAGAATCCACTTCTAATGGAGAAAGATGAACAGAATAGACTGGAAATCCAGAGGAACCCAGACACTGCCTTGCGGTTCAGCAGCCTGGTTTCTCCTTAGATCTTGTGCACTGGAGCCAGTGAACAGACATAGGGCCTTGGGGTGGCATGATCCTTAGCCAGAAGGGCCTGGGAATTCCTTTGGGCTCCTCATCCAATGTCAAGTGCACAGTGGTGGCACAACGTATCCACCATGCCTCGGAGCCTGTACTGACAACCACAGGAGAGCTCAAGCCAGAGAAAGGCCAGTGGGGTTGGTCGTGAGGACACGGGCCCGGGTGGGCAGAGTCTTTCTCTCCTGGCCTCCAGGAGGAGTGGTGCCTGGCGAGAGATCTTAATCAGCTGTAATCTCTTGCTCAAAATAACTGAAAGTCGAGTTAAGCAGGATTACAGGCCCAAAGAGGCGCCGTGGTGTCTTCTGCGGTCTGTCGGCCTCCTACGCACACAGCTGCAGGTGTGTGTATGGGCATTTGCACTCCTGTGTTGTCCTAGGCATGGGTTTGCACTCACATGCTCACCTAGACACATAGGACAGGCTGTGTGGAGACCCCAAGGTGCAGGGCATCAGACGGACGGTCTTAGTGGCTGAGTAGGAGTCTGTCAGGCAGGCAGACAGGAGGAGGCGAGGGTACACAGTTATGTGATCAGAGCCATTCCTCCCCAGGGGCTGTGGGGGTGTCCCAGGGACAGAGGGGAGTAGGCAGTGCCAGGCTATAGTGGGTGGCTGTTGGGGCAAGGTCGGGGGCAGGGATGTCCACGGCGACAAGGGAGGGGCCAGACTTAGTTCCCATCCACTTCTTCCCCTCTCTGCTTCCCACCACTTCTCTCTTCTTGGGGCCAGAGAAACTGAGGCTGGGGAATCAAGCCTGTGCTGCCCAGGCCTTCCATGTTCAACTTCAGGCCTCAGTTTCCCTACATGAGATTCGTTGGGTATCTGCAGGGATTCTTCCTATAGTGAGAGGGCCAGGGCCTCATGTCTGGGGATGATTCTTGAACACACATCCCTGTGGGTGCTCACGGAGGACCTCTGTAGCTCAGGGCACCCCGGGGACAATGGACTTGCGTTGTCATCCCAACCCCGTGGTCCTTCCCTGGTGATGAAGTAGCGCGTGGCATTCTCGGCTTTTAAACTTCTTATAGTCAGATTTACATAATCATGGCGGACGAGTGGGGCTGATCACATGTGTCTAAAAATACGGCTCTGTTCTCGATCATAGAGCAGGAAGAGCGGCCGGGGCAGAGCTGGAGTCGAGCCAAGGTTTCTGCTGACGAAGTGGACTTCCCTTCCCCTCCTGCACCCCCCAGGGGCAGCACAGGCTGAGGGCCAGGGTGGGACACAGAGAGATGGGTAGAGAGCTATCGATCAGTAACTTTTCACCGTTCCAATGTTTTGCCAATAGATCATGTTTACTGCTAACGCCCTCCTGCCCGCCACTGCCGCAGGGCTCCAGCCAGAACTGTCCAGTGCTCTGCGGCAGAGCCTGCTGGGCTATGATGGGCAGGCTGGGGAGGCTGAGGCTGCACGGACCCGGCCTGGCCAAGAGCACACCGGGGCCAGCCTGTTCCCTTGCTGCTGAGCTCAGGTTGGGGTACTAAGGTTGGTTTGGCCAAGCGCAGGCTAGGTGACCTTGGGAAAGTTACTGACCCTCTCTGAGCTTCATTCAGCTTCCTACTCCATCAAGTAGAGATGAGCTTGGCTCTGCCTCCTAGGTTGACGGTACAGAAGCATGCTTCTGGCTATTTAAAGTTTCTAGAACTTTGTACGGGTTGTCCTCTTTGTTCTAGACCCTCCTTGATCTAAAGAGACAGAAGAGAGATTTTGTAAAACAGCCTGGGTGGACAGAGCATTGTGCAGCCCCATCTCCACACAGGAAAGGCCCCAGGGACCCCCACCAGCTTTCAGGGTTCCCTTATCACCCACTAAGGTTGTCTGGATCCTACCTGCTCTCCCAGTACACACACCCCTGCACCCCCGTTCAAGCTCAGCATGACCAGGACTGCAGGATGGCTGAATCAGCAGCCTGGCTCCTTGGGAATTGGCCACAGGGTCACAGCCTGGCATGCCCTGGACCTTGGCTAGACCTGAGTTTGTCCTCCAGCTGACCAGAGAAATAGAGGCTAGAGAATACCCTTGTCCACACCACGCCCCTCCCTGTGAGAACTCAGAGGTCACCAAGGAGGGTTGAAGGGACAGGGAGACTGTCCAATACCAGATGACCTTGTAGAAGAACGCTGGGGTCTCGACCCATCTACTCAGAGAAGAAAATACTCTGCAAGCATGCAGCCAGAACAACTCTCCCTTCACACACACAATCTACATTAACTGAGCATCTACTAGATACCAAAGCCATCATCAGCGATGATCTCAGCATGTGGAAGGAGGAAGAGGGGAGGGAGGGAGAGAAAGAGGGGGACTCAGAGAGAGAAAGTCAGCCAGGAAACAGAGACTAGCAAGAGAATTCAGCAGGCAGTTTGAAGATGAACAGTCTCCTGATTCACTCCAGAGTTCCAGAGGGGACCGTGAAGCTGGAGCCAGATGCACAAAGCATCCAGCCTCCCCCGCGAGGCTCCGGCCCAGAGATGCAGGAGGGGGTGAGGGTCTGGTCTGTGGTTTCCTTCCCAACCAGAGCTGGGGCCCCCAGATCACTCCCTGTGGCCCTCCCCCCTCCCTTGCTGCTCCAGGCTGCTCTGAAGTTAATTAGGGACCCAAACACTTAATGGTCTCTTAAGCTTCCACCGGGCATCTTTTTAAATTAAAAAAGATGATGTATTGCACCATTGGAGGGAGAAATCAGTCCGCAAAGGCTCCCCGCTCAGGCGCTGGCAGGCAACTTCGGAGGAGGATGCCAGGCTGGTCCCTGAAGATGACAGACAATGTGTGACCCTCTCCAGGAACTCTGCCACACTCCCCATCATCAGACAGAGAGCCTCGTTTAAAGGCAAGCATGGGTCTGGGTGTCCCATCACACCCCATAACTCCGGCAGCCAGGAGGTTCTATCTTTAGTCTGACCTGAATCTCTCTGGTTGTTTTGAGGCCTGCTGTTCTTTTCCTACCACTATGCTGACCTCTGAGAGCCCCCGAGTTCCAGAAAGCCCCTTTCTGATTCTCCTGACCTCGGGGACTCTGACCCTATTTGGGGGTTGATAGCAGCCTGGTGGGAAGGCAAGGAGCTATGGTAGAAGACTGGCTGGCTTCTCGGGGGACGACATAGGCCAGATCTCACTGGGTACAGACACAGTGACCAACCGCAAACTACTCACCGGGTCAGGCCAACCCTCACGACACCAGCACCTTGGCTGTCGGATCTGCACTCATTTTCCGTTGTACTAAAGATTTGGCGGGGGGTGGGGGGGGAGGCACCATTTTTGCGTTGAGATGTAAATGAGGCCCCAGCCCTCAGATTTTACAATTTACCTAGGAAATAGATCAGTGGGCAAGGTGTGTCTGTGTGAGCTCGAGGGCCTGGGTTCGATCCTGGGTCCCACATTAAAGCCAGGCCTCATGGTGCATGCCTGCAATCCAGTGCTGGAGAGGGGAGAGGTGGAGATGGGAGATCCATGGGGCTCGCTGGCCACACAGTCCAGCGGAATCAGAGAGCTCCAGGTTCACGGGAGACCCTGTCTCAAAAGTAATGTGGGCTGACTGAGGAAGACACTGGATGTGGGCCTCTGCACACAGTCAGGACCACACACACAACTAATCCGTGAGCAATTAGTCCTTCAACGTTACGTTAATTAGGGAAATTAGGAAAAACACAAGATCTCTTCTGAGGGTATTGGCGTTTGAGACACATGTGACTGGAACCAGTATGTATCTGGGCCTCCAGGGGCCCCTCTGTGGGACACACCTCCACCAGATATGAGTCTATGACCTCCTGACAGAGTCCACAGCCCTGACAAGAGAGGGCGGGAAGGGAAAGGGCCCACACCACTCACTCGTACCCGTGGCTGCCCACATTCCATTTGTTCACACTGACGAGTTCTGAAGAGGTGAATGGAATGGAGGCTTTCCTACTCCCTGGGGCTCGACCTGCTTCTAGACTGTGGAACAGAGTCTCCTGCCATCACCACGTGCCCTGTCCCCTAGGAAGCTCCCGTAGTCACTGGTCATCTCCCAGAGGCCACACCATGTCCACCCCAACAGGCACCAGGGAATGATGGTCAGCCACCAAGAAGGCTTCTCTAGCTGGGTGTGGTTCGCAACTGTCACCCCCAGCTCCCAGGAGGACTGTGAGTTCATTGTCACCCAGATCCTTGGGGTTGAGACTCCTGCCCTGGGTCCCACAGTTCTGCAGAGTGGGGACAAGTGGCTCGCCTTCCGAGAGGACACTGTCTTACACTTGTGTGACTTGACGTCTCATATTTAATGTTCACGCCACATGGGATGTTTCCTCTGCATGGAAAAAGGATGGGAATTGACTCCATCCCCCTCCTAAGTAGCAGCAAATGGTCTTGACAAGATGTATTGATTAATCTATTTCTTCTGGTTGATTTCTGATTCTCCGATCTCGCCCTCTCTTCCTCCCTGCACAGCTCCGCACGGCTCTCAAGTGCCCTCCAGAACCGCTCTCTGTCATCATAAATGAGCCCACCAGGGTTGGGAAGATGGCTTAGTCAGCACAGGGCTCGCTGTGCAGAGCACAAGAGGCCTGGATTCTACCCCAAAACCCACATGAAATGCCAAGCCTGGTAGCTCTCGCTTGTGATCCCTGAGCCGAGGAGGCAAAGCCAAGGCGATCCCTGGGGCTAGTTGGTCAGTCAGCCTTACCTACTTGGGGAGCTCCAGGCCAGCGAGAGATCCTGTCTCAAAAAACAAGGTGGATGGTACTCTGAGTGACAGCTGAGGGTGGCCTCTGGGCTACACATGTGCTACCAACACCACACACACACACACACACACACACACACACACAGAGTGATAAGAAATGCACCCACAGCTAAAGCAGAAGGCGGCCTCAGGAGACGGTCCCCAGGGCACTCCCTGCCTCTCTTCTTTCACCAAACTGTACACTTTCTGTCACTGGTCACCTCTGTCCTTCATAGTTAGCTCCATATCCGTTAGGAAGACAAACGTTGTAACTAAATTGTTCATATATCCTGATTTCTTAATTCTGCTTTTTTTCCCCCAACAGGATCTCATGCTGTGCAGGCTGACCTCAAGCTCACTATGTGTAGCCCAGGATAACCTTCAGCTTCTGATCCTCCTGCCTTCACCTCCCAGATGCTGGGATTGCAGGGATGCCCCACACACCCCGTTTATGTGGTACTGAAGACAGGGCTTCCTACATACCAGGCAACCCCCCAGCTGACTGGGCCACACCCCTAGGCCCAGTTCTTTATCTTTTTGGATATTCATTTTTGAGGAGGGAATAGTTGTTTTGAGACAAGTCTCCCTGTGTAGCACAGGCTGGCCTGAAACTCTCACTCTCCCTGCTTCTACCTCCTGGGCACTGGGAGTCCACCCCATCCGGTTCTGAATCTTCTTCCAGACGAACCTTAAGGGCGGGTCTCTATTGCTTTCCCAAACTGGCCACCTAGTGCCGACCGTGAATTAACTCTGGAGTAACTTCCAGGGAACGTTCCAGCAAGCCTCTTCGCATTGTTATTTTGTCTTCCTGTCCCCAGGAAGACATTATCGAGCTCTTTGTAATGATCCTAAATTTTTCTTGTCAAATTTTCTAGAAATTCCTTGGGGCTCCGGTGCTGCTGCTTCACTGTGCCCGTCTCAAGCGGAGACCAATTATTCCGTTACTTGTTCGGATCACTTGTTCTTTAGCGCAAATGAAAGTTATTGATCTGCGTTATGTGTTTTTCTCTCTGGCTGTGTACCTTCATATTAAATTCATAGATTAAATTATTTTTTTCGGTTGCTTCTCTTGGGTCTCAAATCACACGGATGGCAAATAATTACAATTTTTCCTAGAGACGGCCGTTCATTTCGCTTTCCTGTCTTATTGCTATGTCTACCGTCACAGCACAAAGAGAAAGGTGCTGTCTTTTTTTTTTCTAATAAAAGTTTTTGAATAGGAATGATTTTTTTTCTTAATGCCATCATTTAGAACAGTCTTGGCTGGGGCAGATGCTCTACTCTGATAGCAAAGTGCTTCCTCAGACCTATTTTTAGCTGTTACTTTAAAGCCAGAAGTTGGCACCGGAGCTTGGTCAAACGCCCTTTGTCATTTATTAACACGGTGTGCTGGCTGGCTGATTGCTATTATATATTTTATTAATAGATTGCTCTAGCTCGAGGCTGTCTCCAAATTCTTTGTATGAATCCTGTATAATCGAGGCGGATCATCTCTCTGATAGTCTTCAGACCCACGACTGTGTCTGCTCTTGTCTTTCCAAGGTGATTTGGATGGCATTCATGGGCAAGGATAGTGTGGGGGTTCATTTCTGGGGTGTCTTTACCACTTTGGGAGTGTGTGGCCTTTCATACACCCCCAGGTGGTCGTGGGCTCAGCCTCTGATGTTCTTGGAGGAGAACCCCCCACTCTCAGGGATTCTGGTTCTTTCTGTGGAGCTGTGTGAATGAGAATTCCTAACCTAGACCACCACCATTTAGTCAACCCACAGAAGGGCAGGAGACAGAGTGATCACTGAGAACACATTAGGAACTCAAAAGGGACCTTTCTTGGCAGATGCAAGAGCAGTTAGGGGGGCTGTGGGGACCTTTGGGGAGACAACCCCCAACTAGTGAGGCCTGGTTTGGGGAACCACTCCCTGTGGCCCTCTCCAGGACCCACAGGGCAAGGCTCGAGGACATCTGTGCATGGACATGGGGAATTCTGCAGCACACACTGAGGGTACTGAAGATAAACAAGAAGAAACAGAAGACCCTGAGAGCCCATGGCTCATCCCTCCTAACGGACAGACAAACAGACACCATGTGCAGCATCAGAGCTCCCAGCAAGGGCGGTTTATGAAGCACAGCAGCAATGTCACCTCCTGTGGTTGCTAGGGTGTCTCTACCTTGGCATCCCTGAACCCAGGCCAGCCCAAGGCTTCCCAGGCCACCAGAGAGCTAGCTAAATCAACCGGAATCAACCTGCAGCGGGGCCAGCATGTCCTGAAAGTGCCTTCCATGCCGTACTGTTGTGGATGTGCATGCTGTGTGGGAACTAGGGGGTGGAGGCCAAGGCCTCCTCAGTGCCTACATGGTGGCAAAGCACCGAGGCTGAGCAGAGCCAGCAGTGCCACCAATGCCTTCCCTGAGCCTTTGACTCACAAACCTCACTGTGGAACAGCTGCTGGACCACTTGCTACCCAGCAACAGCAGCCCTGGAGTCTGCACATCACACGCCAGGGACAGAGCAGGTGGTGGCTCCACCCCCCAGCTTATCCTCCCTGTCTGCTATCTGCTGAGGGGAGTCCCCAGTCCTCAGAGCCATGCTGAGCAGCCTCATGGTTCTCACGCTGAGGTGGAGGCTGCCGCAGGGACTCTAGGCAACACTATTGGCACAAGCCAGGACCCTGAAGCTATTGAGCCTTTTTTTCTTCCTGACTGGGACACCTGCCAGCCATAGGCTTCCCTGAAAACCACCACTTCTCCTTCTGTGTGTGTGTGTGTGTGTGTGTGTGTGTGTGTGTGTGTGTGTGTGTGGTGGGGTAGGATAGAGGTAACCTAGGCTATCATTACTCAGACTCTGTCAACCTTATTTTTGGAGAGAGTCTCTCACTAGCTAGATAGGGTAGGCTGGCCGACCAGAGTGCCATGGGAATCCTCCTGTCTCAGCCTCCTCAGCACTGGGATTACAAGATGTGCCTCCACACCCAGCTTTTTATATGAGTCCTGGGGACCTGAATTCAGGCTCTCACACTTCTTCATCCACGGAGCCAGCTGCCCAGCCCCAAGGATGCTCCTGAACACCTCTGACCCTCATTTCACCTATCTGACAGGTGGGCCAGCTATTAGGTGTGAGCAGTTAGTATTGAGGGTTTCTACGGCCATGCATGGCACAGGGGGAAAGTCAGTACAGTGTGGTCCTGCACAGGGCAGAGAGTGAGCAGCTGCAGGCAGGCCTTCAGCTCCCTAGGGAGAAAGTGCTCAGTCATTCTGACTTCTGTCTCCTTTCTTAAAAAAATAGAGACAATGAAGTGGCCTCCTAAGAGAGCCGCCCACCCGTTGAATCCACACCACCGTATCAGGGCTCCTAGGCACTGTTGTGGTGGAGGTGGGGATGGGAGGGGAAGAGGGAAGATGGCTGAGGTTCAGGAGGGGAGCGTGTGGGAGAAGACAGGTGTGATGGCTTGCGGGAGGAACACAGAATGCACCTAGCTGGAGCAGAATGTGGCTTTCTATGAAGTCATGCAGCTCTCCAGGGCTGAGAAACAAATAAACCAAAAGCAACAAATAACCCAGAGAATGGTGCAGGGCGGGAGGGTGCAGAGACTGCACAGCTGCGCCAGAGTGCAGGGCAAACGGGAGTGCAGCGATGAGAAGGGGACCAGTACAGAGGGTCCAAAGCAGGGGTGGAGCGCCACCCGGTCCCCCACATGGGTTGGGAAGGCGGGATGTGGAGGTCACCGTTTGGGTGGGTCTTACTCAGGCCACGTGTACTCCTTAAGAACACAGCTTCCTTCTAGGACCTGGGACTCAGAGATCAGGGTCCCTGGAGCTCTGGCTTCTCAAACCAACAGGTAAGAGGTTTTTTACTAGGGAAACTGAAGAAAAATGAGACTGGAGTCCTCAGGCAGATGGAAGAATTTGGAATCAGAGAGTGGGGATAGGAGCTCTCCTTGGGGGGTTGAGCTGACTAGAAATCTGGGGATTATAGGGTCATCCCTAGGAGGGTCCCTGGCCACTTGAGAGCCATCAGCTCCCTTCAGTCTCTTGCACTGGAAAGAACAAAAGTTAAGCCTAGCTGAATTACACAGCTTCTAGCAATGTCAGAGTCTAAGGAGATCTCCCCACCAGAATAAAAGTCTATCTCCTTCACTCTCATGGGATGGAGAGGCCACAGCCTAGGACAGTCAGGACAGAGATGAGAGTCGCAAGCCCAGAACTTTCTATCCTGAAAACTGCCAGGGCCAGTGTGTATGCGCATGTGACTTCATGAGCAAGTATGCAGTCCTAGTCCCTGACTCCGAGCTCTGTGCCCAAGCCTAACCATCACCGCATGCTGCACACACACAAATCTGCCTCCTGTCTTGCAGTAGGAGCTCGGCCATCCGGCTGGCAGCTGGGAACCTTCCATCTTTGGTATCAAAGTTGGGCCTGGAAGTCACCCAACTGGGGTGTGAGCACAGCCCCAGGGCCGCACCAGGCTGGCTTCCTGATGAAGCCCTTGGGGGTTTAATCCTGGCCCATCCCTGCCTATCTGCCCGTGTCTCTGAGTCCATGTGTGTCACCTGCCACCCACAGGCAGCAGCTTGTAGGCCGCGCATTTCCTAGCCAGAGCCCCCTGGCCTTTCTCTCTCTCTCTCTCTCTCTCTCTCTCTCTCTCTCTCTCTCTCTCTCTCTCTCTCTCACACACACACACACACACACACACACACACACACAGAGCCATCTTTCTGCTCTTCACAGAAGACCCACACTGCTGCTAGGATCTCAGGGCTGGCAGAGGCAGGATTTAAAGCTGCCGGTCTTCCTGTGAGACCACTATCCCGTTCTTTCTGCCAACACCAGGCAGGTGCCCTGCACCTACCTCAGAGGGCTGGGCAGGGCCACTTCCCACCTCCTCTGCTCTGGAAGACCCTGGACAGCCTCCCAGATTCCAGCTTGAACTCTCTTGGACCTGATGAGTCTCAGGGCAGTCTATGGGTTCTGTCCCCACCCAGCCACACTGTGACAAGTCTGAAGATCCTACAATAAGATCCAGAACTTCCTTCTAGCAGGGTTTGCGGCTCAAGACCTTATGTGCAATAAAAACCTGCACCACAAAGATGTGGGCAGAGAAGTGTGGCCCTGTGTCACCATGGGGAACAGAAAGACAGAAGACGAACTGCAAGAGGCAAGCTTGGTTGATGTCAGAGAGATATACAGAGCGGAAAAGAGGTGGCGATGCTCTGTGTGCTGGCTAGTAGATATCAACTTAACACAAGGTAGAGTGATCGGTAAGGAAGGAGCCTCAGTTGAGAAAATGCCTCCATAAGATCGGGCTGCAGGCAAGCCTGTAGGGCATTTTCTTAATTAGTGATTGATGGTGGAGGGTCCTGGGCTGCTGGTCCTGGGATCTAAAAGAGAGCAGACTGAGCAAGCCACGAGGAGCAAGCCGGTAAGCAGCACTCCTCACACGGCCTCTGCATCAGCTCCTGCCTACAGGTTCCTGCTTGAGTTCCTGCCGTGACTTCTTTTAAGGATGAACTGGGTCTAATCCCTGGTGAAGGTGGAAGAAGTGTCAGAAGATATACACAGCAGGATTGTTCCTGTTGGCCAGAGAGGGACTCAAGAGTGTGAAGAGCATCGGGTGGCAGCATCAAAGGGCACGCATACTGTGGAGCATTATATGGAGGTGAAAAAGAAACAAACCACCCAGCCACAAGCACACTCCTGAAAACACCTGCTGGGCTGTCCCTCTGGTCAAAGTTCGGCAGCAGTAAGTACAAGTGTAGGACCGCTCGCTTCGGCAGTGCATATACTACAATTGGAACGATACAGAGATTAGTGTGGCCCCTTGCATTTGCATGAGGTGCAAATTCGTGAAGCATCCCATATTTTTTAGTGGACACTAGATGTAAAGCAAAGGGTACCCAGGCTACAGTCTCAGCTCGGAGAGGCTGGGTAACAAGGACCTTAAGAGGGATGCATGAATTTCCCAGGGAAGAGGAAACAGATGAGGTGTCCTGAGTAAACGGGGGCGGGGCAGGGGCGGGGAGTAGAGTGAAGGGGTTGGGGAGATGGGAGTGCAAGAGATCAGGATGGTCGAGATAGGGACGGGAGGAGGGGAGAGTAATGAAGGAGTTATCCTGATAGAGGGAGTCATTGTGGGGCTGGGGAGAAACCTGGTGCCAGGGAGACTCCCAGGAATCCACAGGGATGACCCCAGCTAAGACTCCGAGAAATGATGGAGGGGGTGGTGCCTGAACCGGCCTTCCCCTGTGATCAGATTGGTGACTGCCCCGATTGCCTTCATCCAATACCTGGTAGATGTAGATGCAGAGATCCTAAACCAGGCACTGGGCCGATCTCCAGGAGTCCAGTTGAAGAGAGGATGGAGGGATGATATGACCCAGCTGGCGGGGGGTGGGGGGGAGTCAGGATGATGATGGGAAAACCCACAAAGACAGCTGACCTGAGCTTGTGGGAGCTCACCAACTCTGGACAGACAGCTGGGGAGCCAACATGGGACTGACCTAGGCCCTCTGCATCTGGGTGACAGTGTGAAGCTTGGTCTTCTGTGGGGCTCCTGGCAGTGGGACCAGAACCTGTCCTTGACACATGGGCTGGCTCTTTGGAGCCTACTCCCTATGGTGGGATGCATTGTTCGGCCTTGATGCAGGGGGAAAAGCTTGGTCCTGCCTCAACTTGATATGCCACGCTTTGTTGGTTTGCGTGGGAGGCCTGACCCCATCTGAACGGAGCCAGAAGAGGAGTGGGTGGGAGAGGGTGGAGGGGAGGCGGGGTGGGGGAAACAGGAGGAGAGAAGGGAAGGGGAACTGTGGTTGCTATGTAAAATTTAAAAATGATGAATAAAAAAAGAAAAGAAGCTGGAAGGGGTAAGGGCCTCTGAAAGAATCAGGAAAGGTTTAGTGCGTCCAGCATGGTTTTGTAGACGATGCTGGGAAGGGACAGCTTGGTTCGGGAAGCCTTTATCAGTGATGGACTTGAAAAGAGACAGGAAGATATGAAAATAATAGCAATAGTGTTGGTAAAAATTTTATTATTAAATTTTTGATTTGGGCATTTAATCAGTTAGACACAAAATCAAGTGGAATCATTAGTCAAACAATGCCTTTAGATTCCACTATGAAATTAAGTGAAATCTTTTTTTCTTGTATCAATAAATAACCAAAAGAAAGAGAGAGAGAAAATAAATGTAAAACTGCGTGAGGATAAAGAATCACAAAATTAAGGAAGGGGGAAGGACTCGATGTGGCTTTCTTCATTGACCCAGAGGCTGTGGGGAAGGTTCCCAGCTTGGGGGCTGCTGGGAGATGGCTTAGCCGGTAAAGTACCACACATGCATGGGAATCCAGTTCAGACCTCAGAACTCATCCATAAAGTCCTGAGGGAGGAAGGGGGTGGAGACAAGTACCCCCCCCCCCCCCCCCCCCCGCCACCACCACCCTGCGCTCACTGGCCAGAGAGTCCAGGCAAGTCAGTGAGTTCCAGGTTCAGCAAGAGACCCTGTCTCTAAAGGTGGACAGAAGAAGGCATGGGACGGTCCCTGGCCTCCACCCTCATTCACGCATGCGCACGCATACCATACGTAGACATGAATAAGATCTACAATGACAGAATAACTCCTACAATTCTAGCACTCGGGAGGCCGATGCAGGGGGATTACAAGTTTGAGGCCAGCCTGCGCTACATAGGGAACCCATGCTGTGTCCCTTTCCAGATGTTACAATGGCAAATTCTGTTCTGAGGACTTCAGCAGAATCCAAAGTCAAAAGACAAGCAGAGCAGAGAGGGACGGAAGCCGCTGCGGTGTGCTTGCGCGGGAAGCCTCGGGGGTGTGAGAAGCCACCTGGGAGGGATCTCCACTGTGTTATTCTTTATACCTTTGGTCAGAGTAAATATTTTATAATTAGTGAAATATTTATTAGGGATTCCTTAAATATTTGAGATGTCTTGAATATTTTATAATAAATTTTAAAACGTTTTGAAAAGGAGAAGCCTCTGGTGTCGGACTGAGTTCCCCGTCCACGGAAGTGTGCAAAGACAAGGACAGACTGCCCTCAGTGGGGCCGTGAGCCTCAGAGGGATGTGAGTTCAAACACTGGTTCGTGGGGTCCTGCTGAGGTGGGTACGCAGTGGGGATCAGGTGTCTGTCTGTCTGTCTGTCTGTCTGTCTGTCTGTCTGTCTCCAGCTCTGACTAAGGGCCCTCCTAGAGAAAATGCAGTTTCCCCTCATTCTAAGGACCAGGCTGGGCTCTGGGCAGCCGGGGACAGGAGCTTGGTCCATCTCTTTGTCTCCATTAGGACAAACTCCATCAGCTGCCAAGGGATGGAGCCGGCCACACAGCACAGCACAGCACAACACAGCAGAACCATGGGTTCCGGGAGGCTGCACACCCCTTTCCACCCCTTTCAGCTTTCCCCAGGTTGTCACACATCTCTTCAGCCACCCAGGAGCCACCTCAGCCTCTGCAATCACTGGTTTCAGCCAAGAGGGGGTAAGGCACTTCCCTGGAGACACACAGTCAGATCAGGATAGAAACAGTAAAACTCAAGTCTCGGCCCCTCTCTAGGGTGTTTTCTAACCCTTCCTAATGACATGGGGCCTGGAGACAGCTCCTTGGCAAGTGGATTTCCCCTTGCTCTGTCACCAAGACTTGGAGGGGTTGGTGGCTTGGGCAGATGATAGAGCAGAGAGTCAGAACTCAGACTTTTCTGGAACCCTCAAGTGGCTGTCCTTAGCTTTATTATTATTTGTGTGTTCATGCACAAATGCATGCATAGTTGCATGTGTGAGGGAGAGAACATGTGTGCCATCACACACATGTTGGGGTCAGAGGACAACTTCAGGTGTCAGTCCTTGCCTTCCACTTTGTTCAAGGCAGGGTGTCTTTTTCGTCCCTGAACACGCCAGGCTAGCTGGCCCATGAGCCTTCTGTCTCTGCCTCCCATCTCCCCATAGGAGCGCAGGGAGTATAGACGTGCACCCCTGCATTTGATATGGGTGGAATTCGAACTCAGTCACTTTGCTTGCACAGCAAGCATTTTAGCTGCTGAGCCTCTCTCATTAACTTGAACGTTGCCTAAGGTTTTGGAACCTCAACCAGAGCATGAGCAGAGCCCTCCCTAGCTGACCCCGCATCCTATGCAATGATTAATGGACCTCCTTCTGGTCAAACTTGCTGTGTGGACAGTGGATGCAACCCCCTCTCAGGTGCCCTTTCTTTCCTAAGAATATTGGTTTATTCTTGTTTGGGCACTCCTAGCAAGAGAGGGCTTCTTGAAAGGGGCCACAGAGAGCCTTGAAAATGATGCTGTGCAGGCTCCTAAGGTGCTCGTGTGTCTGTTTGCTTCTACCAGGTCCCAAGATCCAGGACATCCATGGAGAATCTATGCCCAAGAATTCTGGTTGGCTGCCAGCTTCTATTCTCATCATATCCTTTAAACTCGAGGGCTAGTGAGATGGAACAGGAGGCAAAGGGAATTCCTGCCACGTCTGACCACCTGAGTGGGAGAGAACAGACTCCAGCAAGGTGTGTGTGTGTCTCTGTGTGTGTATGTGTGTGTATATGTGTGTGTATGTATGTGTATGTATGTGTGTCTGTATGTATGTGTGTCTCTGTGTGTATGTGTGTGTATATGTGAGTGTATGTGTGTCTATGTGTGTCTGTGTATGTATGTGTGAATGTGTGTATGTGTGTATATGCGTGTGTATGTGTGTGTATGATGTGCGTGTGTATGTGTGAGTGTGTATACGTGTATGTGTGTGTGTATCCAGCTAGGATGCAGATGCAGTGGAAGGAGCTAAAGCCACTACTTTGGCCCCAGACAAAGAAGTCACAGGAGGAGATGCCTGCCCTACCTGCCCTGGCCACCAAACTCTGAGCCCTTATGTGTAGGATGCAAATATTTCTTATTTACTGAGTTTTGGTTCCTTCTCTCGTCTCAATGCAGAGGGAAACCTTCTTTCTTAGGGGATCCAGTTACTGGGGAGGGGCTCAGCAGGAGCATGGAGGTGTCTGGAGGGAGGAGGATGGAGAGATTGGAACACATCTCTACTCTTCAGCTTGTGTCTGCCACACCTGGTCCCTCCTCTCACCGCCTCCCTCCACATCTCCCTCACGGCCCACCCTGGTGAACCTCTTTGGTTCATCCACACGCTCCGGAGATTGCACCCATGGACCGTACCTCGGAAGCTGAGCCTCAGGCTCCCCACACCCTCCACTGAGTGCAGTCAGCCTGGAGCTGCAGCCCTACTGGGTGTTTGAAAACCAAGCAGCCATGAACGCCTGTGATCTCGGTGCAGCAAGTAGATTGCTGGACCAGAGAGACGGACATCCGTGCTGGAGTCTGGGCAGAGGCCAGCTCCTCTCTGTATGTGTCCTCAGAGCCATGGCACCGTGAGTCACTCGGGCAGCCCGACAGGAGAGCTCAGGCAGAAGGCACCAAGCAAATGCTCCCTTCTGCAGGATGCTCCCCAGCTCTGGGCCATGTGTCCCCACATCACGGCTCTGACGACAGCCTCTGGCTCTGTGTCCTCAGCCTGATGTCACTCAGATCACTCTGCGGATGACTCCAGCCCCCTCTCCATCTTCATCATGCCTGCCCCTCCCCTGCAGCTCCATCACAGCTCACAGTGATGCCCGGAGGCATGCTGGGATGGTAGGGGTGATGCAGGGAACAGGGGCACAGACATTGGGAAATATGGGTTACAGCAGTTCATGTACATTGGCAAACTTAGCCTGGCTGGCAGGTGAGTGAACTCAGCTGCCTTCCTGGTACCAAGAAATAGATGTATCTACAAGATTCCTTTGCCTCTCTTACACTCCCCTTCTTTCCTGCCTGAAACCCAGAAGCAATGGCTGGAGGTACAGCAGCCCGTCGTAAGACCATGAGGACAAATGCTCATGATGACAGAACAGGAACCGGAACGGCTGAGTTTTCAGGACGGCGTCCCATCACCACACTCTTCACATAAGAAAGAGGAGCCCTGTGTGGGGTTCAGCCCTACAGTGCGGGTCTTGGGTTTACACACTCTAACTGGCACAGCATAAAAGAATGCTGATCTGTTTTACTAGGGAGTGGCTACCAATTCAGATTCCCTGCAAATGCTTCCGACTCTTAGATGGAAAGTCTCAGGCCAGGACTTCTAGGTCTTAATCTCCTCTCTCTCTCTCTCTCTCTTTTCTCTCTCTCTCTCTTTAATAAAGCAATAGCAAGCTTTGGGCTCTGAGCATCCCTGGGGCTACAGCACCCAATGAGAATTTAATAACATTGTTTTCTTTCCATTGAATTTATTTTTATGATTATGAATTCTATTTATGGCCGGAGAGACCTGTTTTCCATTTGTGTGGTGCTGTAAAACTTCCCTTTATATAAATGTATTTAAGTTTTTAAAAAGCGGATTGATTTAGAGAGAAGCTGTAAAGGGTGTCGTGGCAGGAGAGGTGGGGCCCGTGAAGGGCACAATGGTGGGGTGTCTGAGCCCATTGCACTGCCCTTGGATTGTTGAATCACCTGGGGGAAAGTCCAGGGCAAGGCCATGAAGGTCACAGCCGTCTGCTGCCCTCTGGGAACATAGTCCTGATGCCCAGGGGCCAGTCCAGCCCCATTGCTCCGGGGAGTTTCTAGAAAGCCAATCTCAGAGTCATGGGTTGGACAATTTGGGGCTTGGTGGGGGCAGGAGTCTGGTCACCCCAGCCTTCTTCAAGCCGCTCTACCCGCCTGTGGCAACACTTCAAAAGCAGGGACTCCGGGAGCCGCCTGACCTTTCGCTAATTAGCTGGAGCTGTTTGCTACATGGTCTCCAGCCCTTCCCTAGACAGCGGCTCAACAGGCCAACATGGCTGCTGTCAACCCCTGTCGCCCTGGGGCACATAAACAGTTTTGTGCTGGAGAACAGCAGAGCGCAGCAAGCTAGGCTTCTGCAGCTTAGGGAGGGAAGGCAGGATCACTGGCTCTGGACAAGTCAGCAGATGCTACCTGGATAACATCACTGCTGGAGAGACACTGGAAGAGAGGTAGAGGAGGGGGAGGGTCCTTCACAGAGGGTCTGGGCTCCGCCACACCAGCTCCAGGGTGTTCTAACCACAGCCATCACCACAGCCACCAGACAAGCTCAATCCCTGCTCATGGACACGGAATCCAGCCAAGGACTACATAACACGGAGGGGCCTTTCTGAACTTTTAATAGTGACTTCCAGGAAAGAGGCTTCTAGGGATGGAGTCCCTGTACTAGGAACAAGAGAAAAGCAGGGACGGGGAAGATGGAAAAGTGGCAGAGCCTAGAACAACTAGGTGTAAGGGATCTTGGAGAACAGAGGCATGGCTCAGTGGTAGAGCCCCGCCTAGAATCCCCCAGTGAAGGGCTGGGGTGTGGCTCAGGGGTAGAGCACCTGCCTAGAATCCCCAGTGAGGGGCTGGGGTGTGGCTCAGTGGTAGAGCACCTGCCTAGAATCCCCCAGTGAGGGGCTGGGGTGTGGCTCAGTGGTAGAGCACCCGCCTAGACTCCCCCAGTGAGGGGCTGGGGTGTGGCTCAGTGGTAGAGCCCCTGCCTAGAATCCCCCAGTGAGGGGCTGGGGCGTGGCTCAGGGGGAGCATGCTGACCTAGTGTGCAGGAGTTCCTCAGTTCCATCCTGAACTCCTCCAGATTATAACTCAGTGCCCGCAACTGAGAAACAATGTCCCGCCCCTGGGTTCCTGAGGAAGCCCAGTGGAGCATATGTGTGCCTCCTTCAGACCTGCAGGAGCCTGGAGGCCATCTGCTCTGCCACCTGCCTTTCCAGGTAGTTGTCTGGGAGCCGTACCATCCTCCATTCAGTCAGCAAACACCCATTCAGGGCCTGTGTCTGCCAGGTCCAGGAGGATGCATTTTAATATATGAAATGTCAAGCCTGGGGCACAAGAAGAGGGAAGGAAAGGGGATGGGCCTAAAGGAGACCCTTAGAAGGGCAGGGGTGGGCACATCTCCAGGTAGGGGTGCTGTGCGCTTAGCGCAGGCGTTCTGCTTCTCAGTTTCTCGATTGGCTACTTTCCCCTAAGGCGATCATCCATGCTCACTCCCCCATGTGGGTCTTACTCACCGTGTCAGGGGGTCTCGGGGTCTGTGTTGTTCGAGCATCTGCCCCCTCCTCTCTCTATGTGGCACAGCAGAGACCGGGTGTCTGCTGTCTGGCTTCCTGAATCCCAGGCTCTATGAAGGCATCACCATCCCTAACTCCTCCTCCAAGAGGCCTCCTGGGCCACCTTCCTGAGAGGTCTGGTGGCCCTCTGGCCTCCAGCAGAGAAAAGCACCATATGGCCCATCTCAACCCCATGTGACACAGGAGAACACCTCACAAATTTCCAAATGCCTTCCTACTGTAGTTTGGTAACTCAAAAAGTAGACTTCTTCAAAGTTCAAATGCAGCAGGCAAGCAGCCTCTGGAGAAAAACCCCACTCAAAAGTCAGAGAACAGCCTTGGGTCCCAACAGCACCTCCTATTGGTCATCTGTGGTATTACAGCCCTGCTCCACTGTACAAGGCAGAAAACTAACAGACTGGCATAGAGCCCAGAAAGGAGGACTCCAAGACCTGTTGTTCCAAGAGGGCATACCTCAATGATCTTGCCCAGCCTCTACCACCTATAGGTGGAATTATGCTCAAAACAGCACCTGGGTAGTAGCAGAAGCATTTGCTCATGGCAGAAGCCCCATCCTACTTTCCACCAGGGTTCAACCTATATCTGTGGTGCCAGGTCCTGCCAGCTCCTGGCTGCCTCTTGCAGTCCTACGCATCCCCTGTGGCTTCTGTCTGCTAACAAGGGACAGAGCTTCTACATGGGACTGCATGAGCAAGGCATGTATCTATCCAATGTCTGGCTCTACCTCCATCTCCATAAGAGACTGACCATGCAAAGACCACCACCACCCCTAGCTACCCTTCCCTCCATCCCCTGGGCACAGGATGCTTGGAGCTAGTCAGGGATCATGACTTGAGGAAACTAAATCAGGAGAATGAAATCTTGGCTCAAGGGCAGCCCTGTTGCTGAACTAACCAGTCTTGGGGAAGGTGGCCACTAATGGGGCTCTACAAGTACCCAGATCACCTCATTTATGCATGTGTGCATTCAACAGTTCATGCATGGATTCATTCACTTGTTCATTCATCCATTCATGCATTGATTCATTCATCCAGGCATTCATCCATCCATTCATCCATCCATGCATCCATCCATCCGTCCGTCCGTCTGTCCGTGCATCCATCCATTCATCCGTCCATCCATTCATCCATCCATCCATTCAACACATCAGCCTTAGTCTCTGAGCATCAAGAAAATATATAGATTTCCTGGTAGCTACGTCATTCATCCTTCTCATTCAGTCTGAAGGCCCTGTAGCTGAGAAGAGGAATAAATAGCATCTCCCAGTGTCATGCACCTCAGAAGATCCTGAGGCCGAGGACTTGGAAAGCAAAGGGTTTTATGGGGGTGGCGAGGTGGCTCTGGGATACTTGTGCCCCTGGAAGGCTGGCAGAGCTGGAGGATGGCTGAATCTGTAGCCTGTACTCCCAACTGCATTTCCCAGGCTGGCAGGGAATGTTAAAGGCGACAAGGAACCTGTCGCTGGAGGACTCTGTGTGTGTGTGTGTGTGTGTGTGTGTGTGTGTGTGTGTGTGTGTAAATAGAGTGAGTGGCAGTAATTACCTAAAATTGTGGGTTAGGAGCGGATGTACATAACCAAAAAATACACGGGGAAGTGGGGGGGAGCACTCATCAATTAGAACTAATTACTTAACAGCTAATTCAAATAATAATGGACTGTATTTGAATATGCTAACGAGGCCAAACCTGCCTCTGTAAAGGTAAATGGAACAAGAATAGCAGGAGGCCTCAGGCTGAGATGAAACCCAGGGAAAGCAGTCATTGTTCCTTCTGCAGGCCCGGCCCTGGCCACCACCTACACTCCATCTCCAGGACTGGTCAAGGTCCCTGCTCTGGGCCACCTGTCAACCCCAGGCAGCCCCAGCTTCTAGCACTTGGCAGAGTCCTGACTGCAGCGATGCCCGGGGGAGAAGCGAGAGTGCATGCCCGGTTAGCCACACAACAGGCCTGAGACAGGAGAGAAAACTGAGTTCTGAGGACAACCCGTGGTCTGCCAAAGACACCAACCCAGGGCAGGGCCAGGGCACAGTTTCTGCCACCATCAGACTTCGCAGCAAAGCTGTCCAAGACAGACCGCTGCACCAGCCAGCGCCACCGCAAACACTGAGTGGACGTCAGGGGACTGGGGGCAAGGGTCCTGTTGTCCTACTGAGCCAGTTCTGTGTTCTCCATCTAGTGCTGTGTGCTGCCACACCCAAGTCAAGGCAGTTGCCAGGAGTCTGTCACGTAGCATGAGTACAGGCATGCACATGCGATTGCACATATGTATATGCATGTGTGTGCACACACCTGAATACAAACAGAAGTCAGTGTGGGCTTCAGGCCCGCTCAGTGGCCCTCTGGAGATGTGGTCTCTCAGGTACATGAGCCCAACAGGCTCCCAGGTGATAAAAGGCTTTAGTTGGCCCTTCACAGGTATCTGAGTGACAGCAGATGACAGATTGGTGGTTCTGCTGGAGGACACACTTACACACTCACTCACACACTCACTCACACACAGCAGGAGGCATGCCACCAGGCCTGCTTGTGGCTGAGATCTGGACGCCTAGGACTGAGAGCTGCTTCGAGCTGGATTAGGGAACAGAGCTCACAGGAAAGATCCTGCAGGCTCACAAGAGTGTGGTGGCATTCAAGTGACATCCCTGGCTGGTGAGACTTCAATAAGCCCCTGAATTGAAATTTCTCACTTGGGTCTACCTAGGAGCCTCAGCCATCACCTAGGCTGCAGGATCTGAACTCGGGACCCACTTTGGAAACGTATATATTGTCTATGATGCTGGGGAAAAGAGAGTCAGACCAAATTCAGAGACTCCAAGGTCTGAACTGAGAGTTGGATACTTCATTAGAGTTGCAATGGGCCAGTTAGTGTCTGGGGCCATTACACAGGGAGGTAAACTGAGGCTCTGATGCCAGATCTCCCAGTTGGCTGGTGGGAAAAGGGTATGAGATTCCTCTACAGAGGGGTATCTTTGGGAAAGCCATGGCCTCTGGGTCAGTGCACTGGCCAGGGCAGGTGGGTTCCCTGGGTTCCAACTATCTCAGATGGGGGCTCCCCCAGTGTTCCCGGGATAAGGGCTAACTTGATCGACTTGCAAATGTCCAGGGAAGAGGGGTGGGAAAAACCAACAGCGCCCAGAGTTGACATTTGCATTTCAAACACTTATATCAGCAAAACAAATAACAGTAATTATACCATTTGCATATTTGTGCCAGGATTGTTTAGCATGGGGGGAGGAGGGGCGCCTGCTGATGCCAGCAGTCCAGCCTCCTGCACAGCTGTTCTGCCCGCCACTGCCTGCCTGCCACCCCCTGTCCCCAAGACCACACCTCGGGTTCCCTGCAGGGAGGGGAATGACCACCAATACCTGACCCCTTGACCCCAGGCCAAGCACCAGCTCCTCACCCCATCCTCTGCCCTGTGCTCACACCACTGAGACCTCTCTGTCCCCTACAGTGTGTCTCTCTCCTCGCTCAGAGTGCCCCACGTCAGGGCCACCAGCCTGGGAGACTCAGAACCGGCTGTCTCTCCAGCTGACATCCCGCCCCAGCCCAGTTTGGAGGGGAGGGCATCTTCACCCCCACCCTGAAAGGAACTGACAACTCCAGGCCACTGAGGACCTTAAGCTTTCCCTGGGTGGGGCTGCCAGTCCTCCTGTGCAGTACAGGCAGCCCAGGCCCATAAAGGATGACCCACGCAAGCCCCTGCCTTCCACTGAGTGCTGGACATGCAGGTCAGGGCGCCAGGCATTGCACAGAACTTGAGGGGGAGAGCCATGGTGGCCTCCAACTGGGAAGGGAAAGGGCCGAGGTACTGACCCCACTCCCATCCCAATTCCAACCCCAAGTTATGCTCAGTAGGATCCCAAGCATGTCCCCAAGGCTGTGCAGGCAGGTCTTCCCAGACACCCTGGGAGAGCAGGAGCCCAGCTTTAGGAACCCGTCTGTGATCATGCTTCTGCGGCACGCGAGTCTCCATTACTCTAGGTGCATCGCTCACAGGGACATGGGTGGAGCCAGCTGCCCACTCCTGCCCCCTCACCCAGGGTTCAGGCTATGACAACTCAAGTTTCAAGTCCAGCCAATGATGGAAGGGTCCCCTTGGTCAGGTGCTGGCTGCAGCTACCCACAGTTGAGAGATCTTCTCCCAGAGGCCCTCGGGCCACAGGTCTCACCCAACACAGCACAAACATCCTGCCACTACAGAGAGCGGGGAGCTGAGGAGATCGGCGCACAAATGGAGCAGGAGTTAGTTGAGCCGAGGAGCTGCGCCAAGGTGGACAGAACAGAAGAGTGACCACAGGGGTGGAGTGAGGGGTGGGAACTGTCTGGAGACCAACAGAAAACCAGAGGAAGGCTAGAAGGCCAGGCTTGGTGGGAATAAGACATCCGGACCCAGCTAATTCCCAGGCCCAGCTTGGCACCTGAGTGTGAGCATGGTGTGTGTGTGTAAGAGACACTGTGTCCATGGCCAGTGCCTGTCTACTATATGACTGTGCACTCGGAGGCTCTGACTACATGTATAAGTGTGTGATGGTGTGTAAGTGTGCACTTACAAACATATGTGTTCTTTCCCCTGTCTGTGTCTGTGTAAGACCATGTGTACTCAGAGGTAAGGTTGCATGCGTGTGTGTATAGTACATCTGTGTGTATACTGCAGGCTTTCTTGGGTGGCCTTTTATTTAGGTCAGGGCTGAGTGGACAAGGGACTAGGAGTTGGCCTGCAACTCCCTCCCCATCTCCCAGAACGGGGCGCAGACCAGAGTTGGACAGAAAGCTGACCCTATTCACCAACACATTGTCTTCTCCTGTCCCCATCACAGTGGACCCTGGTCACCGCCCTCAAATGGACACACTCCCCTGAACAAAGATCTTAATGAGGATAACAAGTGTGGGTGCTATCCCATTAGAGGGTGTTCCCACGGCCATGCACCTCTCACTGACCGGGACTATCATTGTGGGGTGTCCTGTGGACCCATTCCCCCATGCCCTCTGTGTGTTTCACATGCAGAAACTCAGACCTGGGATTTGAAATGAGCCCGCCTGGTCCCTGTCTGCTTACAGGGCACACCCCAGCACTCCAGCTCCTTGTGACAGCTCTTAAAAGTCTTGAAGACCTTTAATTTATTCCTTGATTGTATGTGCATGCACAAGCATATGCAGGTTTGCACTACATGTAGAGAGGTGTCTATGCATATGTGCGCACACACATGTATACATGTGTGTGTGGAGGCTGAGGTCAACCTTGCGTGCTGTTCCTCGGGTGCCATCCACATTGGATTTTGAAATAGTGTCTCTCATTAACCTGGAACCTCACTACGTGGGACTGGCTAGCTGGTTAGCGAGTCCCAGAGATCCTCCTGCCTCTGCCTCCCCAGTGCTGGGGTTACAGTGTGCACTGTAGTTAGTGTCTGGCTTTTTAGGTAGAGTGCTGGGGATTGAACTCAGACCCTCACATTTGTGCAAAAAAGCACTTTACCCCCAGAGCCATCTCCCCAACCCCTGTTTTGTGTTTTGAAACAGGATCTTGCTCTGTAGCCCAGGCTAGCCTCAAATTCCCCATCCTCCTACTTCTACTTACAAGACCTGGGGTGATTGGTGTGTAGAACCATGCCCATTTTAGAGAGAAGAAACTGAGCCAGGATCCCACAGCCTGAGGCTGAGCTGGATTGAATGTTTTGCTTTCATCTTAAACCCAGGCAGAGGCAGCGGCTAGAACGGTCCCTATGGTAATCAGGGCTGCATGGTCTGGGCCCTGAGCTGCCTGCGCAGCGTGCCACCTCCTTCCTTCCTTCAATCTCTCCCAGCTCAGCACAGACACGGAAAGCCAGACCCCAGAGACTCCCAGGTGCAAACGAGGCCCCTTCCCCCGGTAGACTCCAAGCTGCAATTAACCCCTCACCCTACCCACACCCACAGCCCCACAAATTCCAGATGGAGTAAACCGTTAAATGTGAAATATTAAGCCATAAAGAAAAAAAGCTGGGTGGAAACACAGCACAATCCTTATGAGGTCTCAGGAGAGACGCCGGCTTTCCAAGCTCAGGAGGAGTGGAATAAATTGTAAAGGGGGAGAGAAGCACGTTTGGCCGAATAAAAATCAGAAAAAGGTACATAAAAAAATAACAAAAAATGAAACTCTCTGTGGTACAGAGAGGAACTGTCTGTGATGCATTTGGCAGAGGTGGGGCAACACCCACTCATACCAGCACTGAAGCCCAACAATGCACGGACACTTGGGCAAAGAATCAGACTCAAAGAGGGAAAAGAAGATGGCTAACACATATACAGGTTTGTTCAGCCCTGTGCCTCAGGGAAACACATTTTGTAAGAATTTTGGTGTGTAGCCGGGCGGTGGTGGCGCACGCCTTTAATCCCAGCACTCGGGAGGCAAAGGCAGGCGGATCTCTGAGTTCGAGGCCAGCCTGGTCTACAAGAGCTAGTTCCAGGACAGGCTCTAGAAACTACAGGGAAACCCTGCCTCGAAAAAAAAAAAAAAAAGAAAAAAAATTTTGGTGTGTGTGTGTGTGCGTGTGCGTGTGCCCGTGCGTGTGTGTGAGCGCACACGTGTGCACACGCATGCGTGCACGCATAGAGCCCAAGGAGACCAGAAGGGTCCCCTGGAAATGAGATTTTGCATGAGTTGCTCCATGTTGTGCCATCTGAACTCAGGTTCTTCTCAAGAGCATCAAGTGCTCTTAGTCACCAAGCCATATTTCCAGTTCCAGAAACACATATTTTAATAATATTTTAATGAAATAAGATGAAATTCGACTTGTGCTCACCAAATAAGGCTTGATGTACATAGCAAACAAAAAAAAAACCCTAAGTTAAGGCTAAAACTTAGTGCCTGGCAAAGCTCATTAGACCGTGGTAGACTGGACCAAGCGCTTCTGCAAAATCATTCTGAATCCAAATTAGAAGCCTTTAAAGTGTGCCTAGCTTCAGTTGGAAGGCTGAGGCAGAAGGATTGTGAGTTCCAGGCCAGCAAAAATGTATAATGAGGTCCTGGCTCCCAAGAACAAAGGAAACCATGACCGGCTCTCAGCAGAGAGCACACCTCACGGTGAAGTTTCTCTGAAATCAAGAAAAAAAAGCAGGGACATTTCTATTTGACATGTTCCCAGTGACTTCAGCCACCGCAACAAGGCAAGAAAAAGAAATGGCAATTCTAAGGTTCAGAAAGGAAGACATTTTCCAAGGATATGACTATGCATATAGAAGCCAAAATTATGTGTGAATTACATTAATAATAGGTGTCCAGTCAAGTGGTAGGTGTAAAATCCACATACAACTGTATACCGGATGTCTATGTGTTTACAGCAAAAAGCAGATTACCAAAACAACTTCTACTCTCTCAGAGAACCTGAGGCAGGCTCCAAGCACCCAGGCAGCGTACAAACATTTGCAACTCCCACCACACAGTTGACATCCTCTGCTGGACTCACTCACACTTACACACATATGCATGCACGTGTGAGTGCACGTGCCTACACACACACACACACAGAGTATAGAGAATTTACCTTTACTTTTTAAATTAACCTTCTCCAGCTAGATCCATAGGTGCAACCAGATTCCAGTCAAAATGCCAGTAGATTCTTTTTCTCTTTGTAGAACTTGACCAATGGGTTCAAAGATTTGCGTGGAAAAGGCATGGCTGGGAGACCAAGGCTCCATGGGGGCTGTACAGAAAACTGCCTATGGAGCTATGGTGACTGGCATCATGTGGGACTAACACAAGTTTAGATGAGCATTCCTACCCGCCCACAGAGTAGGTGGCACACCTAGAGATGCGTCTACCCTTGGATGAGTGATAACAAGCCAACAGGGAAAGGTGACAGCCTTCCGTCAGATCTCTAAACGCAAACACTGTGAACTTGAGTTACCTCTTCCCGTCACACTTCCAACCACTCCAGCCTGGTCCATTGTGCTGGCGATTGTCATGTGCTGTGTGAGCTCAATGAGAAGCTGGCTCTGGGGTGGGTTCACCCACCCCTTTTCATATCCACCCGTGTTTGTCTCAGGGTGTTCCCCACAGTCTGATGGCGGGCTGCCCCCTTAACTCTGGGACCTGGAGAGAAGAGTGACCAAAGGGCTGGAGGAGAAGAAGGTCACATCCTTGAAACAGCTGGAAGGGTAAGCATAATTCCAGAGGTCGCTATCCCGTGATGGGAAAGCACCTGAAGGCGGGGAAAGAGAAACCGGAAGTCCAGCCGAGGAGAGAAAGCTCAGTCATCGCTTCAGCTGCCTGCCTCAACTTCCCTAGGCCATTTCTGCAGGGTGTTCACAAACCCGTGGTTTGACGATGATGTGTCTATCTCTCTGTGTCTCTGTCTGTCTGTCTCTGTCTCTTTATGTCTCTGTCTCTGTGTTTTTTCTCTGTCTGTCTCTCTCTCTCTGGCATCTGTCTCTCCATCCACTCAGCATCTACTGCTTACTACTTATTCATTTGCTTCGGTTTCTTGTATGCTTAATGAAGCCAATCACTCAAAACTGAGAGCATGGCTGTGTGAGACGAGTCTCCGAACCATACAAAACGTGTGGAAAGAGAACTGTGTATCAGATGACATAGTCATATACTTTATATATTATGTTATGTTTGAAAATACACTAATAATGTGGTGACAGGGGAGAGTTCCTTTCCACCCACACATTTATAAACTAATAAATATCACTGCTAAAAAATGAGGAACTTCTGCTCCTAAAAATAGCCCATATGCTGAGCATGGGGAGCAGGCCTGCAAGCGTAGATATGGGAGGTTGATACAGGAGAACCACAGCTTCCGGGGCTGCTTGGGCTACAGAGTGAACATGGGTGACCTGGGCCACCCATAGTGAGATCCTGCTTCAAAATAAAAAAAAGTGAAAAGATGTAGCTCAGTGGTAGAGCCCCTGCCTAGAATCCCCCAGTGAGGGGCTGAGGTGTGGCTCAGTGGTAGAGACCTTGCCTAGAATCCTCCAGTGAGGAGCTGGGGTGTGGCTCAGTGGTAGAGCCCCTGCCTAGAATCCCCCAGTGAGGGGCTGGGGTGTGGCTCAGTGGTAGAGCACCTGCCTAGAATCCCCCAGTGAGGGGCTGGGGTGTGGTTCAGTGGTAGAGCCCCTGCCTAGAATCCCCCAGTGAGGAGCTGGGGTGTGACTCAGTGGCAGAGCCCCTGCCTAGAATCCCCAGTGAGGGGCTGGGGTGTGGCTCAGTGGTAGAGCCCCTGCCTAGAATCCCCAGTGAGGGGCTGGGGTGTGGCTCAGTGGTAGAGCCCCTGCCTAGAATCCCCCAGTGAGGGGCTGGGGTGTGGCTCAGTGGTAGAGCCCCTGCCTAGAATCCCCCAGTGAGGGGCTGGGGTGTGGCTCAGTGGTAGAGCACCTGCCTAGAATCCCCCAGTGAGGGGCTGGGGTGTGGCTCAGTGGTAGAGCACCTGCCTAGAATCCCCAGTGAGGGGCTGGGGTGTGGCTCAGTGGTAGAGCCCCTGCCTAGAATCCCCAGTGAGGGGCTGGGGTGTGGCTCAGTGGTAGAGCCCCTGCCTAGAATCCCCCAGTGAGGGGCTGAGGTGTGGCTCAGTGGTAGAGACCTTGCCTAGAATCCTCCAGTGAGGAGCTGGGGTGTGGCTCAGTGGTAGAGCCCCTGCCTAGAATCCCCCAGTGAGGGGCTGAGGTGTGGCTCAGTGGTAGAGACCTTGCCTAGAATCCTCCAGTGAGGAGCTGGGGTGTGGCTCAGTGGTAGAGCCCCTGCCTAGAATCCCCCAGTGAGGGGCTGGGGTGTGGCTCAGTGGTAGAGCACCTGCCTAGAATCCCCCAGTGAGGGGCTGGGGTGTGGTTCAGTGGTAGAGCCCCTGCCTAGAATCCCCCAGTGAGGAGCTGGGGTGTGACTCAGTGGCAGAGCCCCTGCCTAGAATCCCCAGTGAGGGGCTGGGGTGTGGCTCAGTGGTAGAGCCCCTGCCTAGAATCCCCAGTGAGGGGCTGGGGTGTGGCTCAGTGGTAGAGCCCCTGCCTAGAATCCCCCAGTGAGGGGCTGGGGTGTGGCTCAGTGGTAGAGCCCCTGCCTAGAATCCCCCAGTGAGGGGCTGGGGTGTGGCTCAGTGGTAGAGCACCTGCCTAGAATCCCCCAGTGAGGGGCTGGGGTGTGGCTCAGTGGTAGAGCACCTGCCTAGAATCCCCAGTGAGGGGCTGGGGTGTGACTCAGTGGTAGATCACCTGTCTAGAATCCCCCAGTGAGGGGCTGGGGTGTGGCTCAGTGGTAGAGCCCCTGCCTAGAATCCCCCAGTGAGGGGCTGGGGTGTGGCTCAGCGACAGAGCACTTCTCTGGCATGCACGATGCTCCAGATTTAATTATTAGTGTATAAATAATCAGTAACTACGTCCTATGCCAAGCATGGTGGCACAGGTCTGTGTTCCCAGCCTGGGGAAACTGAGACGGGAGGATTGTGCTTTCACAGCCAGCTTGTGCTATCAAATCCTCCAAAATGAGAAGTAAAAACAAAAACAAAACATAGGCCACACACAGCATCTTAGGAGGTCACTGCCACTGTCCTGTGTCATCCGAGGCAAAGATCCTTCTTTCAGAATCAGAAAGAAATCTGGCAAATTGATTAGGAAAACACGGGAAGCTCGGCTGTGAAATGAACAGATATTTGTAAAAGGCATTCATTTCACAGATGAGGAAAGACAAGTGGTCATAAGCCCCGCCCCTGATGCTCAGTCCCAGGGTGCCTCAGGGAGATTAGGATGAAATTTCGGTCCAGCACCGTGACACGCCCACCAGCTGGGCAAGCTTCCATCTGCTTGTGTCTGACAGTGGGAGGACATGGTGCCCAAGGAGCATACGCTGCCACACTGGGATGCTAGAGGGCCGCTGCGTGGGAAGCAGTCTGGCACGGAGTCGCATGTGTCAGAGCCGGCGATTTCTCTCCAGCGTGTGAGCCTTTGAAAAACTTTAAATGTGTGACATACGTCTTATAGAAGGAGCGCTCGCCATCAAACTGCACAGCCCCCATCTGCTCCGACAATAGATTCTTCTCTGGCAGTTAAGACCAACGAATACTCGCCACGGCAGAAGGCAGTGAATCGTCACAAGGAATCCTGACCCCAAATTTAAACTCAGGGGGAGAAAATTGCATGCCATGATTTCCAGTGTATGTGATTCAGGAACCAGCCACACAGGGTCAACCAACCTACTTGACAAACTCTCGTGAGAGACCATCTCAAGACACAGGTGATCAGGGTGAGGGACGGATCTGAAGGGTCAACCTCTGGCTTCCACACACATGTACACACGTACCCAGAAACACACACACACAAAAACTAAAAAAAAAAAATGTATAAAAGGTTTTGGGGTTTTTGGGTTTGTGACAGGGTCTCGCTATGTAACCTTAGCTATGTGGTCTGGAACTTGCTATGTAGACCAAGCTGGCCTCAGACTCACAGAGATCCACCACCTCTGCCTCTCAAGTGTTGGGATTAAAGATATGCACCATGCTGGGTTTATATTAAAATAACTTTAAATGCTAGGCTAAAGAAAAGCATCCACGCTAATTGGTACTGTTTTATCCTTTTGAGACAAGGTCTGACTCTGTAACCCGGCCTGGCCTGGAACTCTCTGATCCTCCTGCCTCAATCCTTCCAAGTGCTGGGATTACAATGCCAGGCTTGTGCTTATAAAAGTGTCCTGTGACCCAAGAAGGCACACCTGCTTGGTGAGTTATTGAAAGCTTACCATGTGGCAGCAATGCCAGGGACCCCTCACCCCACCTCCGCACTCCCTCGCAGCCCCAACAGCAGCTCCTCACCCACCAGGAAGCCAATAGTGCTAATTTGCTCCTGGAAGCTTGAGGCAGAGTCTCCCTCTGAGGGTGTCCCTGCAAGAGAAGAAAATCTCTGCAAAGGGGAGGCAGGAGGATTGAGAAGACATTAACCTGATGAATCGTGCACGCGAGCTGTACATTTGAGAAGTGCTTATTAGAGAGACAAGAAAATGAGGCTGGAAGTTTGGCTTGTTTGCCTGAGACGAAGCTAAGTTTCCCTCGGTCTCTAATGGGCTAAAAAAAAAAATTGGGTGAGACGTTCAAATGTAGGCGTAAAATAAAAGACACATCTAGACACAGGTGACATATCAGGAAACGGTGACGACAGCTGTGTTGGCCCCGTCCAAATGTGCTCACCGGGAACAGGAAGGGTCGTCACATCCATTCTGTCCCCTCCTGCCACACCTTCCAGCTGACCCAAGCCTTTCCCTTCACGAGCCTCTCCCAGGAAGGCACATTGCCAGCCCTGTCCAGGTAGCCACGCGACACCTGCCTCTTCTCCTGCCTAAGAACCCCCGAGCCAACTTTGATTCTCTCCTAAAGCATTATCGATCCTACCTCTCACTTGTCAGCTCTCTCGCCACGGGCCTACCAACCCCATCTTCTGTATGTTGCTTGAGATAGGAACTCACAATGTAGCCCAGGCTAGCTTGGAACTTGAGCTCCTCTCTGTCTCCCAAGTGCTGAGATGATAGGCAAGAGCCACCGTGGATGGCTACAGATCTTGTCTTTAGAGTCACATGACAGGTGAGAACTATAAGGAAGAGAGAGTCGCTTGCCTGGGGTCAGTACCTGGCACCTGCCTTCAAGTCCCTCCTGTCGGGCTGCCTCCCTGCAGGATGGTTGAGTTCTGCTCTGGGTCCTTGCTCCTACCCCGTGGGTACTTTTTCGAGTGGCTACAGGATGCTGAGAGATGCCTGCACGTGTTCATGTCAGAGGACACTGACAACTGCAGGAAAGAGGGTTCCAGGAAGAATGAGGTCATGGCGGGGTCTAAACCAACACAGGGCACACACGGCACACACACCCAGGAAGACACGGTCTGTTTTGTAACCCCAGGGCTGTACTAACAGGGTATACCCAACAAGATGTGCAGACTGACGTGCCTAGGGAAATGTTCAGTTGGTAAAGTACCCACTGTAATCACGGGGACCTAGATTCAGTCCCCAGAACCCACAGAAAATCCAGGGGTGATGGCTCATGCTTGTAAACCCAGCACTAGAGGGAGGTGAACCAGGAGGTTCGTGAGTTTGAGGCCATCCTGGG
The DNA here is from genome assembly GCF_903992535.2 of Arvicola amphibius. Lineage (NCBI taxonomy): Eukaryota > Metazoa > Chordata > Mammalia > Rodentia > Cricetidae > Arvicola > Arvicola amphibius. The sequence continues at coordinate 98,413,054 of NC_052056.1, read as the reverse complement.
CTACAAAGTGAAGAAGGAGGAAAACAGTATAGCATTTTCCAAATAGATGCTTGTGAATATGAGTTGGTCTAGCCAGAACCAGCTGGGTTTTTAAAGGCCACAGTTGGGGAAATCAGTGTTTATGCCTCTGCCTCCTGCCTAATTTGGTCAGGAGTCCATGTTTTGCCCCATGTATCCAAACACATCCACCTGCCTGGGAATCTGAGCGTGGAGGGTGCAGCCCAGGGAGATGAGATCCCTCTCTGGCTTGGGAATGACAGCGGCAGAAGCAGGATGCAGCACTCAGGCAGCTGGGGTCGCGACACCTGCCTCTTCTCCCGCCTAAGAACTCCCGAGCCAACTTTGATTCTTTCCTAAAGCATTATCGATCCTACCTCTCACTATACCTCTCTCGCCACGAATCTACCAACTCCATCTTCATGACTTCATGAGCCAGGTGGGATGCTGACATCACCAGGCTACCTGCTACATGACTCTAGAGTCGAACCTGTGCTCTCTCAGAGCCCCACTGTGCTCTCAGCTCTTCCGGGGACCGTGTCTGGAGCTATCACAGGGAGCAGTCATGATCAGACTGGAAGAGAAGAGAAAGCTCTACGGGCCACTGCATTTCTGTAGCTCTATCAGCCCCAGCTCAGCTCTGCCAGAGCAGAAAAAGCTCAGCTCTGCCAGAAAACCGGTTTGTCCACGCCCCACAGGGGGCACCCGTGGTCCCAGTGCTGCTCTGTGGATGTCCTGATGTAGACATGAGAGTCTGACAGAGGGCCTCCTGGCATTCAGTTGAATCGGGTTAAAGGGGAGACAAACTCCAGTACAGGCTGGGGATGTGGGGCTGCGGCGGAGAGCTTAGCTAGCGGGTTCCATTCCCAGCGCTGCAGATCCTCAGCGAGATGGCACAGACCTGTCATTCCAAGGCCCTTGGGAGGTGGAGGCTGGTCATCCACAGCTAAGTAGTGAGTTTGAAGCCAGCCTGGGCTACACAAGACCCTGTCTTAAAGGTCAGAGGAGGGCAGCTAAAGAGATGGCTCAGTGAGCAAAAAGCACTCGCCGCCATGCCTGTCAACCTGAGTTCAGTCCCTGGAACCAACCTAATGGGAAGAGAGAACTGAAAACTCCAGCAAGTCGTCCTCTGACCTCCACAGGGGCACCACGGTTTGTGCGTGCACGTGCATGTGCGCACACGCGCATGTACACACACACACACACACACACACACACACATACACATATTAAAAGAGAGAAGCTCAGGTATAGCTCCCATACTCCCACAGGAACAGCGGTCGGTGACCTGCACAGTCATAGGCCTTTGAAGGCTGTCACTCCGAGTTTGGCAAGAGCAACTGGTTAACCAGACCAGGTGATCGTGACATCTATGTTTCCGAGGCTCACGTCCACCTCCTCACTGCTGAAGGAACTTGGCACCTGGACAGGAGGGTAGCCCTCTCTCCTCCTGTGTCTGAGGGCTCTGTGGGGAATGTCCGGGACTTATTCTTCATGTCACTGGCTCGGGCCTGCTTGGTAACAAGTGGCCGAAGCATTATCGCTCTAGAAGGTGGAAGAGAAGGCAGGAATCCCCTCCTCAGCCTCACTCCACACCTCCCTCCAGTTGTCCTCCTCCAGCCTTTGTGATGTCACTGCTGTTGCCATGGGAACCCTGCCAGCCCGAGCTGGATGACTTCACAGAAGGGTGGGGAGGGCCTGAGCCTTGGGTCTCAAGGCAGAGCTCTCCCACAATCAGCTAAATAGCAAAAAGAAGTGGGGGTCACTGGGTAGGTTTTAAGGCGAGGGTTCCCACCCACTCCACCCGCAACTGGAACAAGAGGTGGTTCAGGGTCTCTTCCTCTCTCTCCATGGAGGTGGGAGAAGAGTGAGGGACCTGTGTCCTCCTGGGATGCCTGAGAATCCAGTGTCAGCAGCTTCAAGACTCAGTTTACCTTCCGAGAAAGTGGGACTGGGACCTCCTTAACACGATGATCTGTCACCCAGGACCACACAGTACTAAATCCTGGACGGATGGGCCTATGACTCATCCTGTAGGAATCACAAATCGGGAGTGGGGGGCTTCTGGAAGGATCTCCTGAACCCAGAGCCTCTGCCTAAGAACTCCAACTGACCCTGCCTGCCCACTGTGGGGAGCCCATCCCTTGTGACTCCCCCCAGCACCAACAGAGATCTCCCAACACCTGCTGTATGTCTCACCAGGACACACTGCCGGAGTTGCCATGGGGACGAGCAGGAGGGGCAAGTGCGGGTGCACACAGCTGCGTGTGAGCACACGAGAACGGGGAGCACACATCCGTGGATATTTGACTGGGCATGTACACACGGGGCAGCAGCCCCGTGGGTGACGGTATACTTACAGGGATCTACTCGCCATGTGGAGTCTGTTAGCACATGTGTGTGCACACACAGCTGGGTGTGTCCTCATGACGGACATGCTCCTCTGGCACACGCAGGCAGACTGTGCATAAAGCCCATACCACCAGGACTGCCCCAGCCTTCATCACCTAACACTGATGCACCTGCCCACATGGAGGAACCCGGCCTCCCTGGAGCCTCTTCAGGACACCTCACTAAATGTCACTTCTACCTATTGGGAGTCTCCTGGGTTCTGAAGAAAATCCTCCAGCTATAAACACCTCCAAGGCTGTGTGTCTGTCTCCCAGAACCCCCTGGAGCTCCACAAGGAAGAAGTCACACCTGCTCCAAGGCAGACCCACAGAGGGAGTCTGCTTCTAGATCATTTCCAGGGTGCTCCATAGCTCCCAAGAAAGGCGCACAATGAACCCCTGAGTTCCTCTACATTCCGAGGGCTGAGATGACAGAGGTGTGCCACCTAGGTTAGTGCAGTGCCAGGCAAGCTCTCTACAAACGGAACTGTACCCATTGTGTAGATAACAAGACTGAGGTTCAGGGTAACAGTCCAGGCCTCGTGGACGAGGGGGGGTCACATGGGCCCTCACAGGCATCTTTGCTTTATCCTGCAGAGCAGAGGGAAGAAGGCTGAAACTTCTCCGACCCCCTCCTGGGCTTCTACTTTCATTCCGCAGCTTTGGCGCTCAGGAAGCAAGCCTTTCTAGCTTCTAATTAAGGAAACAAGCCCAGAGAAGGAAGGTAACTCGTCCAAGGTCACAGAGCCCTGGGAAAGTCTTACAGGAGCTGATGGAAGTTGGTAGACAGGAGTTGGGGGGGGAGGGCTCTAGAGGGTTTCAAGCCTCAGAAGACTTCCTTGGCCCCCAGCTTCCAGCCGGAGGCATCTGCCGTGGTGGCAGGCGGGCAGGTCACCCGCCCAGAGCTTCCTGCTTCTGCCTCTGCATCTGATACATTCAATGTAGACCAGAAACCGCCTAATGCAATTTAGAGCCCTGTGGCCACAGCCGGCTCTAATGATTAGCTCTGATTTTTCTTGGCTGTCTCTTTGAGGCTCCATGCAAATGAGTCTCCTCCTCCCAAGCCAGCCCCTCCTCCTGGCCCCTAGGATGGACAATGAGTGAACATCTAAGACTACTAAGGGAAACCTCAGGGCTCCCGGCATCTGAACTTTCGGCTTGCAGCCCTCACCAGGCTGAGAGCCCTGAGAGCCTAGCCTGCTTGGAAGTGCTGGCTGACACTATTCAGATCCTGGGGTCCCCTGCAGCAAGGGGCAGGAGCAGGCCTAAAACTCAATATCCTTGAGAAGCAGCAGGGTCCATAAGGGACATCTCATAACCAGCTTCCACTTCTGGGAGTGGGGAAGGGGAATGTGGCTCAGCTGGTAGAGTGCTTGCCCAGCTTGCATGAAGCCCCGGGTTCAATCCCCAGCACCCCATAAACCCATTTTAGTAACCCCTGTCATCTAGCACTTAGAAGGTATTTAAGGAACTCAGGGCTAGCCTGGGCTACACAAGACTGTTTCCAAAAAGGGAAAAAAAAGAGTAAAGGTGCTAACACACACAGGCATAGGTAGAGGTGGGGAAACTGAGGCTCAGAATCAAGAATTGACCTGTCTGAAGTCAAGACTCAGGAGTGCCTAACCTGAAGTCAGTCAGGTCACACACAGCGCTCTAGAAATACATCAGCCACCCCACCCCATCCTGCATGACAGGACAGCCCTGCCAGGGGCCTGGCGGACAGACACCACTGGTCGAGAATGCAGAATCGGCCTTTAAATACCTCAGCGATTTCATGCCCTGCCGTCTCCCATTCCCGAGCTGCCCGAGGCGCCGGGCCGAGAGGCTGAGACCTAATGAGCTGTGAAGGTCTATTTTTCAAAGTTAAACATCTCCCAGGCTCCCTGGCCCAGCCTTTAGACACAGCCTAGCAACACCCCTGTGCGGAGCCAAGACAGGCTCTTCAGGAGACTGTCCTCTATGAGAGATTTCCACCATGGCTGCATCTGTCACCACCCACGGAGGCTGCCGGAAGTGCTATGGCAGTAGTTGACTTGTGGGACAGAGAGATGGGGTGGGTAAGACAGGAGATGCATGGGCAAGCTCCCAGGAGCCCTGACTCCCGGCCCAGCACAGTCTTCAGGGACATCGAGTCTAACCTCATGCTACATAAACGAGTGTTTGGGTGTTCCCTAACATGAGGGACCATAAGACTCCAATTCTGAACTCTCATGGTTGACTCTAAGTCAGGTATACAGAAGATGCTCAGTAAATGGCCATGACCAGGAGCAAAGCAGCTAAGGCTTTGGGCCACTTAGTGGTCACAACACATGAAGATGTCAGCCCTGGGTTCTGAGGGCACAAACTGAGTTCTTGCCTTCAGGGATCAATCAGTCCACTGGGGTCCTGGTTAGGTCCCACATTCAGGAGACTATACTGGAAGGAGGCCGGAACTGGGTTCAAGTCTCACCACAGAGACTGCGAAACCCTACAAGCCAGGTCAAGCCACTTTGAGCTTCCGGGTCTCCATATGCTATTTGGTAACATTAATTACTGTCTCCATTTGAAGGGATTCTACACTTTCAAACGTCTAATGATGACATCGTTTTTTCAGGCCCTGAGGGGATACAGACATCTACCACCCAACAAGCCATCTCTGTCCTATACCACTTCCATCATCTGGACAGCTGTCCCCATCCTGTGCCACTCTGATTGTTCCAGTCATCCTTTATGGTGGGTACACCTATGATCTGTGTTTGCTATCAGTCATCTACTCACCCACTCACCTGCCTGGGCATGCACCCACCCACCCATCCATCCACCCACCCACCCACTCACTCACTTAACCATTCATCCATTTATTCAACCATCTGTCCACCCGCCCACTCATTCAACCATCCACCCATCCATCCATTTATTCAACCATCTATCCATCCACTCATCCAGCCACCCATCCAAACAATCATTCACCCACCCAACCGTCCGTCTGCTCTCCCGTCTACCCATCCACCCTTCCACTTCCCCACCCATGCTTACATCCATCTACATGCCCATCTGTCATCCATTCAGCCATTCAACCATCTATTTCCATCCTCCATACACCTATTCTTCCACTCTCCCACCACTCATCCATCTATACATCCACCACCCACCTATCCATCCATTTATCCACTCAGCCATCTGTTCACCCATGAGTCCATCCATCCATCCATCCATCCATCCATCCATCCATTCACCCATCCATCCATCCATCCCTCCCTCCCTCCATCCATTCACCCATGTATCCAACCACTGATTCATCCATCCATTCACCCACACATCCATTCATATAATCATAAATCTATCAATTAATGCATCTGCCCGCAGGCAAATGGAATATTCTAGCCACACAACCAAGATTCAGGGACCTCACACCCTTCTGGACAGAAGAACATATACAGCATGGTTCCATTCAAGTCATGTACAAAGATGTAAATAGCATGTGGATCAAAGTCAGAGTGCTTGCCCCTGAGGAGGAAAGGTGGGGACAAGAGACACATGGTGGAAGGCCTCTGAGAGGTGGGTCATATTTTACTTCTGGGTTTGGGTGGTTCTCACATGGTGTTCACTCTGTGATATTTCATGGAGTTTTATATAGTGCTTTAAAAAAACTTTAAATTTTTTTTACATTGTGTGTGTGCATGTGTGTGTGTGTGTGTGTGTGTGTCTGTCTGTCTGTCTATGCATACACATGCCATGGTCCATGTATGGAAATCAGAGGTCGAGTCAATTCTCTCCTTCCACCAGGTGGGTTCTGGGGATCGAACTCAGGTTATCAAGCTTGGTTGCAAGCCCCTTTATCTGCTGAGCCATCTCAGTGGCCCACTTTGACCTTATTATTACATTTTGTTTACTTGCATGGTGGGTGGGGCACATGCGCCATGGTGGGTGTGCGGAAGTTACAGGACAACTTGCAGGAGTTGGTTCTCTCCTTCTGCCGTGTGGGTCCCAAGGGTCAACCTCAGGTTGTCAGGCTTGGCGGCAAGTGTCCTTACTTGTTGACCCAAAAGTTTTATATTTAGGATAACACCAAGGAGGTGGGACTGCCATGGTTGTATAGTATAGACCTCAAAATCTTTTCTTAAAAACCCAGTTTGGCTTGGCACACATCTATAATCTTAGCACGCAGGAGGCTGAGGCTGGAGGATCACAACCCAGACAGAGGACTCAGTGGATAAAGTGCTTTGTTGTGCAAGCACAGGACCAGAGTTCAAATCCCCAGCACCCACCAGCTGGCCATGGTGGCATGTGCCTGTAGCCCCAACACAGAAGGGGTGGAGACGGGAGATTCCTGGAGGCTCATTGGCCGTCTAGTACAGCTGAATCAGTACCCTCTTAGTTCAATGAGAGACCTTCCTAAAACAAGTAAGATGGAGAGTGATTGAGGAACACTGACGACTGACCTCAGGTTTCCATATATGCATGAGAACACACACACACACACACACTCACACACACAGTCACACACAAACACTCACACACACACACTCACACACACACATACTCACACACCACAAACCTACACACACACACGCATGCACACACTCACACCCCGCCACACTTATGCACACACACTCACACACACTCACACATACACTCACACACACACTCACACACCCCAAACCTACACACACACGCATGAACACACTCACACCCCGCCACACCTATGCACACACACTCACACACACACTCACACAACACAAACCTACACACACACACTCACACACCACAAACCTATACACACACACGCATGCACACACCCCCACACACACCTATGCACACACACACTCACGTGCACACGCACACACACATTAGGTATAAAATTAGTTGAAACTCTCAACAGTGATCATTCCAGCATCCTAGAAATGAGCCAAAGAGATTTATTTGGGGAAAGACACTGACAATGGATAACACGGGGGTCTGTGCTCCTCGCTCTTAGAACCACCTCTGTCTCCCCACCTGATTGGATGGTACAGCCTTTAAACAGGGCTGCACTGAGCAGGCAATGAGGACTCGAAGCTACTCTGCCAGGTGCTGATGGAACACTGAGCAAAAGGCACACGACTCAGCTGGGCAAGAAAGTACAGGAGCCTCTTTGCTGGTGGAGGGACAGCCGGCAAGGCTGCTAAGCTGAAACTGGGATCGTGATGGGGGCAGTGACAAACCAGACTATGTATGCGGGAGCTGTGGCACTCACACAGAGTCTCAGCCTCTCCACAGAGCTGGCTGATGAAGAACTTTCCCTATGTGGGGAAGCAGAGGCCCAGATAGCTTAAGCCCTTGGCCCACTGAGAGTGTGAAGGTGCCACAAAGGGGTCTGGCGGGAAGCAAGGGCCAAGGGACACACAAAAGCTCACTGATCTTTAATGTATTCCCAAACTCACACATAGGTCTGCCAGTCAGGCATGGAGACTAACGGGCCCAACAGGCCTCACAACCTCTGACTGGTCCCTCACCGACCCCAAAGCTGGGCATACAGAGAGTGGTCCCTAGAAAGTTATGGGATGGAGGAGAGGAAGAGTGGAAGGAAGAGGAAGGGGGTGGAAAGGAGAAGAAGGAAGAAGGCAGAGGAAGGAGAGGAGACGAAAGAGGGTGAGGAAAACAATGGAGGACAGGGAGGAGAAGAGGACAGGGAGGAAGACTAGGAAAGAGAAGAGAAGAGAACATTAGAGGAGGAGGAGATGAGAAAACAAGGAGGAAGAGAGGAAGGAAAAGAAGGAAGAAGGGAGGAAGTAAGAGGGAGGAGGATAGGGAGGAGGAAGGAGGATGGAGGAGGAGGGTAAAGAGAGGATAAGAGGAAGGGAAGAGAAAAAGACAAACAAGGAGGAGGAATTAGAATTGAGGAAGGAAGGGGGGAACAACAGAGAAATTGGTAACCACACATCAGAGGAAGTCTATTCCACAGCTTTAGTCCAATTACGTTACTAAACAAACAATAAAAACAGCAGCATAAAATGCCAACACTAACAACTCCCCAAGGAAAAAGTCAGAATCTGGATCCACTCTGGGACAATTGTCCATTCTCAGTACAAAATTATACAACAGACAAAATCAGAAAGAATGGCTCCCTCCGAGAAAAAGAAAGCAGTTCATAGAAATCATTGCAGAAGGTCCTCAGATGTCTGGTATGGAAGAAAAATGCTCCAAAGCAGCCACTACATTAATAAATTGCCCCCAAAACAAAACCATGTTTAAAGAGTTAAATGAAAGTATAACAATAATAAATAAAAGTGCGCAACTTCCGAGCCAGTAATGCTAGTGCACACCTTTAACCCCAGGACTTAGGAGGCAGAGGCGGGCAGATCTCTATAAGTTCAGGGCCAGCCTGGTTGACCTAGCAAGCTCCAGGACAGCAAGCACCACATAGAGAGACCCTGTCTCAAAAATAACAACCACAAAAAAGTGTGTAACCTCAACAAAGACACAAAAGTTATTTTAAGATTTTACTTTATTTTTAATTGTGTGTGTGTGTGTGTGTGTAGGTGTGTGCCTCTGCACATGCATGCAAGTGCCCACAGAGGCCAGCAGGGGGTGTTAGATTCCTTAGAGTTGGAGTTATAGGTGGTTGTGAGCCACCTGATATGAGCACTGGGAACTGAACCCTGGTCCTCTGGAGGAGAAGCAAGAGCTCTTAACTTGCTGCTGGAGTCATCTCTGCAGCCTCACAGAAATTGTTTTTAAAAATGATAAATTTGGAGCCAGGCATAGTGACACACACCTTTAATCCCAGCATTTGGGAGGCAGAGGCAGATGGACCTCTATAAGTTTGAGACTTGCTGTGTCTATTTAGAGAGTTCCCGCACAGTCAGGGCAACAAAGTGCTAAATTTGGGATTAAAAAGTATAGTAGCTAAAATGAAAATTCCATCGACTGAGAACCAACAGAAATAAAATATTACCTAAAAGCATTTCCATAATGCAAAAGGAGATAGCAAAGGAAACAAGAAGAGAAAAAGGCTTGAGATATAGAAACTATGTAAATAGAAACTTCATGAAATAAAAAAAAAAATCTATAAATGAGCTAAACAGTCCAAATAAAAGGCAGAGACTCTCAAGGCGGATTTAAAAGAACAAGAGCCAAACATAACATATACTGTATAAAAGACACATATTTTAGTGTAAACAAAACATGTAGAAATTAAAGTGATATAAAAGTAGTTATATGCAGAAAACCAGGGAAGAGCTATAGCTCGGCATTTGAGCACGTACCTAGGTTCCAATTCAGTGTGTAACAAAAGCAAGCACACCAATGAGGCTGGAGTGGAGAAGAATACAGAGTGGACAGTACCATCACAAACCTCTCCACCCAGGGGGCAGGACTTGCTTTTCAAGTACACAGGACTATGAAATGACGTTACAAACAGCCTTATGGTGAAAACGTCAACAATTTCAAAGAAGTGGATGGGTGCCTAGACCGACCAAGTTTTGACAAGCAACAGAAAATCCGAGTAGACTCATATCAGGACCCAAAGAGACAACCCGTTTTAAATCTTCCCATGGAAAGAAGCCCGGGACTAGGTGACTTTAGTAGTAAATTCTGGCTAACAACTAAAGAGACAAAATCAAATTTTCAGGAATTTTCCAGAAAAGAAGATGAACTGGGTGTGGCTGTGTACTCTGGTGATCTCAGTACTCAAAAGGCTGAAGTGAGAGGTTTATGGGTTCAATGTTAGCCTGGGCTACACATCAAGACCCTATTCAAAGTAAACAAAAGCTAAGGCTATAACTCAAGTGGTTGAATCCTTGCCCAAGGAACTGTAAGGAGAGAGAGAGGAACAGACAGACAAAAACAGAGACAGAGACAGAAAGACACAGTCAAGAAACTGTTATTTTTTCCTGGCACTGAGAAAAAAAAATCCCAGTAGGACATAGTTAAGCCTCTCTGACTCCCGAACATTGATGCAAAATCCTCAACAAAATATTAGTGCACCAAGCTAGTAATATAAAAGAATAGATAAAAGGGAGAAAAACACAGGGCACCTTAGCAAATGTGGTAAAGCAGTTGGCAGTACTATTATGAGAAAACTTGCAATCAGGTACCAATGTTAGGAAATTTTAAACCCTAAAAAAATAAAATCCCACATCTGACTTTATCCTGAACAGAAAAGACAAAACACTTTTCTCATCGGGCAATGGTGGTGCTTGCCTTTAAACCCAGCACTCAGGAGGCAGAGGCAAACCAATCTCAGTGAGTTCAAGGCCAGCCTGGTCTACAGAGCTAGTTCAGGAAAGGTTCTAAAGCTACACAGAGAAACCCTGTCTCAAAACAAACAAACAAACAAAAACAAACAAGCAAAAACACCTTTCTCCATGACCACAAAGCATCTCTACTGTTCAATGTGAGTCTAGAGATGCCAGCCAAAGCAATAAGGCAAGAAAAAGATACATGAGACATGCAGCTTGAAAAGAAAGGTGTCAATCCCTCCTTGTTTGCAGATAACATAGTCCTTTATGCATCCATTAACATCTGCTAGAACCGATCAATGGCCACATTTAGCAAGGCTGTGGAACAAAGGATCAATATGTAAAATTTGGGCTGGGGAGATGGCTCAGTCAGTGAAGTGCTTGCTGTGAGCTGGATGTTTACTGGATGTTGGGCTGACGACACTGCTCACTGGTTAAGGATGGCTGCTCTTGCAGAGGACCCAAGTTAGGTTCCCAACACCAACATTGTGGCTCACAACTGCCTGTAGCTCCAGTTCCAGGATTCTGACGCCCTCTTCTGGACTCTGTGGGAACTGCATGTGCAACATGTATACACACAGGCAAAACACCCATACATATAAAATAAAAAACAAATCTTTAAAAACAAAGAAATCTGGATGTGGCCGGGCTTGCTTGTAATTCCAGCACCAAGGAGGAAGAAACAAGCAAATTCTAGGGATCAATGGCCAGCCAGCCTAGGCTACTCAGTGAGTTCCCAGCCAGAAGTCCTGTCTCAAATAAAAAGTTAGACGGATCTCGAAAAATGACACTCAAGGGTATCCTCTGGTCTCCACACACACGCACACCTGCACACACAAACATACACATGCCTCTGGTGTATGTCTAACTGAGATTCCTCTGTGCTGCCAGGAAACATTACAAAATTAAGAAATAATTCCACTTGCCATAGCTTAATCTAGAGAATAAAATATTTAGAGTGAATTTCCCTAAAGACATTAAGTTAAGCTGGGGGTAGGTATGGCACATCTGTAATTCTCGCCACTCAGAAAAATGGAAACAGAAGGACCCTGAGTTTAAGGCCAGCCTGGGCTATGCTGTGAGACAGCATCTGAAAAGTGTTCAGTTCACAATGGTTACATACAGAAAATGATAAAGTGCTCGGAGACATTCAAGACCCAGATAAATAGAAACAGTGTTCTAAGATGTGGATTCAAAGGCAGCGATCCTAAATTGATCTATGAATTAAGCACAAGGCCCTCACACTCCCAGGAGGAACTTTGGTGGACACTGGCAGGCAGATCCTAACATTGGCATGGGGTGGGAAGGGACTCGGAAGAGCCAAAATGAGTTTGAGGAGAAAAACTATTTGAGCAGATTATAATTCTTCGTTTCAAACCCTACTGCAGAGCCCCCATGGTGCAGAGTGTATAACACTGCCATCAGGACAGACACAAGATGGACACAGGGCCAGCGAGATAGTGCTTGCCGTTAGGCCTGAGGACCAGAGTCCAGTCCTGGAATCCACAGAGGAAGGGAGAAGCAACACCACGAGCCATCCTCTGACCCCCGCATTCATGCCATGGCGCACACACGTGCACGCTGATAATAAATAAACATAACATCTTTAAAAAAATAGACACCGTAGAGCAGGAAAAAAAGAATCCAAAAATAAGCTCCTATGTTTATGGTCTCAAGAAAATATAAAGCAGACGAGAGTCTTTTTAAAACACACATACACCAAGAAAAAAATGAACTCCAGTCCTTCTACATCATAAGCAGACATTAACTTCAGACGACCAATAAATCTAAGTAGCAGAGCCCAAACTGTACAACTCCTGGGGGAAATGAAGGAAAAGCTTTGTGACCTTGGAGTAGGCAAAGAAAGCAGAAAACAAGATTCATGGAAGAAGAGAAAATGAGTAAAACAGACATTGTGATAGGAAAAACCTGTGCTCCAGAAAGCTCATATGAAGAAAACAGGGGCTGGAACTGCGGCTCTGTGGAGAGAGAGAGCTTGCCCAGCATGCAGGAAGCCCTGGTTTCCTACCCCAGCCCAGAATAAACCCTGGTGTGCTGGCACGGGCCTGTAATCCCAGCACTCAGGAGTAGAAGCAGGGGATCAGAAGTTCAAGGTCATCCTCTGCTATGTAGCAAGTTTAAGGCCAGCCTGAGCTACATAAGACCTGAGAGAGAGAAAGAGAGAGAGAGAGAGAGAGAGAGAGAGAGAGAGAGAGAGAGAGAGAGAGAGAGAGAATGAATATCAAGATATGACATTTACAAATCCGTTTCTTACAAAAGACTCATGTTGGAATATGTACAGAACTCTCTCACAGTAAATTTGAATAATTTTAAAAGCTAATAATGAGACAAACCCATTAAAATGGGCAAAGATTTGAATAGACGTTTTATCAAAGAAGAAATGTGGGTGGCTAAGAGCATTCAGAAAGACATTCAACGTCACTGGTCAACCTGGAAACCGCAAATTGGACCCAGCACAGAGAACACCGCACTCTGGCTCGGATCTCTATAATAAAAAGACTGGCCATGCCGGGTGCCGAAACACACAGAGTACAGCCCCTCAGGGATTGCTGATGGGGACGTAAACTGGTCCAGCCAATTTGGAACTCTGGCAACTTGGCAGTTTGTTAAGAATTTAAATATAAACTTACCAAATGACTCAGCAATCCATTCCGAGGGATCTACCCGAGAGAAGCGAAGGCTGGCGTCCACTTAGAGCCTGGTACACAAATGTCACAGTGTGATTCATTACGACCCCAAACTAGAAATGATTCAAATGTCTGTCCCTCGGGATGCGGAGAAAGGAGAGGCATTCTATCGAGACAGGGGAATACTACTTAGCAATTAAAAATAAATAGGGGATGAGTCACGCAGCGGCATGAGCGAACTTCACAAACATCTCACTGGGGCAGGGGAGGTGGCTCGCGTGGCACAGAGCTTTGCCCCAGAAGCATGAGGGCCAGAGTCAGATTCCTAGAAGCCATGCTTTTTACAAAATGGCATGGTAGTACCTCCCTGTTTCAGGGGAGTGAGAGTGGTAGGGGCTGCCTCTTCCCTCCACTTCTGTTCCAACCCCAAGCTGTGTGAAGTAGGTCGGTACACACCCTAGAATTCTTTTCTGGTCGTAGTTTGTGGGGGTGCAGATGCTCCCCCCCCCAGCCTGGGCACATGTGGTGCCAGACAGAGAGAGAGAAAGAGAGAGGGAGACACACAGACAGACAGATGGACAGACAGACGGAAAATATCTTAGAGCTGTGGAGGTGGAGACAGGAGGATTTCTGGGGTTTATTGGGCTCTGCATTCTTGCACACAAACATCCATGTACAAGTGTACACACACACACAGTCACTAGGAAAGTGTGGCAACACATGTCTGTCATCCCAGCACTAGGGAAATTGAGGCAGGAGGATGGTTGGGAGTTTGAGGACAGCCTGACACTCTGTCTCAGAGCTAAATAAACGATGCTATAGAATAAAGCTGATTTTTTTGAGGCCCTGGTTGTGTGAATCTGTCAGTGTTGAAGCCCGCAGAATTGTACACTCACAGTAGGACTGGTAATGCACAGTGGGTTTGCACAGGCAGGACTTACTGGTATTTGTAGTGTGAAAAAAAAATCACAGCTCAAGCTGGGCAGTGGTGGCACACGCCTTTCATCCCAGTACTAGTGAAGCAGAAGCAGACAGGTCTCTGTGACTTCGAGGCTAGCCTGGTCTACAGATCGAGAACCATGACAGCCAGGGCTACACAGAGAAGCAGTGAGGGGCATCTTGTGACTGGAGCAGATACCTCACTAGCCAGCCCTGTCTCTTGAATGCCCAGGGTTGGGGGTTGCCCTCCCTGAGACCGGGACTCCCTGGATGCTCATCGGCTCATCAGGTTTCAGTCACAACAGAAGGTTGCCTGTGACCTTGGGGACCTTGCCCCAAATCCAACTCACACTCCCATCTCTTTTAGGTCCTGCCTTGGACACACCTTCCACTCAAGGGGCATCCTGATGCAATCACAGACCCAGGGGGACCAGGGCACCTTAGGCCCAGGCACCTTAAAGGCTCTTCCATGCAGCCTGTAGAGCACAGGGCACAGGGCACAGGGTACAGGCTCAGAGAGAGAGGAGGACGGAGGAGGGAGCAGCAACTTTATCTTTGACGTTTGTCCTTGCTGCCGTGGGCCATGTATGATGTACGCAGGTTCCTACAAACTCACTGCTGCTCCTCGGCCATTGCCCTGTCTCTACCTATCCCTCTCCGTACCAGGGAGAGCATGGGGAATCCAATGTCTTCCTCTTTGCCTCACCCACCACTCATTCCCAAATTTACGGTCACGGTCACTTGTTCAGTGTGACACTAGCCAACCTCCCTGAGTCACTCAGCTGGGGAAGCATGATGGAGCATAGGGGGATGCCTCAGAGACAAGAGGGGTGCATGGGGAGGGGCATGGGAGAAAAGCAGTGTGACTAAGACCACACATACATGCACACACACACACACAATTGGGTGTGCGAGGCTGAGGGGCTGGGCTGGGCTTTCATCATCTGAGTCTGCCATCAGAGGGTGGGGACAGTAATGATGTAGACCTGAGGGCTTGTAGCAGGCGGTTGAATGCTACTAGCTCACTCGCCATTCTCTGTGTCCCAGATTGAGCTGGCTGTGGTCGGATTGTCCATCTGGTCACAGAGCGGTACTCTGGCCTTCTGGGGGGCAGTGAGCCCTTGTGTGCACCTGGCTGGTCTTGCCTGACCATTGTGCGCACGCGTGCTTGCGTGCGTGCGTGCGTGGGGGTTGGGGGGCAGAGGTCAATCTTTGTCTTCAGGGGCGATTCATCTTGCTTGTAGAGACATGGTCTCTTACTGAACTGGAGTCCACCGCATAGACGAGGTCCCCAAGGATCCACCCGTCTCCATCTCCCCAGTTCGGGATTACAGGGCAGGACCCACCACACCCAGTTTCTTCTGAGGGTTCTGGGCACGGAGCTCGGGTTCTCATGCAGCTGCTTTAGAGACCAGTGGTTCTCAACCTGTGGGTCGCAACCTTTTCACAGGGGTCATGCCTAAGACCATCCGAAAATGCAGATATTTACATTAGGATTCATAACAGCATCGAAATTCAAGTTATGAAGTAGGAACAAAAATAATTTTACGGTTGGGGGGGTCACCACAACGTGAGTGTATTGAAGGGCCGCGGCACCAGGAAGGCTGAGAACCGCTGCTCTAGACGGAGCCGTCTTTCCAGTCCTGACACCCTGGATTTCTGACAAGCTGTTTTTCTAAAACGCCATCCCTGGCGAAGCGCATCCCTCAGATCTAACGTGTCCTTGCTCTGTGGGGACGCCAGACGGAAGAAACCAAAACAAGCCCAGATGTCTGCCAGGCGGCGAACACCTCAGAGGCCTGAGTCTCTTCCCTGAGCTCCCAGGACAGAGGAGCCAGGCGGCACTCAGACCCAACAGGTGAGAGGCTGCCGGCGCTCCACAGATCCACACGGCTTTGTCTTCCAACGTCCACCTATTCTGCCCGGTTTGAGAGGAGGAAAAGGCTCAGAGCGTGTTCCTGTTAAGAAGCCCGAGCTGTCAACGCTGTTCCTCCCTGCACACACATCTGCATGTCCTATAACCCTGTCTCCAAGACAGATTCCGGTTCCCAAGAAGGCTCACCACTGTCACCAGAGCCTGAAGGAATCCGCGGGGGCACATGTACCCCATTTCCACCTCCGAGGCATTAATGGACATCAAAAGGAAACAAGACACACTTTTCAAAGCCTTGTTCTCCGTGGGGCGTGTCCCTCATTTCCTAACACATACACACACAGAGGTAAAAAAGGTTTCGCTTTATAGAACATTTTTTTTCTCCGTAGGAACATGGCTCCAGTTTAAGAAAAGTACATTTCGTTTATCGGAGGGGGCTGGGCATGTGCACGCCACAGTGCTCATGGAGAGGTCAGAGGACAACTTGAAGGAGTCAGTTTTCTCCTTCCACCATGTGGGTCGTGGAGACACAACTCAGGTAGTCAGGCTTGGCAGCAAGTGCCTTTGCTCGCTGGCCCAGCCTTAACTAGTCAAGCGATGTCAAAAGAAACGTCACGGTTTCTCCATCAACTGTGTGTCAGCCCGGCTCATGAGACCCTCAAAAGTCAGACTCCAACTTGTGTCTTGAACAGACTTCTTCGCTGCAGGGCATGGGGAGGGGTTCTTTCTTTATCCATCTGCTCGTTTTGAAACAATGTCCCTCTTTGCATCCCAGGCTACCCTTGGTTTCCAAGCCTCCTCCCTCAGCTTCCTCAGCATCACTACGACCTGTTCAGAGAGACCTTTTAAATATATCCCATCAACCTGGTCTCCAGGATGCTGCAAATTTCCAGAAATTTCCCTGAGCCGTGAGAACAAGAATAACCTCTTCCCATGAACCCTGTGGCCTTTCTTTGGACTTCTTAACCTGGGCGCTTGTCCACGTTGGCCTTGAAGGTCCCTTGACCTTTCCAGCTTGTGTCGATAGCAGGGCCTCGGTTCTTGTTTCTCCTCCCCTGACACCCTCTCTCTTTACATTCTCCCCCCACACACACACAGGGCACAGTAGTGCCCGCACCCAGGATGTCAGGGTCCCACGGAACAGAGCACCAAATTCAAGAAGTACGGCAGCCTCGCCTCTTCTATAGAGATACATTGTGATGAGCTGTCTGAACCAACTCTCCTCACCTTACATGGGGGATGTCATGGCTCAGAGGAGAGAAAGGGACCCCAAGCAGGCCACACCCCACACCAAAGGCTTACAATCTCAGCCCCCTGCCCAGAGCAGCCTCATCCTGGAGCAGAGCATCTCCCCACCTGTCTCCTTCCCAACATTCTGTTTTCAGTCCCTTATGTCACCTGATACTTCAGACCCATTTGACAAATTAAAACCTGGCAAGGGATCACCCTTGAACTGCAGCCCACCCCTCCCAGACACCCTGGCCTTAGGGAGCAGCAGTGGCTCTGATGGATGTGAGGGATTATAGCTCTCTCGAGGATGGCATCCAGGGTACCCTGATGCCACTAGGTGCTGGGAAGTCCCCTGAAGTACTCTCCCCATATGAGACAGTCAGGAACCAGGTCCAGTACTCTACCAGGCAGGGCAGGGGCTTCCAGGGCATCAGCTGGTGCCCTTCCTGGCTCAAGGCACTGAACTCTCAAGGAACACACCTGAGAAGCCTCAGGTCCCCTGGCATCTGAGCCGTGGGCACAGTGAGGATCTAGCCCAAGGTCCTTTGCCAGAAGAAAGCACTACAGGAACACACGGCCGTCGGTGACTACACGCAGAAAGGCACGGCTGACCACAAATCCCTCCCTCTCTTTCGCACTCACTGTGTACCCTGGAAAGGTCTACCACCCCTTTCCAGACACGATCCTCACCCCACTTCCACATGGCCAGCCAGGGTTGCTTCATTCCTGAGTGTGTGTGTGTGTGTGTGTGTGTGTGTTGGGACTATGTGGCAGCCCATACGAGCTCCCATGTTTACTAAACCAGAGGAAGTTAATGACTAAGAGTTGCCGGGGGTTTGATCCTACTGAAAATAAAACTGGGATCTGTCGGTAAACACAAGCGCCGTCTCAGGCTGTCAATCACTTCCCTGGGGTTCCCGCGATAAGCAAGATTCTGTCTGGACCCAACAACTTCCAAGGTAGGGGTGCTGTTGCGGGGGAGGGGGGTGGAGTTGCAGCTTGTGGGGGCAGACTCTCTGAGCCTCTGTTGTCCTGTCGGCATTGCCTGCCCGAGTGAAAAGCTCTGACGGAGGGGTGATCACCAGGTCAGAGGGCAGAGGGCAGGTGCTGAGGCTGGAGGGTTCTGGGGGACACGAAGGCAGGGAACCCTCACCTCCATGATGGAGACCTACGGGCAGGAGCAGAGTTCTCTCATCTGCAAGGCTGGGAACCTGTTCATGCTGAGGTGTGGGGGTGAGTGTGGTCTGAGTGCTTTGTCTCCACCGCCATGGTGGCAGTCCTATCTGGGCCTCAATTTCCCCATCTGTCATGTGGAAGGATTGCTTTGAAAGTGGAGCTGAGCTGCCACGCTGGGTTAGTGGGAGTTTCTAGGCCAGCTCATGCCTTCCCACCCTCACTTTTTTCCCTGAACCTCAGCTTCTTTTGGGGGTGCCAAGACCTTGCAGGTGGCCCTGGCCCTGCCTGTGCCCCCAGAATCCCTTCTAATTGTCTCTTCCTGTGCCTGGAGTCCATGCCTGGGGCTGGCACAGGGAGACCTTTGTGGCAGAAACTACAGGGAGACAGCAGATGTTTGAAGACCACATCAGAGGGTACGCTAACACCCCCCAGCGCCTAGCTAAGGCCAAGCCTGTGTATTCCTTAAGGGCCAGGAGAACATCTTCTGCAAGCTGTACCCCTCCATATTGGGGGGCATAAGAGCATGGGACTGTCTCACAAGAGAGGGGACCCTAAGAGACAGGTCGCAGTGGCGGAGACCAGAGGGAGGCCAAATCATCAAGACACAGGTTCCCAGTGCAGGCCACTACCTCAGACTCTCGGCCAAATGGATGTGGGAAAGGGCCATGGAGCAGTGGTCCTAGTGCTGGTGAGATGAGCCCACCATGACTCGGTTTTCCTCCTATCCAGAGTCCAGAGGGAGCAGGGAGCCCAGCGCTCCCCCCACCCACCCCTACTCCCATTCTGTATTTTGCCTAAGGAGGCTAGGCTGGCCGAGGCTTCGGATCTCTTTCCAACCCTGAGGTCCTGGCCCACTGGGGCAGCCTGCAGTCAGGAGGCAGGTCTCAGCCTCCAGTTTAAGTCTACAGCTCATGACTCCTGACCTTGGATGGTCCTAGACCTTTCTGAAAGATGGTCCAGATCAGTTGCTCTCCATCAGAAAGAACCACATTGATTCTCTCTCTCTCTCTCTCTCTCTCTCTCTCTCTCTCTCTCTCTCTCTCTCTCTCTCTCTCTCTCTCTCTCCCCCATAGCCTCATTCTCGGAGCTCAGTACTTGTGAGCTGAGGTGGCTGGGAGTCCCTGACTGGCCCCCAACTCCTGCCTTGTTCTCCCCTCCCGGAAGCTGACAGACAGCCTCAGGGAACAGAGTAGGATCCATGGAGTCGGATGCCCAGATAGGAATGCAGAGGAGTCAAACAAGGCCACAAGTAGTCAAACAAGGCCACAAGTAGCATCCCACTTCTTGCCCATCCCCAGCACAGATGCAAGAGAAAAACAGGTGTCCTCAGCAGCCTGAATAAATGACTATTCCTCCCAACCTGGCTTGCTGTGCAACTCTGGGCACCATCCTGTGCCTCTCTGGGCCTCCTCTCCTCACATGAACCTTAGGAATGGATAATGTCAAGTTCCCTTCGGGGACACCTGCCATCCGCAACTCCAGCAGAGACTTCACTCAAGGCCAGGTGACATTCGGTGCATTGTTGAGAGAAAGTAAATCCAGGACAGATAACAAAAGGAGAACAATGGTGTGGGGGGGGGCAAGAAATGTATCCAGTGTCTGATGTTACACCATCATCTCTTTCAAGTTTACACCCAGAAATTTATGGCCCTATCGCTGACTCTGGAGATCCGTCTCCTGCCGGTCAGCCCAGTGACATTTTTTTTTCATCTTGTTCCTTCTGTCCCTATCTATGTGGCACCCACCCCGATGGCTACAAGGTTTAGCTTTTTTTTTTTCAGCTGAGAAATATGAGTCCATGGGGGGGGGGGGGTCAGGGACTCTCTACTTGTAAATATCTGGGAAGCTAGAGTAGCTGAGTCGTGGGGTGCCACTTGGAGTCCGGTCTCCTACAGATGGGAACTAGGTTCCTCAGGGACGGTGACGTGGCAGGATCTGAGAAAGACTTCATTGGTGTTGAGGATATTTCCCTAGAATCTAGAGGTTGCATTTAGTTCCTGGAGACAGGCAAGGGGCGCAGAGAGAGAGAGAGAGGCCCTACTGTGCTGCCTAGTTCAACTCTGTCAGAGTTTTGGTCCTACTAAGTGGGCTGAAGAGTATGAGGCCAAGGATTTAATTCCCATGATTTAAATGGCAGGGTTGAACTAAGTCCCTAGCTTGGGACTCTCCAGGGAGCATTAGCCACCTGATTTTTTTAAGGGGACGCAAGGGAGAAATGTCCAGCAGATTCCTCAACTAAGGTGTAGGGAACTCAAGGCCAAGGCACGTTGGGGAAATTGGTGTTTTCCAAAGAGGGGGAGGGTCTGACAGGATTGCCTACTCGCTCTCTTATGGTCAGAGATCCCCCTCTCCTTCAGGCCTCAGAGTGGGGGCTCAAGTTAAGGTGTCCACCCCAGCTTTTCTCGGGGTCAGCAGACAGGGCTGTCTGCTGTATCATGCTGAGTGACAAGCACCCAAGGCCCTGGGGGAAAAGGAGGGGGACAGAGAAAAGAACACAGCACAGACTTTCCTTTCTCACCTGGAGACCCCAAGGGCTTCTGTTGGGCAGAGTGGAGGGAGGGGTGCTTCAGACCGGCTCCAACCTGTCTGGACCTCTGAGG